>NW_024080958.1:714960-854604 GCF_003009895.1 Hyaena hyaena
CCCCCCCCCCCCCCCCCCCGTGGAGCCTGCGGGTCTGTGGTTATCCACTCCTGCGGCCAGCCTGGGTCTGGAGCCGGGCGGCAGGCCCAGCCGCAGTGCCCAGGGGCCACGCCGCTTGCCGCGCCGGGTTGATGGAGCTCACTGCTGTGTGAGACACGAAGAAGCCAGTTCTCAGGCCGGCCGGGCGCTCCGCGAAGCGCGCGCAGACGCAGGCTGCGGTGCCTGGCGGGCGAGGGAACCTTCTGCCGACCTGCTGCCAGGGGCACGGGCGTGGAGGTCCCTGCCTCGCACGCCCTCCGTGCGTGTGTCCTCTGCACGCCCTGAGTGCTGCAGACTTACAGGGCCACCGTCTGCACACAGCACCTGTGGCTGCTGGTTGTGCTTTTTCAGTCCCAGAACCCACGCCCAGGGCCACGTAGCCTGGACGGGGGCAGAGAGGAGGTCGGCGTCTCTGCCCGCTCGTGTGAGGCGCAGTGAGCCCCCGGCCGCCCGCCCTGCAGTGGCACCCCGCTCCCGGGCCCGGCCGCTCCTCCTCCGCACGAGCTGGGGCTGGCGCGGCGGGCGGCGTGGCGGCGTGGACCGCGGGTCGGAGAGCCGGCACGGGGCAGCAGTGAGGCCGGGCACGGGCGGGGCTGCGCGGGGCGGCGGGCCGAGTTCGGGGGGAGGCAGGGAGCAGCGCCGCGGCCTCCGCACCGAGGCCTCCCTCCCGTGGCTGACGTGGGAGCGGCGGCCACGGGGTCGCCCCAGCCGGGTTCTGACACGGGGGGCGGGGCGAGGGGTGACCGCGACGGGAGAGGCTCCATCAGGGTTTGGACTCCGCTTCACCTCGCCGCCCAGGCCTCTCTGCGTTTCCCCTGGTCTCACCGCCGGGGCTCCTGCTTCAGAAATCGGGGTTCACCTCGGCGGTGGCCTTGGGCAGGCCCTCGGACTCTCACTTTCTTCATTTTGCGAAATTGAAGACCATACGTTATTTGCTTTACCTTTCTCTTAGGAATGTAAAGAATAAAGGAAAGAAAAAGAGGGGAGAGATCTTGGTTTTGAACGCGCCTATATGACAGGGATTTTGATGAAGGGACACTTAAAGAAATGTATTTCGGGCACCTGGGTGGCTCAGTCGGTTGGCTTCGGCTCAGGTCATGATCTCATGGTTCCTGGGTTCGAGCCTCGCGTCGGGCTCTGTGCTGACAGCTCGGAGTTTGGAGCTGCTTCGGATTCTGTGTCTCCCTCTCTCTGCCCCTCCCCTGCTCACGCTCTGTCTCTCTTCCTCTTGAAAATAAAGACTAAAAAAAAATTTTAATTCAACTATAGGATTTTTTAAAGTGATGTAATCTGATGGTCACAGAGGCTCTCGTTCCGATTTGGGCAGGTCTCAGGTCCCCCGGGCTGTCTTTCAGTTTGAACTCTTGCATCGCTCCCGTTTAACTTCTACTTCTTCCCACTCGGGTACCGAGACCCTCCGTAAAAAACCGCTTCCTCGTCGTAGTCAACAGATCGTTGTCCCTAACAGTGTACTGTAGCAGTATTTTTTTCCTTCTCGTAAATTCACACAGGGGCGGGGGAGAACGTTACCACTTACTCTTTGCATTTAGATACAGTTAACTACATGGGGAGGAAGGAGCGCAGGAAGAGGAGCCGTCGTCTTGTGTCACGTGTGTAAGCGAACGCGGGCTCTCGCAGAAGGCCGTTTACGCGTTCGAGGCCTGCCGCCGCTTGCGTAGCGCGTGTTGTGTGCCCGGCGATTTTCTGAGCCCTTTGTGGAAAAAACCCATTTCATCTTCCCACACCCAATGATTACTATTTTTTCCCATTTTACAAATGGAGAAACTGAGGCAAAGATAGGTTAAGTATTTGGGAAACAGCCACAGAGCTAGTGACGCACTCCAGAGGCCCCTTCCCTGTGCCCTCGTCCTCGGGGGCGGTCAGCCCTGCTTCTACTTTGAAACCGTCTGGAAGCTTCTAGAGAGGGCCAGGGGAGGCAGAAGTATATTTTACCCCCTTCTCCTGCTTCCCGGGTCCCAGGGCCCACGCCCTCCCTGTTTGTCCAGTCCACCCGACCCCTTCCTCCCCGATTTCACGGCAGACGTAGGGTGTTGAGTGACGTGCGCAGTTAGGGACGTACCGCTTCGTGGTTTCGCCCTGGACGCTGGGGGGCCACGGACGGGGGGGCCGCACGGACCGGGGTGGGGCGCACGGACCGGGGTGGGGCGCACGGACGGGGGGGGCGCACGGACGGGGGGGGCGCACGGACGGGGGGGGCCCGCACGGACCGGTGGGGGGGGGGCACGGACGGGGGGGCCCGCACGGACCGGGGGGGCGGGCGCACGGCCGGGGGGGCCCGCCCGGCCCGGGGGGGGGGGCGCACGGACGGGGGGGCCCGCACGGACCGGGGTGGGGCGCACGGACGGGGGGGCCCGCACGGACCGGGGGGGCGCACGGACGGGGGGGCGCACGGACGGGGGGGCCCGCACGGACCGGGGTGGGGCGCACGGACGCGGGGCGCTTCCTGCCTGCGTGCGTCCGGCCGGGCACCGTGTCTCCCGCTCACGGCGCCGGATCCGCAGCTTCTCGGCGGGTGGTCCGTATCCCTTACTCTGCGTCAGGGGACAGCCCGTGTGTGGAGAGGGCATGGATAGTGAATTGGGCAGATGTCATTTTGCATCTCGGGCTTATCCGAGCCTTAGTTTTCTCACCCATAAAATGGGAAAGGTGGTAATGTTGTTGTGAAGACAGTGATACGTGAAAATACGGAGTATTGTGTGTCATGTAGTAGGTTGTCGGAAATGAATGGTCTTTTCTTTCTGTTGTAAATTAAATTCTAGTTACCCATAAAACCGAGATAGGAAAGATTGCTTGAAAATACACTTGCGTTTTCAGTCATATACAAAAAGTCATGGAATTTCTGGAGCTCAGATGGGCCTTAGGAATCAGGGAATGCAATCTCGTCCTTTTACAAAGCAAGGAAATGAGGCATGAAGAAGTGACTTGAAGTGTCTTGAGCAGAAGCGCAGTATGAGCCCAGATGCACGCTTTGCCTGGAACACTCATTCTGTGCCGTGTACCAGCAGGTGGTTAGCAGATACTTCCTAGGGCCTCAGTTCTTGCTACTTTTACTTGATCACTTCAGTCCACGTTCTGTAGCTTTTCAAGATAGCAGTGCAGGCCCAGAGTAGGCAAGGTTTTTGCCTGTTAGGTAAAGTCCTAAAGGACGCTACCGTGGGACATGGGGTTAAGGAAGTAGGAGAAAGAGTATGTTTACCTTGTCAATTTTTCCTACAGGAGAAGAGCCAAGAACAAACATACCAACAAACAGTGGCTCAAAGCCCATGAACCCTGTTTCCAGTTCTTGTGTTTTCTGTGGAAATCGTGTTGTTGCCTCCTAAGATCTTGCGTGTATGCAGTTAAAAGCAGAGGGGCAAGGAAGCTGTTGCAACTCTACCTCAAGTAGACACTGGCATTTTGTTTCTGCTAAACATCATATTGTTAAAGCTTCAGAACGGCATTATGCTTTGAGATATTTTAAAACTAAACTGTTTTCTACTGATAGATTTTATTTAAAAAATTTTTTTAAATGTTTTTATTGCTGAGAGAGAGAGTGAGAGACAGCATGTGCAGGGGAGGGTCAGAGAGAGAGGGACACACAGAATCTGAAACAGGCTCCAGGCTCTGAGCTAGCCGTCAGCACCAGCACGGGGCTTGAACCTATGAACCATGAGTTCATGACCTGAGCCGAAGTCGGATGCTCAACAGACTGAGCCATTCAGGCGCCCCTAGAATAGATTTTTAGATTTCTGTCCTTGTCGATTACTAGAATGTGAATGAAAAGTGAATTAATTCATTGACACGTAGCATGTATGTCTAATTTGGGGCCTAGTTGCTGGGGAGGTGTGCAGTCTGCAGTGAAGATGGTAAGGTGTTTCATTTTCTGATATCAAAATCACAATTCCTGATTTCTGTGCCTGTCCTGTGCCCCATCTCCCCTGCCCAGCCCAGAGCAGCCCCCGCTCCCCCACCCCCGAAAGAGTTTTCAGAGTCACCAAGGTGAACACACTCTGGTGTCATATACAGTGGGGACTTCCTGTTCTTACCGTTTATAATTCCTCATTATTTTCTGCCCCATGTAGAAGATGTCTTGATTCTCTTAAATGCTCGGGGAATTTTTCCTTTGGAGGACTGTAAATTAGCTCTGGACAGCGTGGGAGTAAATGCCTGTGTCTTTTCTTAAAAAGTGGGTTTCTTAGGAAAGATAACTGTTTAGCATGTTTAGCAGTGCCAAAATTCCCATGGAGAAGCACCTCTTCAGACCTTGTCCAAGACTTGTTTGTAGTTTTGCACTTGGTGTTTATGATATACTGTATGAGCACTTTACAAATCTTTAATATTTGGGGTTTTTTTGACATCACTATCTTTGTTTTCTGATTCTACACTAAGCTCTTAACATTTTTTATGTTTATCTCACTTTTCCAAAGTGGAGAGTCCAAATTAGCGTGTTTTAAGAAGTATAGTGGAAACAGAACGTGGCTTAACTTTTAAGAATATTCATTATGCAGCAAAAATCCTGAAGCTGTGAAATTGATCTCGTGAAAGTTCACCAGATTTCTTTGGAACCTGAGTTTCATAAGTCCTGAAAGTTTTGACGTCTTACAAATGTTTGAGGGGCTCCTCTTGACCATCCCTCAGAGGCACAGTCCTTTCAGGCTGCAGGGGAAGAGAGTTGCTGGGGGGAACACTGCCCCCTCCCCAGACGTCCCCCACTGGTTTCTAAATCTGAGCTAAACTTTGCAGTCAGAGGGGGAAAGGAGAATTCAGAATATGTCTGTGTTTTAGTGCGGGAAATAGAAAGTGAAGTGAATAGGGATGCAGTCTGAGCTCTGATGTGTTGGTGGGTCTTCCTATTAAGAATAGCACAGTGAATAATAGTTCCAGGTTCCTAGTGGAAACAAAGTGAGTTCTGCTGGGAGTGATGCTCCTCATTGTTCCTATTAAATTCTCTGCTCTTTTTTATACCCACACTTAGATAACGTATAAATACGGGTTGGGTCCTGTGTGTTTCACTTTCCTTTCTTACCAGAAGTTTTCCGGGAGTGTTTTCCCTGAGCAAATCCTTTCCAACAAAGTGTTTAACTTTGTATGCACACAAATCCAAGAGTCAATTAAACATGTGTTTGATTAATTTATCACAAAGAATGCTACCTTGAGTTAAAACAATTCCACTCTGTAGAGAGAGTTCTTTCTGTTCAAAAGAGGGTCCTTATTTCTAAAGAGCAGAGCTCTGATTTTAATTAAATAAGCATTTTATGCAATTTTTTTTCTCAAGCTTAAGATTAATTTCTATGGTTACTAGGGATATAAATCTCTAGATTGCTTTAAAACAAAGATTTTTGTTCAGGAGAGAGTTGACAGCTCCTTTTAAGAGAAGCTATTACTTAATTTTACTTTCCTAAGTTTAAACACATAAAAATATTTGTAATGATACCCCAAAGGCATCATAAAAATGTAAAATAATTGTACTCTAAAATATCTAAAATTACAGGAAATAGACCTCATTTTAAAAAATGAACTAGGATTCGTGGCCTGGGAACTGGGGTGTGACATACCTCAAACCCAGAATCTCTTGTCAGGAGACTTTTCTTTTTTAGTAGTAGTAAAAAAATCTTTTCTGTTGCCAGTCTTACAAACTTTAAAATATATTCCTTCTATTAGAAAATATTTTTTTATCGTTTTATTACCTTTAACACATATTACTGTATTACAAATATGGGTGTCTTAGATCCCCTTTGGGAGACAAATTTCTTTCTCTAGAATTAGAGGGCATTAGTTGGCTGTGGGTTAACTATATCACAGTTACCCTTCAGACTGTTTTTAATGATTATTTTAAAAGTACATAGCCCAGTTTTCTAAGCAGCTCTGAACAAGGGCAGCATAAATGATTTCTGGTGTTTTACTTACTCAGAGTATACTTCCTCTCTCAGTAGATAACTGTTAACTGACAAATTGTTCCCAGGCTAACGGTATGTCATGTTTTAATGAATGTAGTGCAAAATCTGTGGAAGAAATCCCCAACTTTTTAAGTAAATGAATTCATGCGTACCCTCTTTCCTACCTTAGCACTGTAGTATCAGGGGGTTTTTGTTTTTGTTTTTGTTTTACTATTTTCACTTACTAAAATTGTAATTGGGACTTGCATAGTAAAACGTCTTCTGTTTATTAGGAAAAGTAAAATTAGATTTACAAAATATTCAGACTGAAGTTTTGAAAGAAATGGCATTTTGTATGTAATATGAATGCTGTTGAGACCAGATATGCTTGTAGTTTAAAACATGCCTGATTCAGGAATGCTTTGCATTAAATGAGTTTATATTTTGAGAGCAAAACGGGGGAGAAAGAAAACTACTTTCCCTCTTTTTTTTTTTTAAGAGACGAGAAAATTAAGTCGAATGCAGATACTGAAAGCGCTGTAAGCTGAGTGGGCAACGAAAGTAAACACTGATTATTGCAAATGTACATTTGGACCAGTTTACTTTTATCTTTCAAGCGAAACATTTCCCACAGTTTTTGTGGGTTTTTATTTAAGTTGGGAAAACTTTGGAAGTTTGTGTGAAAGTATAAATAAGTTTGTGAAAGTCATGATTAGAGTTTGATAATAAACATGCAAGAAGCAAATTGAGGATCTGTGAAAGTCAGATGTGACATTTAATCATGTTTTCTTCTAAGACACACTGCGGAGAGAGGGGTGTCCATTTCTGTGGATCTGGAACAAAGACTTTGGCTGTAATTGAAAATAAGTGTTAAATATGAATTTTTCAACAAGGATGAAGTTTTACAATTCTTTTAAGAGCCTTAGTGATTGCTGTAGGAATCCCAAAGAGTGCCTCTTTTCCAACTGCAGGCACAGAAATTACATATTTATTTATAGATTCCATTTTTAAAAAAATGTGTACTTGACAGGAAAATGTAAACAATTTTTTACAAAATAAGCATTAAATTTTAGCAGATAGTGGGATTCTTAATTTTGCAAGGAGGCAAAAATCTTCACTTGGTTTAATTATTGAAATAGACCACAATGATAGAGTATAAATAAAAAATAACATTTAAAAACCTTAATCTAAAATTCATTTTAAATCACCTTGTTATGGCATTAACCTCACAACTGCAAATTGATATTTTAATTTTGGTTGCTTACACTCCAGTTCTTAGGGAAATCTGTTCACTTCTTAGTGTAATGAGATACTGTAAGTGTAGAAAGATATCACTTTACTAAGTATTCAGGCGACTTTTGAAATAGTTATTATCAGATACTGACTAACATATACCGTAGAGTTTTTGAAGGATTTCTTGAACATTGTAAAATTTTAATTTCCTTTCTTCCCGACACTGCTGCATGTGTCCCTTAAAAGTATGTATATATGTGTTTGGGTGGACAGTTAGTGTTACATTTTGCTGACAATTTTATTGCTTACAAATTGACACATGGCTTTCTCTGAAATTTGTTTCTATGATAAGAAAGGAAATTTTTATATATATGTGGTGTTTTCAGATGTTTTACCTAACGATAAAAACCATTAAGAGAGATTTTAGTTGTATATACTGGTTTTACTTTTAAAGCATTCAAACTGAGTTCTGAATATAATACTTAGACTCAAATACTTTTGTGTCTGAGTAAAACAGTACATCCTAAAAGTAGGATGAAGGGAAATGATTTGATTCTCAAAATCAAGATCTGTAATATACGGCTCAGGATCTAACCATTACTTTTCTAGTTTATTTTTCTACACAGATTTTTCTCTAGCAAATGATTTACTAGGAACTAATTATTTTATGCTATTTTGAACACGTACATAAGAATCAGTTTTTATCAGGCTAGTCCCTACTTAACAAAACTTAGCAGTTAGCAATATTTCGGTTTGTTCTGAATCCAAGAAACCAATCTTCTTTTCTTTTCTTTTTTTTTTCCAAGCAGAGGATGTTGGAATGTTTTGTAACTTATTCCTTGAATAATAGTTTCTGCCGGGTTTTTTTTTTGCACATATGCAGAAGTATGTTAAGTTTCTTGCCTTATTCCTCCAAAGAAGATCATAATGAAGGAAAGGAAGTTGTATTTTCTTGGAGGACAGGGAATGACGAAACAGGGCCTGGACTTTGCTGGGAATTTGAACATTCGTATTCCTGCTTGAGGCCGGCATTTTATTCCCATTCACTCAGTTGAAAGATGACTTTGGAGGAAAGGCTGGTATCTTGTTACCAAGCCGTCTTTCTCAGACCTTCACGATAAAAAGGCACACTGAGTCCTTTGCTTTTTTTGCCGACAGAGAAAAATATATGCTTTAGTAAAGCAAAGCACTTATACTTTTGGGGCTTGAGTATTATCAAGCAGTGTTTTCTGTTGAATGTAAATTATCAGCATCTATCAGGTGGTATGGACGTTGAATGTATGTTCTCTCTTTGTACGGCCCATCATCGATTTCACTCTTCTCCCTGCTGATGTGAAGCAGAACCTAGACAAGGTAACAGTTTTGATGATGAGATTAGAAGTAGCCAGGCTGACTGTCTCCTGGCTTTCAGAGAACCTTATAAGCTCAGGGCCACCCCTTCCCCTTGTTTAGATATTACTTGCTCTTTTGAGTTTCAGATTACAGGAGCAATTGATCTGCATGACCTATCTTAAGAACTTTAACTCTGCAGTGGAAACTTAAACCAAATGTATATCCTCAAGAGACAAATCATCTCAAAACCAGGCTGTTGTCATTTTGATGTACTGTCCTGTTGGTGGAAGAACAGTGCGGTGCAGGGCACCACCCGGTGGACGGGAACGGTACTTGCTGCGATGGGGGGAAGATTGAGAGAACTAACCAGTCTGTGCCCCCTGCTTGCACACGAGGGGGTTTGTGGTGTTCCCGGCCCCTAATTCCTATCCAGGGCAAGGAACCCAGGAGAATGAGCGTGGAAGCAGCTTGTGACATGTCAGTTTTATGTGCGGCCTTCCCACTTCTGTAGGGGTATGTGCCGGTCCTTGTCATCTTCGCAAACATTTTCTTCTTATGGTTGATGTTATAATTCAAATAAAAAGATCATTTTAAAAGTGTCAGTAGGGCAGCATTTTCTGTTTTTGAGTGCATGGTAAGAATCTACCTTCGGTCTGGTGGTAAGAATCTACCTTCGGTCTGGTCCTGTTTGTGGCCGCACACCTGATGTTCACCTTAAGCGGGGAGGGTTGCATTGATTACCAGCTGTGCACAATGCTTGGCTGCTTGTTACATGGGAGGTGTGCCCTTGTGTAGAAGCCATGTCGGGAAACTCCGTAGTTTTTAAAAACTTTTACTACGTCATAACCACCTGTTTTAGGAATAGCTGTTCCTTAATGTGTATTTTAGAATGATGCATTCTTGATAAAATAGTCATTCACTCAGCAGACACTTGTGGAGCTAGGAACCTTGCCAGGCTTTGGGAATCCCGAATGAACCTGACACAGTCCCTCTTGGGCACACCCTTTTACACAAGTCTCTTCATGTCCACCACCAGAAGGAGCGAAGGTGTTCCTGGGCTGGGGAGTGTACGGCAGCGGAGTGGAAATGTGTTTTATGTGCTTAGTATTTTCTAGCACGGACTAGAAGACATTTAGCACAGGCTTTTGAAGGAGCTGATAAACGAACTCAACCGCTTCATTTCAGTGAGTTTGGTGTGTGGCGGGTGGCAAAGGGCTGCCTGGCAGCGCTCCGCTGGGCCTTCAGCTCGGCGTTCACATCAAAGGGCCCAAGTTTGGGGGCGCAGGCTGGCAAATTGAAGAGCATAGGCTTTGGAGTGTCTTTTGGGACACGGACCTTGGCTTTTCAACTTGACCTTGGGTGGGTTCCTTGACAACTCTGTGCCTCAGTTTCCTCAGCTGTTTTCATCTGTTAAACAAATGCACAGGCTTCACACAGCGCCCAGTGCAGAGTAAATACTAAATATTCACAACGCTGATGACGAGGGTTGGTTCCGTCCCTGCCCTTCTACACGTGTAAGGCAGACATGCGGGTGGCTGTCGTGCCCGGGCTCTCTCCCCCAGCCTGCAGGCCCTGGGGCCCCTGCCGCCTCCTCCCATGCCTTGCTGTGAGCGTTAGTGTTCCCGTGCTGATGGCCCGCAGGCTGCCGGGCGCTGTCTCTGGGCGCCGAGCTGGAATGCTTCCTTCCGCACGTGAGGTCTGCCGAGAGCTTGTGGCCTCCTGTGCTGGTGTCTGTCTGCTGAACCGGGTTTTAGCATCAGGGCTTCTTCACCCCAGTTCCCGTGAGCCACGAGCCTCTGACTCTCAAATGGTAAGCAGAAAATCTTTTTGTATCTGTGGGAATATTTATTTTCTTTAGGGAAGAGATCAGATACGGAGCTTTTGTCAGAGTCTCCAAGGCATCTGTGCCCTTAAGAAAGGTAAAGATCCTTTCTGGAAGGCAGCTCAGAAGTTAGGACTATATCCACCCCCCCCCAGCACATGAAACTCAAATTTGAATTTTACACTATTTGCTTTGTAAACTACATAAACAATTTTAGAGATAGGGTTGAGGTTTTAATTTGAGGAACTAAAATATAAGTGGAGTGTGTTTTCCTCTTGTCAAAGTTCTGAAGAGAATAGTAAGAGCCAGAAGTTAGGAATATCACTCTTCCACTTACGGGGAAGACCTTGAGTCCTTTATTATTTATTTATTTGTTTATTTATAAATGTTTAATGTTTGTTTATTTGGAGAGAGAGAGGGAGACACAGAATCCTGGAGAAGGCTCCACGCTCCAAGCTGTCAGCACAGAGCCTGATGTGGAGCTTGAACTCAAGAGCCTTGAGATCGTGACCTGAGCTGAAGTCGGATGCTTAACTGACTGAGCCACCCAGGCGCCCCTCGAGCCTGTTATTTAGTCCCTCCCATCTAGAAAGGGAATAATAGTGGCCCCTCCCTTCTAGGGTGCTGATGGAGGATCAAGTGGCTGCCTTTGCACAGAGCCCTTAGCTCTTCTTGGCATAATAGTAGGTACTACTTTTGTTGCAAATTTACCCCACAACATTTATGGTATGTACAAGTCAGTTATTACCTCTTTTTTTTTTCTATTTTACATACATCTTCTTGAACAATTATAAATATTTCTAATTTCTTATGACCAGACTTCCCAAGGTTCTATAGCTGAGTTGCCCTGAGCCAGAAAACCTTAATAAAAGAGGATCCAAAGTACATATATCCTTAGACTCATGCTGAGCTCCCAGGAAAGCATAAAAGGATTGAAAAGAAGGCAGCAGGCTTTGGTCCTAAGAAACTTTGAAGTTGATCAAGCACCAAAAGTTAGTTTAGTGTTTGAGTCAAAAAGACGTTCTTGTCTAACCTTTGCAGCGTGTGGGTGAGGAACTGAGGCCCAGGACAGTGACCCTGAGGTCCTAGGCCTGGCCTGGCAGCGGGTCCCCCACCTGCCCATCCAGCACACCTGCTCAGAAGCACCTGTTTTCTCCAGAGGAGCAGAATGGGGACGGGCTGTCTGTGGGTGCAGGTGTGAACGTGGCGGACCCAGGACAGCTCTTTGGAAGAGAGCACCTGCACTGAGGAAAAGGGGAAAGGATACAGAGGAGAGTGTGTTGGGGCGCGGGACGCAGGGGAGGGGTGCTGGAGGCGCATCCCGCAGAGACAGAACCTGCGGGAAGGTTCAGCAGTGCCCGTTGTCCACTCCCTGGGGCTGTTGAGGCTGAGGGGAGGGGGCTGGCCGATCGCTGTCCCGGCACCTGGCCGCTTCTAGTAAGTGTCTCGCTCACCACCTGTGATGCTAGCAGCTAGGAATACGCGTTTGCGTTCTCTTCATGGCTCAGAAGCTCAAAGCAGTCGCTTCCGCTGAAGCGCGGCTGAAGACTCTGGGGGACTTGTTGGAGAGGGCGTGTGGGAACCCGGGCTGCCCTTCCGTGTCCTATAGGTTGCGTGTGCTTTTCACCTTGTACTCTAGTGTTAGGCTTGACATACGGTGCGGCTCTGCTGTGGAGGGGGCCAGAGTCCCGCGGACAGCCGCATGAGTCCAAGTGCAGCCCTTTTCCCGGGCAGGTTGTGCCCAGGTGCACTGTCCCTAAGCTGCTTTCCAGAAAGCTTTTCCAGAGGCCCTGCTGTCGTGGAACTGAGCTGGGTCAGGTTGCCTCTGCCACCGCCCTGTGCCCTCGCCTGCCTTTGCTCCTGACTTTGGAGGCTGTGGGGGCCGCCAGCCGGTGGAGGCAGTTCACACTGGCTCTGCGGCCACACTGCCTGGGACCACATTGTGCTATGTCAGTGACCTGCTGTGGAGCCGTGAGCAGTGTGTTCAGCCTCTCTCTGGCCTCAGTTTCCTTCTCCTTCACGGGGGCAGTCCCCCAGAGGGGTGGTGTGAGGGTTAAGTAAGTTAGTACGTGCATATCGAGCTCTGAGCCTAGGGCCTGGCATAGAGCAGGCGCCCAGGAAGTGCTCATTTCTAGTCCTCCGACTCTGCTGGGCTTGTGCCAGATCCAGGCTTGTTCTTCTGACTCTGCAGCTCTCCGTGCCGCTCGGTGCTGCGGCTTTGTGGGAGGACACAGCCATTTAGTGTGGCCCAGGCCTCTACAGCTCCCCTTCCCTTCGCTGCCCCATGGTGGTCCCCGGTCTCACCGACCTGACCTCATGGGTGAGGCTTGAACAGGGATGAAGGGGAAGCAGGAGAAGGAAACTTAGAATGTTCGGGCAGGTGCTGTGTGCCAGGCACAGCGTCAGACCCTGCATGGACATCACTTTCCCCAGTGGCTTGTGGTCGCCTGCAGGGTCATTCTCTCATTTGTACAGTGGTGAAGGCTGGAGACATTACGTAACTGGAACAAGACTGTACCCTGCCCGTGTCAGAGCTGGCTCGGAACTCACATCTGTAGAGTCTGTGTGTGATTTACCAGGACTGGGAGCAACGCAGCACCCACGTACGCTCACACACACCTGCACACACTGTGCACACACTTGTCTCTGCATATGGTCTCTGCACACACTCTGCACTCACTGTCTGTACACAGTATATGCACACACCGTCTCTGCACATGCATTCTGCACACACGGTCTCTGCACTGCACACACAGTCTCTGCACACCACGCACTCTGCACACACCGTCTCTGCATACACCGGCTCAGCACACGGTCTCTGCACATGGTCTCTGCACGCATGGTTTCTGAGCACACGGTCTCTGCACTGCATGCACAGTTTCTGCACACACGCACTCTGCACACATGCGCTCTGCACACACTAAACACAATCTCTACACGTGTAATCTCTACACACACAGTTTCTGTACACACAGAACACCATCTCTGCACACATAGTCCCTGAATACATGCTTTACGCATAATCTCTGTACCAGACAGGGTTTGGAGGGGCCTGAAAAGCAGTGTGAAGCCATGTAGGGACCTTGGGTTGGAACCCCTCCTCTATTCGTTTTTTGTTTTTTTTTTTACTGTTTTTTTATTTATTTCTGAGAGAGAGAGAGAGAGAGAGCGTGAGCAGGAGAGGGTCAGAGAGAGAAGGAGACACAGAATCTGAAGCTTTGAGCTGTCAGCACAGAGCCCGATACGGGTCTCGAACCCACGAACCGTGAGATCATGACCTGAGCCCAAGTCAGATGCTCAACTGACAGAGCCACCAACGTGCCCCTGGTCTCTTCTTTATTACCTCCTTTCTTACTATGGCTGGACTGTTCTGGGTCTTACGTATTTGTCAGGGGAACAAATAAAAGAAAGGTTTCCAGGCACACAGAGAAGAAAGTAGTGATGATTAACCAGCACAGGCTCGTGAAGCAGGAGCCATACCTGTCCCCACCCCCCCAGGCTCATTAGTGTCAGTTGCCAGGCAGGTAGGTGAGGAGAAGACCTGCTTTCAGAAGGTACCTCACAAGGTCTCCAGGATATTTTGTAGGGGAACCTTTTGTTTTTTTAATGGCCTGAGGATTTGGACTGTGGGGCCATCTGTGACCAGTTGACCTCATTGTCCACATGGAGGGGACTATAATTCCATGCTTTTCCAGCCCTATTTTCATCCCATTTTTAAAGTTATTTTTAATTATAAGTGTCTTTAATGGCAGAATGGGCAGAAAGGCAAATAACAGGAAGCCAGGGGAAAATGTGAATATAGCGAAGGTGTAAGTCAGCAGTACCAATCATGGAAGAAATAATGTTAGATATTAAGTCATCCTGACTCAGTGATGTGACAGTGAACATGCTCTTAGGCAGCATTAATAGAAACCTGGAAGCTAGAACAAGGGAGGCGATGTTTCTGCCTTTCTCTGCATTTCCCAGAATATTGAGTCCTGGGAACCACATTTGATTTTTGAGGCCCGTAAGTTGCGGCATTCAGAGACCAAAGAAAACTCGAGTGGATTGAGAATGTTTAGCTTAGAGAAGACAGAAGACTCAGAGGGACTCACAGAGGTTGGGGGCGGGGAGGGGGAACCCAAGAGCTGAACCTGATTCAGAGGGAAAAAGAACTTTGTCCTGTTCCGACTGGAATGGGTGACCTCGGAGACACGGTGAGCTCCCCACCATCAAAGCAGGTAAGTGTCTTCCAGGCCCTTCTGGTCTTGAGAATCGAGGAAGAGAGATTCACTTGTTTTGTAGTCTGTGTACCATGGTGCATGTGTGAGGCACAGAGGAAGGCCAGATGGGCCAGGAGTGGGCAGAGTTTGGGAATGTGCCGGCAATGCCAAGTGAGCGCAGTTTGGGAGCCGGAAGAATGAGAAGGAAAATGTTTACTTAGATTAAGGTGTGATCATGAAGCCGAGGAGATGTAGAGAGAAGGTGGGGCCTGAGAAATGAGAGAAGGCTGAGAACATGATAAACTTCTGCTGTGTTTTGAGGTTGACGAGGTCCGAGACGTTTAAAAGTGAAAGTTGCGTTGAGTTCCGTGGGTCGTTCAGCGCTGTGTGGGGCTCTTAAGCGTTCGGGATTAGGTCCTGAGTTCTTTGATTATCTCACTGAGAACCTAAGATTTCATTTTTTTTAATTTCTAAGTTTCTTAAAGGGATAGAAACTTAATATTTATTAGAAGCAGTACTTTTCAGGTTGCTGACATGAGATGTTAGGCCACCAAATTCAGACCAGCAAATGTTAATCATCCTCTCAACACAGGCTGAATTCTGGAAACTGCAGTCCCATAAGGGTGGCACTGGCTCTCAGCAAGAACCCCGAACAGGCTATTTAGCTACTGATTACACTTTCCTGTAGGTCACAATCGCCTTGTGTGTTCTAACGAGGTTTCTAGACTGATGGAATAGAGCACTTTACCTATTGAGCTAACATTTGTATGTTTGTAAATATGTATGTATACGTGCATGTGTAACGTATGTGACATGTATAACATCCAGCTGACAGGTGCAGCGTGCCTCAAGGAAGGCTTTGTGCAGAGAACGTGGGAGCAACCCCCCAGTCCTGTGTCGATTCCTCCCTGGGCCCAGCACATTTGAGTGGAAGATTGATGAGAAAGAAGTCACTGTAGGCAGAGAGAACAGGAGGGGCCCAAGTGCCTAGGCAGAAGAGGAGGCTGCGCCTGGGCAAGGCCCTTGGGTCCGGAATGTGGGGTGGGTGCAGGGAGCGCCCGGGGAGGGTGGCCGTGGTTCAGCTCCTTTGGCAGATGTTGAACTCGAATGGATAGGCCTGGCTGACCAATTTAATTTGTGGGGTAGAAAAGAGGGAAGAGCTGAAACTTTCTAACTTGAGGGATCAAGAGAGAGAGGCTCCTTCTCCCTGGGGGACCAGGAAGGGGACCAGGAGGGACCCAGTAGCCAGCCGGGTTGAATGTGAGGGGTTGCATAATTAACACTCCAGGTTGGGAGGTGCCAGCCGGGACCGCGGTGGGGGTTGGACCACTCACCTGGAATAGGGGAGGAAGGCAGAGGCTAGGTGGGCGTGTTCGCGGTGGGGAGGAAAGCCGCCCGGTGGGAGCTGGGAGCGGTGAGTCTAGCCCCAACGTGTGAGCGCGGAACCTGAGTAAGGTTCCCGGGTTAGCAGAGGCAGAGGAGGTGATGAAAGTTTGCCAGAGGTTTGAGGACCCAGAGAGAGTGGGGTCCGGAAGGGTGGTGGTTCGGGGAGGGCAGGAGGAGGGAGCATCAGGAGTTTTTGAGGAAGGGTAGAGAGTGGCCAGAAGTCCCTGCATTCATTGAAGGGGGATGTCACACAGTAGAAATTAGGGGGCCAGTGCTGGGGGCGCTTGCTTCCCAAACAGTTGTTGAAGAAGAGAAGAAAGCAAGAAAGGGCCAGTTCATGGATGCAGTCTCTTAACAGACCAGCTGCTGGGACCCGGGGACCATGGAATATGTGTGGCACTGCCAGGCTCCTTTGTGGGTGACGGGTCAGTGGGGAGCTCTTTTTTGGCACAGGGACCCACGGCGGGGGCACGGGGCTCCAGAGGCGCCTTGGTTCTGAACCTTCAGCTGTAATTGGTATCGATGCATTTTCAATTATGACTGAAGGGGGTGGATTCAGAATTTAGTTAGTGGGCCTCCAAATTAAACTTGGGAACACAATTCTTGTGAAAAACCATCTCAGCTTATCAGTAGTTGGCAAACATTTATACAGCAGCGGTTCTGGCTGTGCCTTTGGCTGCATACTAAACTGAACAGCAAGCTGTGTCCACTGATTGAATGAAAAAAAAATAATGATTTTGTGTTACAGGGAACTTTTTACAATATGCCAGAGAGACCTACTGGAGTCTCTTTAATCTTGAACAATGGTTGTTTTTTGCCGAGGCAAATTATGCAAATCGGTACTTAGTGTTTCATAATCAATCAGACCTTTGTTGGAAGTGTTGTGAGTGCCAGCAGAACAGAATTCCTAGCTTGGGGTGGGGGGGGTGGCTTGCAAGTCAGACCACTGCTGTGACCAGCAAAGGATACTTGTGACCGCCCTGAACTCTCCCCGCAGTGATAAAGGCAGTCATCCTTTGAGGAGAATATCCCACCGTTTTGTAGCAGGCTTTTTGTTTTACAGTGTAGCTTGCTTTGGGTAATTTACAAACCCCCCCGGGAAGGAGTGGCTCCTCGCAGGACTCTTCTGCGGGTGACCCATGCGGCCGAGCTGGGCCTGCGCCTGGGCTGGCAGACGGCAGCCGTGCCCCGGCGCCTGGCGCTCCCCGTGTGCCCAGCCTGCCCCCTGTGCCTTCCTTTCACATCTCTTGGATTCATCCAAGTGCACGTGCGTATTTTCAAACAATGGCATCTCAGCTTCGGCCTGCGCAGAACAATTAACCTTTAATAATCCTTTGATTCTGGATCAAAAAACAAAGCACCAGAGAAATTTTAAAAGCCCTTGGGGAAAAATGGTGATGTGTTTTAGAGTCCCGGTTATTACTACAGCGGTAAGACTTGTGTCGCCATCTAGTGGGTAAAGTGAAGTATGAGCCGCCCTACTCTGAGTTGTCAAAGGTTCGGAATCCTGAATCGTCACTAGGGAGCCACTTTGGGCTAGGCATGTGCCCGGGGAACTTACGCCACATAGACGTGAAAACATTTCACAAGATGGCAATGTTTCTGGAAGAAAGCCATGTGCAGGAGGGGCCTTGACCTGGCCTGTGAGCGGCAGAGAAGACTTTGAGGAGGTGTTATCACTTGAGCAGAGGGCTTGAGGCAAAAGACTGGGATCGGGTAGGGGGCCGCCTTCCAATCTGGAGATGTCCACAGGGAGGGGGACACCCAGGGCCTCGGGCTTAAGGAATCGGGCCCAATTTGTCAGTAATGAGGAGCCGCTGTACACTCTGTCAGGAAGTATGTGGGAAGATTGGCCTGTTTGTCTAGAAATATTTTTTGTCTGATTACAAAGATTATTTCGATTATAGAAAACTATTAAAGTACAAAAACGTATTAAGAAAGAAAGCAGAATCTCCAAATCTCACTCCCCACCCAGCCATCGGTATTGTGACTAGCAGGATCTTAGCTTCCTCTGTGTATACGTGCACAACTTAGGTATCATTTCATATCTCTCCCATGAGCGCCTCACACAGTAAACGCTTTGGGCAACCTTGCTTTCCCCTCCGTGCTCAACGGCATGTTTGTGGGAAAACCATCCAGGTCAGCGGCCCAGCTCACCCAGGGCCCCTCACAGGATGTCACAGTGCACGTGCTGGGATGTTTGGGGTTTTGTTTGGTCCCTCCTATAAAACCTTTTATGTACACAGACAAGTGGTGCGAGGATCTTTCTTTCCCTCTCAAATGCATCTGAATTAGGAACTACACTTTTTATGGTAGATGGGGTGTGGAGAATTTCAGTGTCTGGATGATTTGGGCAATTAGTCTTACTTAAATATAGCCACTTAAAAATGAACTCCGTTTATGTCCAGAGAAAGAAAGGAACAGGTCAGAAGAATACTTGTAGTTTTAGAATGCAGTTCAGATCACTTGTTTGATTAAGTATCAAGTTCCTGAAGAGGCCAGATCCTGGCTGATCCTAGAGCGTGGCTGTTAGCTTTGTGCCGTTCCCTACCTGGCGACCAGAACAACTCAGCTCAGCTTCGAATACTTTTGATCTCAAAATGTCCCTTCTACACTTGTGGTAAAAGCAAGCCTCACCCATCTGCCATACTCAGATGGGATGGCGGGGTCATGTTTGTGGATTTGGAGAAAGAAGCAGCAGACGCTTGCTTTGGGAGTTACAATC
Source organism: Hyaena hyaena (assembly GCF_003009895.1). Taxonomy (NCBI): domain Eukaryota; kingdom Metazoa; phylum Chordata; class Mammalia; order Carnivora; family Hyaenidae; genus Hyaena; species Hyaena hyaena. Next base: position 733,576 of record NW_024080958.1, read on the forward strand.
TCCTATTGATTTTGAACCATGTATATGGAATGTATACCTCATGTCTCCTCATCTGTGACCTGGGATTGTAAGGGGACCCACCCACCCAGGGCTGTCAGGGGCAGATGAGATAATGGATGCACAGTATTGACATTGGTGCCTGCCAGTAGGATGCTCCAATAAAAGCTGGCAGTTAGCTCGTGCTACTGCTGTTTTTTAAAAATTATGTTTACCACTCTCTCTTTGTAGTGAAGCCCAGGGAGATTAAGCAACTTGCTCAAAATTTCACTTGGCAAAGGTTAGGAGTTTAGGGGAGCCTATAAAAGCACCCCTTTCTTCTCAGCCCAATTTTGGAGCCACCTGAAAGCGAAATACCGGAGTCAGAACATGAAAATCTACACAGGGAGCCTGGCTCTAGATTTGTAGCAAAATATGGGGGGAGCTTGGGTCAGAATAGCCCCTGTCTGGTGGCTGATTGTCTGTCTGATGTGAAACAAGGAAAGGGCGAGAAGGAGCTGAGCATGCTCATTCCTTTCTCCAAATCATAAACCAGTTAGGTCACTCCTCTTCCCTCTGAGGTCAGGAATATTGGTCCCACTGAAGTCTCCCTGCACCTGAAGCCTATGGAGTGGGGTTCCAGGGTCCCCTTCAGCAGTGGGTGGCAAAGCAGAGGTCAGAACCCAAAATCTCTGCCAGCTCCCTGGATTCTTACCCTTCTGTCTCTTGCCTGCCCTGCTGCACCCAGACCCGCCGCCGTTTGCCCGGAGTCTGCTCCTTCGCCCATACCTGACCCGAGCCAAAGGTGGCCGTAGGGGAGCTCAAACGCAGGGAAGAAAAGCAGTCGGGGAAGTTGCCTTCGTTGTTTGTTTAAGCCATGTTTTGAGGTTGTTTGATGATTGATACCCAGGGTAAACTGGTCACCATTGTGCTGCTGATCTTTCTGTCCTTGCCTGTGGCTGTGGGCCCTCCCGTCCACATCCAGGTGGCTTTGCCACCTCCACGCCTGTCGTGTTGCAGAACACGACAGAGCAGCTGACCTGGGAGGAGATGGCTTGAGCCAGTGGAAACATTCTCTTCAGATCTGTGACTATTCCTACTTTAACATATAGGTGACTTTTAAAACGAGCACTGTGTGGTCACTTGTCTTGCAGATCTTTCTGTATCTGCTGTAGTTACGAACATTTTTTAAAATCAACACGGACATAAATACTGTCACATGAAACCCAGCTTGTATTACTGGGAAGAAAAACTTCAAACTTTATTAAGTTAAATATTAGTAGTCTTTTGACCGTCTAATACAGGATAAGTGACTTTGCCTTTGAGTCACAGAGACCTGTGATCAGTCTCAGTTCTCTGTCTTTTTGTTTTTAAGGTTATTTACTTATTTTGAGGGAGTATGCATTTGTGAGTTGGGGAGGGGCAGGGAGACGAGAGACAGAATCCCAAGCAGGCTCCACACTGTCCGTGCAGAGACCGACACGGGACTCAAACCCATGAACTGTGAGATCGTGAATGACCTAAGCTGAAAGCAAGAGTCAGATGCTTAACCAACTGAGCCACCCAGGCCCCCCCTGCCCCTCCCCCTGCCGCCAATTCTGCGTCTTACTGGCTTTGTAACCTTGCATGGCCTCAGTTTTCATGTTTCTTAAATAGGACTGGGGGTGATGTCTGACTGGTCCGGTTCTGGGGAGAGCCCATGACAGCCCGTGCCAAGCAGTTTATGCACAGCCTCTCACACACTCGTGGCTGGCACTCAGCGAATGGCAGTTGCCGTTGGCTGTAAGCAAGTGTGTAGTGCATTGCTGAATACGGGATAGAAGAAGAAAGGAGCAGCTTGACGTTCCTCATGCAGACACTTTCTCAGTTCCCAGGCATCCCTTTGTGAATGCCGTACTGGAAAACTGTAGTTGTGACCTAGCCACGGCCTGTGCCTGAACCTGGAGGCTCAGAGCACAAGCCGGTACTTAGAACACCCAGGCGCCGGCCAGGCTTCCCCGCCAGCTGTCCCCGTGCATGCCGTTTAGCCCATCTCTGACTCCGTGTGCTCACCTGTAAAGCAAGCATGTCGGTGTCCCCGTGGTCACGCGAGGTGAATTAGGTGAGCTAGTGCACACAGCTCCAGGAATGCGGCCATTGTGGCCTCTCTTCTCATGAAGGTTTTGACCCTGGTAAATGGTATTTCAAGTGCCCTCTCAGGTCCTTGTTTCCATGATGACCAAGAAAAGAAGGAATATGGTCATGCCAAAAAGGGCCGCGGCCACATGCAGCCTATTTATTTGCTGCACCAGCTGCACCCCTTGGATGCCCAAGGTCAAAGCCAAGAAGTTCATTATCCAGAACATAGTAGAGGCCGCCAGGGTCATGGACATTTCCAAAGCGGGTGTCTTCGACGCCTGTGTGCTTCCCAGGCCGTACATGAAACTACATTGCTGTGTGAGTTGTGCCATCCACAGCAAGGTAGTCAGGAATCGCTCTCGTAAAGCATAGAAGGACCCAACACCGCCACCTGAGTTAGACCTGTGGTGCTGCCCCATGACCTCCACCAGAGCCCATGTAAAGAGCTGAGTCCTTAAGGATTAAAGAACAACTGTTCTCTGGAAAGAAAATAGTAAAACAGAGATTACACTTTAAAAAAATGGAATTTTAAGCAAAGATCGCAAGTACTTAGAAATAGAGTCAGTAGAGATTGTGTGTGGAATTTAGTTATTGGTTCAAGTGTGGATTATTACTAGTTTGACAGCAGAAAATCCATACTTCAAAATGACTAAAAGTGTTTTAAGGGAAGAAAGCGCTAAATGGGAGATTTTTTTTTTAATTTTTATTTATTTCTAGGAGAGAGAGAGAGACAGCGTGAGCAGGGGAGAGTCAGAGAGAGAGGGAGACACAGACTCTGAAATGGGCTCCAGGCTCTGAGCTGGCAGTCAGCACAGAGCCCGACGCGGGGCTCGAACCCACAAACCGTGAGATCATGACCTAAGCGAAAGTCGGAGGCTTACCCGACTAAGCCACCCAGGCGCCCCTAAATGGGAGATGTTTTAAAGTAATTTTTATTGAGGGAGATTTAAAATGAATCCTGAAATAGACAGGATGGTATGAGGAAGCTGCAGGTACACGTGTCCATCTTCAACTCTCTCAACTTCCTGCTTCGTCTGATGCAACCCTCCACCCCGCCGTCCCGTATTGTTTTGAAGCAAATCTCAGGTATCCTATTTGATTTGTAAAATTTCAGTGTATTTCTCTAAAAGATGAGGATTTCAAAAACAGGAAAGTAAATCATAATGCTCACTATTATCACACCTAAGAGTTCATTATACTTCCATGATATCATTAAGTATTCGGTGGGAGTTTTTTAAACTAGTGGAGTAACAGTACATTACAGGCGTTAAAACAACTTGAATGAAACTAGAGAACACCAGCACATATGTTAATTTAACGGTTTTGAGAGAGCCTGTGCTGGCCCAGTGTGATTAGGGGTTCCAGCCCCAGTTCTGTCGTGAAGTCCGCCTCTCTGGGCTTTGGTTTCTCTCCACCAAGAAGGAAAAAAAATCTATTTCAACAGGGTTGTTGTCCGTTAAACAAAATAACCCTTGTAACGTGACCGGTACAGCGCAGATGTTAAACAGCTCTTGCCTTCCTTTCCTTTCCTCCTTTCCTCTCTTAGCCTGTAGTTCAGTTCTCGTTTTAAACTCTGTTTTCTGTTAGAGACAGAGGACTCTTGCATAGAACTTGCCAGTGTAGTCAAACCACAGCTCGTGGGCATAAAAAGTCATCCGTGGTGGGCCGGCCATCAGTCAGGTGGAAGGCGGTGGGCTTTGTGAGGGCAGACGGCCTCGTGTGAAGTGTGTAGGTTGCACGCCGTCAGCCCTGCGTGCTGGCACTGCCCGCTCTGAGTGCTCAGTGCTGACTCGCTAGGAGAATGACACACTGATCGTTAGTTCACGCAGTTAGGTAGGTATAATCTTGTGACACTTTTTGATCCAACTTGTACGTCAGGACTTGTCAGATCTTGAAGCCCTTTCTGTTGGATTTCCAACCCCCCACAAGCTCTTTTTCCCCCTCCTTTCCCTTTCCAACATTTATTCTCTACCAGAGAGAGAAAAATGAATAGGGCATATAGATCCTGACCTCACGGGGCTCAGTTGAAGTCTAGTGGGGGTCACATAAATACTTGTCATGTTCAATGGAAAGTGCTAACAGCTGTCTGTAAAATACCAAGGAAGGTGTTCAGGGAAGTCTTCATGGAGGAGGTGACATTTAAGTGGAAGCTGGAAGGATGAGAAGGGATTCTTCTGGTGCCATGGGGCTGGGGTGAAGAGAGCTCTAGGCAGAGGAAGAGCAGTCGAGAAGGCACAGAGCTATGAAAATGGTGTGTCCCTCATCTGCCCAAGGCTGTGATGTGTGTTGTGATGTGCCAACATGGTTCAGCCCCCAAAACACTCCCTGTTTTTAACCCTTGCATTTTGTCCCTTATCTGGACCCACAGCGACTTTTCCAGTGACCTCTTCCTTTCTCCCAAGACTCCCCCCACCGATGTCATTCAGTGATACCAAGATTAAGAGATCAACACTAATTTAGGTCTTTACGGGGCAAGAAAACTTCCATTTTACTCTGATTTCCTTGTCAAACTTGACACCGCAATGGCCTTTCTCCTTTTAAAAGTGAGGGGTGTTCTCTTTGGAGACATACATATAGCAGATTCTTTTAAAATTAGCAGTAGATGTGGGAGCATTCAAAATTCGAAGCATGCAAGTGCTCACACTTCTACAAATTTGAAAATATAAGAGCCATATCAGATCGTTGATCCAGGGGCACCTGGGGGCTCAATTGGCTAAGCGTCCAGCTTTGGCTCAGGTCATGATCTCATAAGTTGTGGGTTCGAGTCCCGCGTCGGGCTCTGTGCTGACAGCTCAGAGCCTGGAGCCTTTCTAATTCTGTGTCTCCCTCTCTCTCTGCACTTCCCCCGCTAGTGCTCTCTGTCTCTCTCCCTCTCAAAAAATAAACATTAAAAATTAAAAAATACTCTGACTTTGGCAGTGACACCTCCCCACCACGTGAGGGCACATTCTGCACCGTAGGAAGAGGCTCCCACCAGACACTGCATCTACGGATACCTTGATCTGGGGCTTCCCAGCCCCCAAAACTCTAACACTGTGTTGTCGTTTAAGCTGTTTAAGCTGCGCGGCCCGTGGTATTTTGTTACAGCAGCTTAAGCTAGGACAAACTGTATCAGTTTTTTATTGCTGCTGTAACAATTTACCATAAACCCAGTGGCTTAAAACAGCAAAAATGAGGGGCGCCTGGGTGGCTTAGTCGGTTGAGCGTCCGACTTTCGCTTAGGTTATGATCTCGCGGTTCGTGGGTTCGAGCCCCGCGTCGGGCTCTGTGCTGACTGCCAGCTCGGAGCCTGGAGCCTGTTTCAGTCTGTGACTCCCTCTCTCTCTGACCCTCCCCTGCTCACGCTGTCTCTCTCTCTCTCTGTCTCCTAGAAATAAATAAAACATAAAAAAATAAAAATTAAAAAAAAAACAGCAAAAATGTATTACCTTGTGGTTTTGTAGGCCGAGGTCCAAGACAGGACTTTGTGGGCTGAAGTCCAGGTTTGGCAGGGCTGCGTTCTTTCCTGGGGAGACTGTGGGGGAGAACCCGTTTCCTCGTCCCCAGCCTGGGGAGGCTGACCGCGTCCTCCGCGCCCCCTCCAGCTTCAGAGCAAGCCGGCAGCCCTCCTCCCACCGCATCCCCTGCCCCTCTCTCCTTCCTCTTCCTCGTTTGAGGGCCCTGTGATTATACGGGGCCTTCCTGCCGGAGGAGCCAGGATACCCGCAGATGAGCAACCTTAATCCCGCCTACTATGTTCATTGTCCTTGACCCTATAACATAACGCGTTCACAGGTTGCAGGGACTCGGACGGCTTTGGGGGGTGGCGTTACCGTACCTGCAACAGTAAATACCATCCTTTAGGGCTTATTCAGTACCCGCTATTTTTTCAACATTTAGTAAACATTTTTGAGGCTCTGCTTTGCTCTGAGAGCTGTGCCTGACCAGCACAGGAAGGTACCCGATACCGTCTAGAAGCTCGGGTCTGGTGAGGGGCAGTTGGTCTGAAATTCGTCCCTGTGGTCATGAAGGGAGGGCATGAAGAGGGGCTGTCGATGGGCCACATTTTTGGGTGAGTCGGGTCTGGATGTGCCTGGGGGCGTGGAGCAGGTGCAGGGAGGGAAAGAGGAGGGGCAGTCTGCAGGGGCGAGGTGGGGAGGGCAGTCCGTGTTGGGAATCCCTGGCGCCTGGCGCCTGGAGCCTCGTGGGGGCGTGGCAGGGCCTGAGGCCACACGGGACTTCTGGAGCTGGACCGCGAAGGGCCTTGAGCGCTTTCTGGAAGTTCGGACTTGACTCCAGAGGCCTTGTTGGCTGCCCTTTGGCAATTCAGCCTTAGAACTGCTTCCTTTGGCTGCAATGTATTCACATGTTTCTTTATTTTTGAGAGGGGGGAGGGAGACAGAGAGAGAGAGAGACAGAGAGAGAGAACGAGCAGGGGTTGGGGCAGACAGAGAAGGAGAGAGAGTCCCGAGCAGGCTCCAAGAGCCTGACGTGGGGCTCAGCCCCACAAACCATGAAATCATGACCTGAGCCAAAATTAAGAGCTGGCTGCCCGAGCGACTGAGCCACCCAGATGCCCCTGGCTGCAGTGTATTTTAAATCCAGAACTCACCACTGCCAGGTGTACCGTGGCATCCACCGTTTACCTGGCCTTTTGTAGGCGGGGCCTGGGCAAGGGGGCAGAAACCACTGAAAGGTTTAAAACAGGACAGTAACTTGATCAGTTCTTTTTTTTTTTATATAGTTTGTTGTCAAGTTGGTTTCCATATAACACCCAGCGCTCCTCCCCACAAGTGCCCTCCTCATGCCCATCTCCCCCTTCCCCACCCCCTCCCCCCCTCAGCCCTCAGTTTCTTCTCAGCACCATCAATTCTCCTATGTGGTGCAGTCAACACCTCGTTTGTACTTCTCTGGAATCTTTTCCCCAACGGTCTTAAAAGTCAGATTTTGTAACGCAGCTTGAGTGGAAAATAGGAACAAGATTGTGAGAAAGGCAGCTCGTTGTACGGGAAAACACGCCGAACTTGACCTCAGATGGTCCTGAGTTGGACCGTAATCCCTGCCACGCGCTGAAGCGCTGAATGTGTAGCGTTGGATGAGTCCCGTGGCTTCCGCGGGGCTCACTCTCCCACACTGGTTCGTATTAGAGAGCAGCGCTGTGAGCGCCCGCAGCAGGGCAGTAGGGAGGAGAGCGAGGTGGCGTGAGTGAAAGTGCCGGCCAGGGCCAGCGGACACTCTCAACCCCCACTCGTTGTCTGGCAGAGCAGCCAGTACTGTGGCCAGACTTCATTTTCAGCGTGATTCCTGCTCTTCAGGTGCCCGGAGGTACTTTTCTGAGCCGTGCTTATATTTATCTCGACTCTGTGAGAAATTTAACTGATCCCCTCTTGACCTGTCTCCCAACAAACGCCGAGTGTTTTTTCTGTGATGACCACTGTTTGTATTTAGACATAGGCTCGTCCTGCGAGTCCGCCCTGACCGCCCCCGTGCGTCCTGCGGCAGTGAGGCCCGTGTGGAGGCCGCACAGCCCTGCCCCTGCGGTTCACAGTCCCACTGACAGGGCACCAGAGGCCGTGGCCGCGTGACATGGTGCCACGTGGGTGGCATGCAGAAGTGCTCTTAAGTTGAGAGCAAAGTGAGAATTAGCCCTAGTTGGCCTGGACAGAACTGTCCTGGAAAAGCTGAAGGTTCAGCGGTACCTTCAAGGCCGGGGTTGGGTACGTCTGGCTTAAGTGCAAAGGGCATTAGGAGGAAACTAGCGTGAGCATGCTCAGAGGGCAGAGCAGGCCCCCGGCCTAGCTCATCATTCTCTCCCTCTGGAAACACTTTGGTCCCTGTCGGTCATGAACCCAGATTTCTTCCTACCTCTTTTTATTTCATTGTACTTAGTTTTTAAGCGCTAGCTCCACATGCAGTACCTGGCACACGGTAGGTGTTTTAGAGTACGCTTGTCTTATGCTCGTTACCCACCGTCACACATACCGTCCTTTGTGCCTCCTGGCCTGTCTGCATCCATGGAAGTAGGCCATCGGGGAGGTGCCATGTGGGGATCCGTCGTTGCCTCTGAGGCTTTTAAATCTGCGGCTCTGCAGGGCTCTGCCTGTATGCCTGGCGCCTCCAGCCTTAGAAACCGTCCCCAGAACACTTGGAAGAGGCAGTTTTTATCTAGAAAGTTTTAGATAGAAGACACATAGGAAAGGAATTGGCCTTTGTTGAGCATGTGCTGTGTAGATATTAGACATGCATTATCTTAATCTGGAAGTTCCTTAGAGACCATCTCTTCATAACATCTTAGATCTGTCACAGCACTTACAGGCATGGGGGTGACTTTGGGAACATCAGCCAGCAAGTTAATGAAGACAGACGACCCTCAAACAACATGAGTTTGTGTTGCATGGTGCACGCATGTGTACAAATGCAGTGTAGCCTTGTAAGTGGGTTTTCTCTTTCTTACCACTCTCTTAATGACATTTTCTTTCCTCTAGCTAGTTTTTTTGTATGAATTTAGTATGTGATATAACATACAAAATACATGTGAACTGACCATATATGTTATGGGTAAAGCCACTTGTCAACAGTAGGCTCCTAGTAGTTGAGTTTTTGGAGAGTCAGAAGCTATATACAGATTTCCTACTGTGTGGAGGTTGGCGCCCCTTACCCCCACATTGTTAAGGTCAGCTACACGTGAGAATCAAACCAGAATTGTCCCATTTGTAGCTTCAAAATTCTTTACAACCTGCATTCCATCCTCTATTAATTTAAATCACATGTGAGTGTATCTATCTATATGTCTGTCTATCTAAATGGTTTGCTTTCTTTTCATTCTAGATTTCGCACATTGGCAAACTGAGAGACTTTCTCCTGGAACACAGGAAAGATTATATCAATGCATATAGGTAAGTGCATACCTCTTACCATGGCTTTGGTGACTGAATTATTTTCCATACCTGTATTGCTTTTGAGCCTTTTGTCCTTGTGCTTTACTTATGAAGTCAGAGTTGTAGTGGGGAAGGTCGGTTTGGCAGTGGGGTCTGCAGGCAGGAAGGACCGTCCATCCCCCCACCCCCCGCTGTACTACAAGCCCCTCAAAGTCCCAGTACCCCCACGGCGCGACCTTCAGCACTGATACCGCCACGTGTTCGTACGTGTGTCAGTACCACACATGTTGTGAGACATGTAGACATGAATGAGACCCACTTTCTCGGCACAGACCTGCTGTGCCCATGATGGAAGGCTGCAGGTCATGTGAACGTGTCATTTAGATGCATTTCTTGCATCTAGAGAGGGTTTGGTTAGGTTGCTTTTTCAAAAGAGAGAAAGCATTTTGATTGAGCCTTCCAGAATGGTTTCTGGAATGGACTCCAGCTCTCGACAGAGGCAGACCCCTTATCTCCTGAGCATCCCAGGTCTCCGTTCCTACCTGGCGGTGATGTGGCCTGTCCCCCACAGGACTCAGCTTCAGGTGTACTGTGTGAACTAATGAGAAGTTGAGTGGGGTGTATGAAATGATGTCGTAAGTAATTTTGTAGTCTTAAGTGTACTTTATTCGTATAGTCTTGGCATGTAGTAAAACTATTACTCTTAGTGCATAGTACCAGAAGACCTTATTTTTAAGCTCTCTGTTAAAATAGTAGTTCAACACTAGATGGCAGTGTAAATTCCATTTCCAGAGGTGTGTGTGTGCATCAGATACTGATCTGATAGTCCATAGAAGTGGGGGCTACAGTCATTTTGGGAAACTTAACGAAACTGGCATAAGCCTCTCTGTCTAGCTCCTTTTTTTGTACCTGACCACTTAGGTCACATAAATGGCCGTAGAGGTCTTTCCTGGAAATCCATTGTTAACTTCCCTTTGCCTTGAAAAGGCATCCGGCAAGGCGGATGTTTCACCTGTTGGTTTAGTTCAAGCCCCCCTTACTCCCACATTAGCATCGTGAACCCAAGAAAGTCATTTAATCTGTGAAACTCGATGTCTTTCTCTAAACCAAGGTTAGCGAGCTACTGCCTATAGGCCAAGTCCACCCAGCTGCCTGTTTTTGTACAGCCTGTGAGCTAAGAATAGTTTTCACATTTTTAAACAGCTTGGAGAAGACTGAGATTTCACCACATATGAAAATGTATGAAATTCAGATTTCAGTGTCCATAAATAGAGTTTATTGGAACACCACCAAACCCATTCATTTACACATTCTCTGGCCGCTTCTGCACTACAACAGCAGAATTAAATGGCTGTGGCAGACTGTACAACTTGCAGAGTCTAATGTGTTTACTCTTGGCCCTTTTCAAAGAGCGTGTGGAGTCCTGCTCTAAACAGAGAGGTTGACAATCCCTCACCAGCTGAGTGAGAGATTCACACAAGACGGCATAACTGAACTGCAGCGTATTTCCACGCATTTAGAAGATTGCTGTACAAGGGTGCTGTTCTGTCACTTTGCGGTAGTTTTCAACTCAAAAAAAAATATTTTGAGAGAGCAAGCTTGAGCACGCGTCGGGGAAGGGCAGAGAGAGCAGAGGGGACAGAAGATCTGAAACCGGCTCTGTGCTGACAGCAGTGAGCCTGATGCGGGGCTCAGATTCAGGAACCGTGAGATCCTGACCTGAGCCAAAGTCAGACGCTCAACCAACTGAGCCTCTCCTAGGCGCCCCTCAACCTCTGACTGTAAAAGTGATGTTAAGGCATTTATTCCTGCTCAGCTCGCACACACTGTGCGTCGTGCTCCCAGCCCGCTCCTGGCCCTCTCCCCGAGGTTGCCCGGACTAGCCAGCTGCTGCCACATGGCTTCCTCCTTCCTAGCTGCCCTGCGGCAGATGCTCAGACGGACGTCCCAGGTCTCTGGGGGCTGCTCCCGCCCTGCCACTTGCTGGTTGTGCGGCTTGAGTGTCAGAGCTCTGGTCCCTGAGGCTTTCTTCGTCTTGACCAATCCATCTCCCCGTTGTGGAAACTCAGACTTTTACTCGTTTTCCCCGCTGCAGCTGTTCATTGCCGACAAGTGCGTTCTGAGCTCCACCCCTGCCCCTGTTCAGGTCCCTTTGAAAGAGCACGGACTTGGGTGGTCTGGCACACCTAAGTTCGGTCCCTCTGCTGCCCGGTGTTAATCATGTGAGTGTCTAGAGCTCACTTCACGTCTTTGTGCTTGCTCGTGAACAGCAATTGGATTGGGACCCCGTGTGACCTGTGATGAACTTGTGGGGGTGGTCAGGTAATAAAGAACACCTCTCCTTCCTGCCAGAGAGCGGTGGGGGTGGGTGGGGGGAGATGGCATTGCGGGAGTCAGGTGAACATGATGGAGATGGACAAGCTACCTGCTTTGTCACCGGCAAAATCTAGGTGGGGAGGCGATGAGCTTAGGTGTGAGGGTGGGCAGCCTCGTTGGAAAGGCCCCTGACTTAGACAGACTCGCGCAGCCATGATTGCCATGGTCACAGCCCCCAGAGCACAGGGAGCAGGGGCAGGCTCCTTTAGAGCACAGGACAGACGGGAAGACATAGGACCTCTGATGTCCGTAAGCAAGCAGAGCCCAGGAGGAGGGAGAGCGTGGCTAGACGTGTGCGTGTTCATGCTGCGCCCGCGTCCTTCTGCCGGCTTCCCCAGCAGGGAAGGCCCACTGCTGCCATGGCAGGGGCCGGGGTGGGGGGTTAGGGCCACGCTAGGGGAGCCGAGTCACACTGGAACAGAGCACTGGGGGGTAGGCATCCCTCAGTGACGGGCGTTCTCTCCCGATAGAGAAGGGCTGCCCTGTCGTCCCCTGGCAGGTCTCCCCTCCGGACGGTGTGGACCGACCACAGCCTGCCTTTTACCACTTCTGCCTCCCGATGTGCTGGCCTTGGCCAGGAACATTTTAGATGAAGTCTGATCATGGAATTGAAAGAAAAATTGCCTTCAGACCCATAAAGCTTTGTTAGTTTGACATAATTAGGAAGCTGTAATTTTTTCCATAATGTAGAGCTCAGACTTTATTGACCCATTTAATTTTTTTTTTTAGCAATGACATTTTACTAGAGCAGAGCCGCGTGCACTGAGGTGGCCTCTGGCTGGATCTCTTGAATGATTTTAATTAAAAATAATGTTTCCACTTCTGGTAGATGTACCTTTTCTGCAGTGTCTTGGCAACAAAACAATACCACTTGGGGGGAAAACTTCCTGGGTTTCTGTTGTTACTAATAGAATAACCATACTGTCAATTTCCAACTTGAAAGGTTAACGGATAATGTTCCTAAAGGCACATCACCTTTTAATTGAGTAATCAGTCTTATCAAATTAACCTTTAGCTTTTTCAGTTTCACTGAGCCGAGTTTCCATTAAATCAAAATGCAGAGTAGGGGATGTTAATCTCATGTTCTTGGAATTAGTCGTTTACAGATCCACTGCACCCACGGGGGCGTGTTCGCTGGGAGGTGAGTACCTTTCTGGTTTATTTGTCCCTGGCCCCTTTCGCCTCCATTTCTGATGAGAGCGTTTCTAGTTTCTGTCTGGGAGGAGCACAAGACTGGAGGTCCCCTGTTCCTGTTCTCCCTCCCCCGCTCTGACGGGGGGCTGGGGAGAACGGAGTGCACGTTCCGTTAGCATTACCTGGCGTGACCCTGGTTAAAGCAAACTAGTTAAGAAATGAGATGCTGGGAGAGGGAACCCTCATCTCTCACTTCCAGGTTCCACTGAGGGTAGGGCCGTCTGTTTTCCAGAACCGAGGGGCTTCCTTCTGTCCCTCCGACTACCCCCCAGAAAATGAGGGGCTGGGGTCGGAGGTGGGAAGGTGCCTCATGGAGGAAGGAGGAGACTCACCTGGGGGCCGGGACTGAGAAGTCCGTGGTCACTACTCCTGTCTCTCTCGGGAGGGGCCTGTTACCAGGATGGGTGCAGTCGCTGCATTTGCCCCTGAAGTCTTCCAGGGAAAGCTCTGGAAGGGCTCTGAAGGTGGGGGGGGCTGCTCCTAAGGAGCACAGATACCGCTGCCTACCAAGCTTGTTCTGCTGTCAGCCTCACACGCTGAGTCAGGTCGTTGGAAAAGTGATTAGGATGGACTGACTTATCAGCCTGCCGGACTCTAAGCGCGGCTCTTGATGACGGGGCTGCAGCAGGGGCACGCAGAAGGCCTTGCCTCTGTGGAAGGTAGAGTTTTGTGGGGGAAGACAGACAGACTAGAGCATGATAAGTGCTTCCGGAGGCGGGGAGGGAGAGTGGCTAGAAAACGTCAGAAAGGGTGCAGTCTTCTAAAGGTAGGTCAAGGCAGCCCTTATTAAGAGGGCGACATTCAGTAAATACCTAAAAGAAGGTTTCAGTTTATGTAAATGTCGGGAAAGAACATTCCAGAAGAGGGCAGCCAGCAAGTATAAAGATCCTGATGCAGGAGCATGTCTGGAATGTTGCAGGAGCAGCGAGGGGGCTGGTGTGACGGGCAGGAGGGTTGGGGCCTAGGGAGGAAGAGCTCACAGAGACCCCAGGAGCCAGATCTTGCAGATCATCTTAAGGACCGTGGAGCTTTGCACGGACCGTGGCTCCTGTTCTCAGGTGGGAAGCTGCTGGAAGTCCTGGTAAGGACGAGCGATGGGACACGACTCACTTTGTAGGCGGATCGCTGTGGCTGGGGTGTGAGGAGAGGCTGGAGCAGCAGACCTGCCAGGAGGCACCACTTAAATCCAGGCAAGGGGTGTCCGTGCCATGGACCCGAGCCAGAGCAGTGGCTGTGATAGCAAGGGGTCAGATTCTGGAAATATTCTGAAGGCCGAGTCAAGGAGCAGGTTTGAAGAGAGCGGGCAGGGGCTCAGGGTGGGGCACATTCATGACGCAAGTTCCACGGCCAAGCGGATGGTTAGATATTCGTGCCTCAAGTTCCAGGAGAGATTGAGGCTGAGACAGAAGGTTGAGACTTGGGAGCGTAAGGCTGGTATTTCGCTGCTACAGCCACGAGACCGGCCACCTCACCCAGCAAGCAGCGTGGCCGCTGAAGAGGTTTCAGGGACTGAGCCGTGAAGTGTCCGTGTCAAGTGTTCGGGAGGCTGAGGTGTCCACAGAGAGCCTGAAAACGAGCCGTGGGTGGGCTGGGAGGAAACCAGGAGGGTGGTGTCGCGGAGGCCAGAGGAGGGAAACTTGAGTCCGTGTGTGCAGTGTGACTGGGGAAGGGCCGAGCCACCGTGGGGGCCGCTGGGGCCCTGGGAGCGAGAAGGACCCAGGAGCGAGGAGAGTGGGGTCAAGCAACGGTGGTCCGGAAAATGGGCGCCTGGGTGCAGACTTGTTGGCAAAGTTTTACCTGAAAAAAGGGAGAAATTAACCGTAACTCATAGGAGACGTAGAATTGAGAGGGTTCGTTTTGTTCTGTTTGTTTAAATTGGGAGAAAGGATGCCACATTTGTTGGGAGAGAGCCCGTAGACAGGAAGCAATGCTGTTGGTACCTGCGCACGTAGTGCCCCCTGCGTGCCAGCACTGGCAAGGTGCTGTGCGCACACGGTCGATGGCGCAGGGGAGAGGAGGAGCATTGCGGGGGCTGCCCTGGTGTCAGGTGGGGCAGAGCTGGTGGGGGCAGCCACCCACCCTGGGAGCAGAGTGCAGGCCGTGTCTGTGGGCCCAGCCGAGGAGGCTGGGAGGAGTGGGGGGACCCCGGGGGCAGTCTCAGAAACCAGGAAGCAGTTCTCACCCTGAGGAGGGCTTGAGGAGTGCAGGGGGAGCAGGGTAAGGCACATGTAGCACACCTGCCCGACACCATTCGGGACCCCCCCGCCCCCCCCCGGATGGAGCCAATACTGTGATCTCTGTGGGTCTGATTCCTACTTGTTCCTAAACTCAGCTACACAGCATGCAGCTAACTGTCGGCCCTCCATCAGCCCCCACTGTCCTTGGTCTCTGGCTCTGACTCCAGATGGTTCCGCCTTGTCGGCTCCCACTCCCTGGCTCCTTCCCGGAGCCGGACTTTGCCGAGTGGCCCTCTGGAGGCTAGGACTCAAGTGGTCAGATCACTTGCACAGGACCCATGCAGCAAGTGTTTGTTGAGTGCCAGTCACGTGAAAGCCGTCTGTTCCTGCCGTGTCTGGATGGCACCTGTGTGTCCTGCTCTTTCAGCCTGTCAGGCCATGGGTCGTAGCCCCCTGCCTGCCTCAGTCTGTGGCCACAGTAGTGAATGTCACAGTGACTTTTCCCTTTTTCCTTAAAATAAGAGCACAGAACTTCAGAACGCCATCCTTTGGTACTTAAAATCTCCTTTAGTTTCCTCAGATTTTATCATCAAATGATTCTAAGCCCATTTGCCCTGGTTTCTTTTTTCAGAAGTGTCAGGCATGGAACATTTGGTCTCCAGAGCATTCCTTCTGTCCTTTTATACTGCATTGTAAGGATAGGCCTTAGTAGCGGTTTCTTTCTTCCATATTTCCAGCGCGGTGTCTCTTCTGTGTTTTGTACTAAAGTCTGCTGCTCACCTGGGCCCCGCATCCCAGGATCTGACGATGCTGCGCCTCCGACATCTCTTCTGTCCCCGACAGCTTTAGCCCTCAGCTCCATCACCCCTTCCCCGTCCCTGCCACCACCCATGCCCTGCCCATTGCCCCTTTCTTACAGCTCAGTCCGGCAGAAATGGACTAGCACTCACCCGTTACACAGCGCTAGAGAAACAGAGACGAAGACAACATTCTCTGCCTAGCTTCAATAACCCGTTGACTGATCTTCCCCCTCTCTTCCATCTAATGGGGTACTGTCACGCTGATCTTCATGAGGCTCAGCCCTTCCCTGGGCCACAGAATGCCGCTCCTTCAGCTAGTGCTGGAGGACCCCCCCCCACCCCCCGAGCTCATTGCTCTGCCTGGTCTGTGCTCTGGCCAGAGTGCCCGCTCTCTCCTGAGTCCATCCTGTTACTTACTAAGGCTGTCCACTCTTGTCTCCCATGGCCACATCCTGCCTTTCAGGATTTGGTTCATAGATCCCCTTCCTCCCCATCAACTAGTGGGGAAAATAGCGTCCTCTCTTCTGAAGTCTCTTCCCCATGAGAGGTCCCCTGGGTGGTGATTAAGAGCCTAGACTCCAGAGCCAGGATGCCTTTGTTCAAACTCCAACTCTGCTAATTACTAGTTGTGTGACCTTGGCAAGTTACTTAACCTCTCTGTGCCTCAGTTGCTTCATATGTAAAATGAGAAGTGTAATAGTACCCGCCTCATAGAGTTTTGAGAAATAAATGGGTAAATATATGTGAAGAACCTAACACAATGAGTAGTATTCATGCACAGAAGGCTTTCGTAACTGCTAGCCTTTGTGATGTGTGAGCATATACGGAAGCCCGCGGATATTAACTATCATGATGTAATTTACTGAAGGCAGGGGCTGTGTTCGTATCTGAAGCCCAGACATTAACATGGGAATTCCGTGCTGTCTATTGGGCATGTACTGTGGACAGGGTACCGTACTTGCCCCTATGTAATATTCATAGCAAAACTAAGACTGTAGCCTTTAACATTTGCCCATACCTTTTCAGTAACCTTTGAAACACAGTATAAAATCATTTACACTCTTCTCTCTCTTCCTTACCTTCAGGAAGCATTTAACTGCATGTTACAGTAATAGAGTGCCAATGGTATTTTGCAGTTTTGAACTTGCCCCTTTTAAACCTACAGATCAACCGAATAATTAAAAGTATATATATTTCTTTAACTTTCTAAACCTGTAAATAAACTTCCCAGTTTCTTCCTCCTTTCTCCCTGAAGTAAAATGACTAGTCCAGACCTGTATGTAACATGGTTTCCTTTAATTGAATGTAACATCTTGGTAAATTGAGGTCTGTAATAAAATTACCCCTCAGTACCTCATAAAGGAAGTAAATAAAATTAGTTTGATGAATTTCTGTATACATGTCCTATGAGAATATATTATTTTTTGGAATTTATTTGCCAGATAGTTAACCTTTTCAAAATAGTAATAATTTTGTTATTGTGATACTTAATGTGGAGCTATGTCACCAGCAAGCCTTCATTACTTCTGATGAATATGTTTCAAATGCCCATTATAGAGCTGGTGCTGTTTGTAAAATATCACAGAAAAATAAGAGCTTGAACTTTCTTGCAAGTTGCCCCATGTTGTCATCAGTCATGTCCTAAACTCCACATGCCACCTGAGCATCTGTCATCCCCCCCCCCCGCCCACCCGCTGTGCTGTGTGCCCTGGGCTTCTCCGCATTTCCCTGCACATCCAGCCAGTC
Source organism: Hyaena hyaena (assembly GCF_003009895.1). NCBI lineage: Eukaryota > Metazoa > Chordata > Mammalia > Carnivora > Hyaenidae > Hyaena > Hyaena hyaena. Next base: position 750,820 of record NW_024080958.1, read on the forward strand.
CTCGACCTATTCAGTCTTTCTCGGACCTTCTGTGCCTCCTCCCCACTGGTGCCTCCGCCCAGGGTCTCTTCATCTCTTCCCTTAATGGTGACCAGGCCACCCAGTTATGCTTTCATCTGCCTCCAGGCCGGCCACCACAGAGGGCCCCACGCAAAATGCAGATTCCTCTGTTTAACATCCTCCTGGGGTGCCTGGGTGGCTCAGCTGGTTGAGCATCTAATTCCTGATCCTGGCTCAGGTCATGATCCCAGGGTCATGGGGTTGAGCCCCGTGTCGGGCTCTGTGCTGAGCATGGAGCCTGCCTAAAATTCTCCCTCTCTCTCTCTACTCCCGTCCCCTGCTTGTGTGTGCACTCTCTTGCTCTCTCTCTCTCTTGCTCTCTCTCTTCTGTCCCATCCTCTGCTTGCATGCTTTCTGTCTCTAGAATAAAAAAAAAAAAACGACCCCCATCCCCCAGTGGCTGCACCAGCAGCCCCGCCCTCTATCTCCAGGATCGTCTCCAGCTGCAAGCAGAGTATTTGGTGACAGTTGTATTGTGGGGGAAACCTGTTGATGCTGGAGAAATAGCTGCTGCAGGTTCAGGACAATTTTAGGTAAATGTGTATTTATCGTAGTACCACCCATGTCCCTTTGAGAAATAGGGTTGATACATGTCCTACAGTCACTGGGGAGATACCGACTGCGTGCATGTGGTTTGCTGCCCCTGCGGTGACCCGAGGCCCTGAGAGCGCACAGCGTGGAAGCTGTTTTTGGGGACCTCCCGGTGTGCTCCTGTTTTCCCCTCACACTCCGGTTACCCTCACGTACACCTTCTGTCGTGTGGCTATTCTGACCCTGACCCGCAGGCTGGGGATTTGTAGCAGGTCCCTCCTGTTCTGCCGCCTGGGACCACCCTGCACAAAGTGACCCCTCTCCCCTGGGTCCCACTGTCCGCTCACAGGCCAGCACCATCCACTGCAGTTCCTTGTGCCCCCTGTTCCGCGTCAATCTCCTCCTGTGGTCTGGTGCCTGCTCTGTGCAGAGATCAGAAATAAGCCTTCTTCAGCTTTGGACCCCGACCCCTGCTGCAGTGCTGGCATACGGGGGTTAGTATAAAAGCGAATGAATGGGTGAATCGCAAGGATTAAAGAAGTATATAAAATAATTGGCATTGAGGCATTGAGAGTAGTGTCTGATGCAAGCTAAGTGTTCAGCTAATGTTAGCACACCTACTATGTGCTGGATGCCATTTCAGGTCTTGGGGAAACAGAAAGGAAAAAGGTCAAGTCCCTGCTTTCACGAAGCTACGTTCTCCTGGCAGGAGATGGACATTACCGCCTCAGGGAGTAGTAAGTGCTGTAAGGGAGATGAAGCCGGGCGAGGACTAGGGGGTAGCGGAGCAGCAGTGCCGCCTGGAGTGGCCCAGCCCGTGTCACAGAGCCGAGTAGAAGGTGACTTTGCAGCTCAGAGACAGCAACGTAATAACCAGCACAGGCACTAAGAATCAACGACGGTGGCCAGTGCTGGGGGTGAGCGCAGGGGATGGTCAGCCAAGCCGGCTGTGATCGGAGGTCCCAGTGAGGAGGGAGCATGTGGACGGCTGTGGGAAGGGCATCTGCGGGGAGACCTTGCGGGAGTGGGCGTGGTCGACTGGGGGCAGCAAAGCAGCCAGGGACGCTGGGGTGCAGGGCAGGAGGGCGAGTGTCAGGAAGTGGGTCACGTGTGGGGCGGGGCGGTGGGGATGCGCGGCTGCTGGGCCAGGGGGTGGGAATGGAGTGAGTGGACTCTGTGCATTATCCAAGGTCCCTTTCCACCTGATAGTTGGTGATTCTGAATTCAGTTGTAATGTCCGGTGTTTAATTGCAGTGTTATAGCAACGCCGCCACGCCCGCCCAGCTCTTAGGAAGGTGAGCAAGGCACTGTCCTTCACGGCATTTCGAGCCTCAGGGTGCTGCCTGGTCGCAGGCGAGCACCCTCGCTAGCTCAGTAACGGTTGAGTTTTTTAACTTAGTCTCGGCGGGAGTGAAATGTTTTCCAAAGGTCTTTTATTGTGAGCTTATAAGACTGCTTGTCACCACAGAAGAAAGGCCGCCTGACACAGCTTTTCACACGCGCCTCAGGGCCTCCACGGTGCAGCACCGGGGGCGCGCTCCGAATGCGTTTCTGGCTTTGCCCTTGTGTGACGGCCAGGCCTTCAGTGGCCGCCCCGTTGTCCTTCATCTGAGCCCACGTCCCTGCTGAGGCCTGGGTGCCCAGCCCCACCCCTGTCCCTGCTCGCCTCGCCCCGGCCTCTGCAGGAAGCTTTTCCTCCCTAACGGCCGTCGTTTGGCTTGGTCTCACTCTTAGCACCTTCTCCCACCTCACAGCCTGGCCCGTTCCTCTTTCCCCATCCAGTCTCGGCGTAAACGGCACGTCTTCCCTTCCCGCCCCATCCATGCGGCATTTGTGGGCATTTGCTGCTGCTTTAACATTTTGCGTGCCCCCCCCCCCCCCACACCTTTTTTCCCTCTTTTTTAGCCATATCATGACTGGGTATGGGAGGATGACAGACCCGGAGCGAGACCAGATCGACCAGGACGCCCAGACGTTCATGAGGACCTGCTCCGAGGCGATTCAGCAGCTGCGAACGCAAGGTGAGGCATCCGAGCCCCTGGCACGCCTCTGACTGCACAAGGCTCGTATGCACACTGGCTGATGTTCTCTCTTGTGTCCCTGCTCAAATCTAGGTTTGGAAACTCTAAAATTCTTCTTTCTCGGTCAGTGTGTTAACCTAAGCTGTTAAAAGTACGGAAGAGGCCGTAGTTGGGGTTACACGGGTCAGGGAGGGGTAGGCAGAGCCTCTCCACACACAACCAGACGTTTCCTAAGGTGCATGCGCCTGTGTTGTGTGTGGCGTTTAGGGGGCCGTGCTCCAGGCGTGTGGGTGAGGACGGAAGAGCGTCATCACAGCGCTCTGGCTGTAGTTGAGACTTCGGGATCCAAGTGTCGTGCTGACGGGAGGCTGTGGGGCCCTAGGGGCTGATGTGCACCCCCCAACCCCCCACTTTCTGCCCACATGGCTTTGGCAAGTCACTTAACCGCCTTGGGCCTCAGTTTCTTCGTCTATAAAATGGAGACAGTGCCAGCATGTATCTCTTCAGGTTGTTACGAGAATTCTGTTGAACTCAGCACATGCTTAGAGCCATAGTTGGCACTTGGGTTTCTAGTCAGTCACTTCCACTGATGTTTCACTTTTGTTGAGGCAGTGAGGTAGCTTCCCAAGTCATATATCTTCCTGGATTCTTTTTTAATGTGCTTAGACAGATACCGATTGCACTAAGTAGCACAGAGTTCAGAGTGGGCAGATACCACTGTGTTCTTGACACTGACTTATATTTGGGAAGCTTCTGTCACAGCCCTGATGGGCCACTCGGAGTCTGATGAAAGCTGTGGACATTCTTGCCAGAGAGATCCATGTATACACAGCCTCGTGGATCCACTCTATCCCTCGGGGGAATCTCAGGTTACGCAGCCCTGTACTGAAAAGGGGATCCGTGTCCTCTCCCCTTGAGGGCCTGTACATTCATTTGAAATGACCTAGAAAATACATGATTATGAATAAAACCAGCAATTACATACCAAACCGTGTGAGCTTAGACTTCCTGTTGACTGAACCGTATCAGTTTCTATGTGTAAAATAGACATCGAGTTGCCTGTTGGACTAGCAGAGTGCCGTCAGGGGCCTGCCTGACATGGGCACTCGGGCTCTCGGCGAACGCGAGCTGTCCTGCCCGCATGGACGGCATGGATTTGAAGACGGCGTGATAGTTGCAGACAGCATCCTCTGGCTAAGACAGTCCAGGAAGGCTTCCTTGGGGAGGAAGGTTTAACTCCGTGTCTGAGGGGTGCTTGGAACATGAATGGCTGAGGCGAGGATGGAGCATTCCAAGCTGGAAAACAGCCCCGACAGGCCTGGGTGGTGTGTGGCTTGAGTTTGATTTAACTGTGTTACTTGAAGGTCAGCTTGAGCAGTGGATGCTGTTAATACACGTGGGGTCGGTCGTCTCTCACGAAGTGAGCCGCCTCAAGTCCGGTCCCTGCGCGCTGCCATAAACCGTAAATTCTTTGCAGTTTTTCTACGGGTTTAATCTTTTACTCTTGCGAAGCCCAGTAAATCTTACTCTTTTAAAACTGTAATGTCGCTTGACATGAGGCTTTTTTTATTGCTGTATTTTGAAAAATACTTTCAATAGAGAAACTGCCCTGAGGAAGCTGATGAACTGTTGTTTTTCAGTGTAATTGAGTGCAGAGACCTGACTGTTGTCCTTTTCTGTTCCAGCCCACAGGGAGATCCACTCCCAGCAAGTGAAGGAGCACCGAAGCGCTGTTTTGGATTTCATTGAAGATTACCTAAAAAGTATTTCGTTTTACCTTGAAAGTCAAATGTGGCATTTCACAATAGATGCGGTGCAAAGTGTAGCTTTGCTAGCTGCAGACTGCAGCGTCTCATTATAGTTAAGGACACCTTTGCCTGAGAAGTGGTTTTAAATGGTCTCTGTTCTGGTGTTTTCCCCACAACAGGAGTATGTAAACTTTACTCGGAACAAAGAGCCATCCGGGTTAAACGAGTGGTGGATAAGAAAAGACTGTGAGTATCGTCTGTGTCGCTGTTCCTTAATCAATAGTAGTGATAATGGCCACGGACGTCTCTGAGGTCCTGCTGCCTTACAGCGGACAGTGCTTGGGTTTCTGTGCCGGACGCCGTAGCCGGTCCTCACTGAGCCCTGACCGTGTGCAAGGCTCAGTACCAGCTTCTTTGTGAGCTCGCAGCTGCCTTGTAGGGCAAGTCCTGTCGTTACCTCCTTCTCCAGGTGGGGAGCCTGGTGCCGGGAGAGCTGAGGAGGTGGCTGAGCCACGGTGTGAGCCCAGCTGTGTGCGGGTTCAGAGTTCATGCTCACGCCCTTCGAGTATCCATCACCCTGGGGGGCTGGCACAGTTTAGCCATCTCCCCTCTTTCTCGGCAGCAAGCGAGGCCTTCCCCAGGCCACCTGCGGCGCACACCTCCCTTCCAGCAGGGCACTCACTCGGTGCTGGGCGCTCTTACAAGCCCCCTTTTGCAGGTGAGGACATTAAAGCACCAGCAGGTTAGATGACTTGCCCAAGGCCACATGGCCCGGAAGCAGCAGAGCCAGACGTCAGTGTCTCCCATGGCACGTGTCTGTCCCCTGGCCCGTCCTCCCTGGAGGGGTGCATGCCGGCTCCTAGAGCACAGGGACTCGAAGCCCCTTCCCTTGCGGCTGCCCAGCCTGAGACACAGGTCTTAAATGAGCGAGGAGCTGGGTGCAGGAGTCGGCTCTTGACCTCTTCTAACTGGCCTTGAAAAGATTGGAGAGTGTTCTTCCAGAAGGTGACACTACGTACTCTTTGGGGGCACCTTTTCTTAATTCTGATGGGCCGAGACCCCATGCAGCAGCCCCGGAGCGGTGGCGCGCAGCAAGGCCTGCGGGACCCGGGTCTGCTGCGGCGGCAGGGCGCGGGGCAGACGACGAAGGAGGGGCACCCAGGCCAAGGGCAGAGGAGCAGGAGTGGGCCCCTAAGAGCCCCTCCAGGGGAGTCACACGAGGCGTGTGACATGTCCACTGGGGACGCTCCCTGGCCAGGGCTTTGCTGGGTCACAAGGCACCTTCTACAAGGCATGTACTGAAATCCCAGCCCCCAGAAGGAAAGCCAGTGCTCCGCTCACACCACGCCGTTTGCGCGATGGTTCAGGCACAGGGAGCTTGTCTCAGCAGTGAGGGTTGTGGGAGCCCCCCCTCCCCGACACCCCAGTCCCAGATGCCCCAGGCTGAGCCTGCGCACAAGCCTCTCCGGAGAGAGCGGTCTCGGGCCGGGTTGGACACCCGGCTGCAGGCTGGTGAGACAGATTTGAATTGCAAATACCAACAAGTGGCAGCACTTGTGGGGGGCTCTGCGTGGACTCATTACCATGTTATGTCAGCAAAGAAGTACTTTTTTATCCCAGCAGGCAGCGAGGCTAGGCCAGGAGAGGAGAGGGCAGGAGATGGTCTCTGCCTCGAGGAACTGAGTCAGGCTGGGTTGCTATGGAAACGTGAAAACTTAGCTGATGGAATCAGGATCTCATAACTAATGGGCCAGTTCAGAGGGGGAACGGTGCTGTCGAGGAGCACGGCATCGTGCCTCAGGGCTCAGATTCACCAACCAGACAGCTTGTGCTCCCACCCCCCTCCTCCCCCACTCGTCAGCTCTGTGACTCTGGGACGATTGCTTGACTTCTCCACGCCTTTGTCTCCTCACTCGTAAAGTGGAGAAATTCACAGTAGCTAGGTTGTTGGGCTGTGAGAACAAATCGCATTGGTGTCCGTACGGCCAGCACCTGTGGGGAGCCTTCTCCTGCATTCGGTCGGACCGCCACCTACGATGAAGCGTTTGTCTAGCAGCATGTCAGTCTGTTTCACTGTTAATGAGCGTTAGCGTCTGGTTTTACAGAGGAGACGGACGCCCCGGGAACCTGGCTCACTAGCCCTGCGTCCCACAGCTGAAGCCAGGTTTGAACGCCAGGGTCGCGCAGCCGATTTCTCAGATACCAGGCTTTGTGTTGGATCCCAGAAGGTGATGGCACAGGAAGCCGGTAGTGCAGGCTTGGGGGGGAGCGTCGGAGGAGGGTGCCCAGAGCCGGCCCTGAGGGAGAAGGGTGGGCTCTGGCCATGGGTGACTTGCCATCCACACGGGGTAGCAGTCACTCTGACCCCCACCCTCCGGCCGGCGGGGTGCCGTGTCTGCCACCCTACCCACACGTACCCTGGCCCCGGAGACAGAACAGGCACCCTGAGTAAAGCGAGAACGGGCTTTTGTTGCCACCGCCTCAGTTCTTGGTTCTCAGCAGAAGTTTTGACAAATTAACATCAGTCAGATGGGAGTTGTTCTCATTTCCACGGTCAAGTACAGCCTCATCTCCTGCCAGAGAGCTGCCCTGTACCAATTACTTTGAGCAAAAGACCTTGCGGGAAATAACACTGTGATCCTCATGATATAGTCCAGCCTCCTTCTAGTTCTTTTCCTCCCCTTGTCCCAGAAGACATCTGCCTAAAACATGCAGATAATTTTACCACTCGTTGCTTCCCGGGTCTTACAAAGCTGAGCTTTGTAGCATGGCGTTCGAGGCCCATGATCGGACGGGAGGCTTTGCCTCTTAGTTGCTCCCTGTGGATTTCTGCTCTGACCATATGTGACTCCCTTTGTGTTCCGAAGAGGCCTTGTTCTCTGAAACCCTCGTGCCGTAATCCTTGTTGATTTCCTCTGCCCAGATGCCCTTCCCGTGACCTACAGTTTCTGCCCCTCTTCCCGCCATTCCTCTGGCAAGCAAACTCCCATGTCACCTTCCAGCCCGTTAGGATGTCGCTTGCTCTAGAAGACTTCCTGGCTCCCACAGGCCGTGCCGGTGGCTCCTTTCTGTGTGGGTCCCCTGCTCACACACTGTCATGGTCAGTGTAACACATATGCTCTCCGAGAGCTGTTGGGCCACCAGGGCCCGTTATGCAGTGTGATGCCATCCTGGCTGGGGGGCCGCTCACTAGGGGCTCTGCGGTGAGTGAGGGGCAGGGTGCCTGAAGAGAAGCTGACTGCGAGGGTTCTTATTGTCAGGTCGGGCTTGTGGGTTCTTTGCTTTTGTATTATTTTGTTTTGATTGGTGATGGTTATTGATAAAAATCATTCTCATAAGACAGATTTGAAAAACCCAAGTGCTCGTGTCTTATGGCAGTGTTGCTACTATTGTGTTTCTTTTGTTCTTGGCAAAAGTGAAACACATTTGTCAGTTAAGGAACTGTCTATTTTCAATCTGTCACATTGTGGGATAAAAGATACTCTATGCTGGTATTTTTTTCATACGATGGAGCTACCACACTAACGTCTCCTATCAAAGGGCGCTTATTTGGATGAAATGTTTGCTCATTGAGCCAGAAGTAGTCTCAGCTGACCTTTCTGCAGTTCCCTGTCTATGCCTGTTTTCTTAGAAGGATAGCACCCTTGTTAAATGTGACTTGTTTCTTCCATTCCCCTAGCAACTGTACAGCAAAAGGAAAAAACGAATACGAGATAGAGATCATGTACGTTCCACAGAGCCTAAAATACTTACCATCTGGCCCTTTACAGAAAAAGCATGCCGACCCCTGGCTTACAACAGGCTTTCTGAGGCGAAGGACCACTTCGTCGTCGTCGTCTGTTCCTTGCCGTCCGTCGTGCATCGAGGTGTACTCCACAGTGCAGGTCAGGGTCACAGCCTGGGCCTCAGGCAACCCTCCCTCCAGAGTTTGAGCTGAACTGATCTGTGTACCCTGGCCAGCAGCATGTGTTTCTGATGAGACGGCAAGGTCAGATTGCTGTAGATGTTTCTATACGTTTATTCTGTGTTTGGGTCCATGGCTTATCACAGACCAGTAACAGACAGCTCGGGGCCTGGTATTGGTGTGCGGACCACGCTCTGTGCGGCGCTGGCTCAATGCCCTGTGAGCATCTGTGTGCGTGTGGAGACGGCTTCCTCAAGGTGGCGTGAGGTCTTCCTGCTGTGGGAGTGCACAGTGCCCGTGCCCGAGTAGATGCCCTAGTCTGAAAGTCACGTTTGAAGTGATGGTCCCATACCAAAAATATATTTTTTCTACCTAGAGCCTTTGTCAGGGGCAGAAAAGAAGTAGAAGAGCCATACTTAACTCTGGAATATGAATCGCTTTTCTCTAACTTTTGTATGAGGCGAAGAATTTGTTCCACGTGTGTTCTTGTTTCAAAACTGAAAGATCTGTTTCTCTCCCTGTTTCTGCTCTTCTTAATTTTTTTTTTTTTTTTTTTTGAGAGAGAGAGTGTGAGTGGGGGTAGGGGCTGCAGAGGGAGGGAGGGAGGGAGAGAGACAGAGACAAGGAATATCAAGTAGTCTCAGCGTGGAGCCCGACGCAGGGCTCCATCCAATGACCCTGGGTTCATGGCATGAGCTGAAATCAAGAGTCAGATGCTCAAATGACTAAGCCACACAGGGGCCCCTGTTTTTCTCAGATTTTAAATAGAATCCCAAGATTTTCAAATAAGTGACCTGGAAACAGATGTTGGCCAGGTGGAAACTGTGTTGATTGCAGTTAGGAAATGCGCAGCCTTCAGTTAGAGAAATCAATTTCAATAACTCATGGGGTATAAACTGATCATTCTGATGACTTTTTAAAAATTGCCTTTTTCAAAGTGCCTTCAACTAGGTAATTTGTAATTTCCCTGAGGATTACAATAGACATTCTGTGTATAATGAGATCTGTTTTTAATCACTGTTTAAAAAAAAAAAAGCTCTCAGCTTTTTCTACTGCATTGTAATCTTTTATCCATTTTAAATTGAAAACTGGCACATTAGCATGCTCTCAACACAAAGGATTACAGACATTACCAGAGCCCTTTATTTAAAAGTTACTTAAGCCCTTCTTCCTAAACAGTCTGTCCCTCCGCCCTGGGGTGGGGCAGAGTCAGGTGGGCGGGTGCAGTGGTGGGGGCCACAGCTTCCCAGAGCAGGTCAGGTCCTGAGCGGGGGGGGGGCGCCCATGCAGGTGAAGAATGGCAGTGGAGATGATGGTGGTTGGATTGGTCAAATAAGTTAATACAGGAGAGTGATGGAATCCAGGTTTCGCACGTTCAGGGAAGTGCAAGGGGAAAAGCCAGAATGAACCCTGTGGTGTTAGGTTGGAATGAAAGGTACTGGTGTGGACTCATGGTTTGCAGTTTGTGTAGATAGATGCAGAAATAAGTATGATTGTAAATGAGTGTGTACGTGTCGGGATGCACGTGGGCCTGGAATGTTTGTCATAGCAGGCGGCAAGGAAGGGCGAGGAGGATGATGGGGACGTGGCCAAAGGACAGTTGGAAGGGGCTTCCCCGGCCAAATGAGGGACAGTTTGAGCATCAGCTAAATGATAGTAGCAGATGATAACCCACTGAATAAAATGGGACGTCACGCGTCCATCGGGATAGGAATCGGCAAGTGAGTACATTGAAGGTTTGACAGTGATCATCACATCGCATCAAAGCACTCCTTCCCCCAGCACTTAGAGTTACAAAGGGAGGAAGAGTAACTTCGCACTGGGGAAGCCTGGCAGGCACCACTCTTACCAAGTGATGGAAGGGAAATCTCGGACAGCCTTTTGGGGACACTGGGAAGAACTTAGATTGAGTGTCACCACTTCACGCCAAAGATGCGTAATCCGTGTCCAGCCGTGGGGAACACGAGACAGACGCAAGCTGAGGCATTTCTTAGAGGATAACTGGCACATTATTGTGTCTCAAGGTCATGAAACTCAGGGAGAGACTGAAGAACTGTTTAAACCAGAGGAGCCTGGTGAAAAATCACCACTAGATGCACCGTGTGATTCCGAACTGGATCCTTTCCTTGTAAAGGATGTCTGCGAGACAGCAAGTCCAGTTAGAACGGGGCCCAGGGAAGGGCTGGAAGCAGTGTGTCGACGTGAAAGTCCTGATTTTGATGGTTGTTTTCTGGTAGTATCAAAGAATGCTCTTTTTGTCAGGAAATCCTAAAGTACTCTGGGGGAAAGGGCATCAGGTTGGCAACTTACTATCTGATGGTTCAGGAGAAAGGTTCTTTGTGCTCAAGATTTTTCTGCATGTGATTGTTTCACAACAAAATAAAAGCCCATAAGACACCATGTCATGTTTATTATGGCTAAAATACAAGTGACAGGTGTTGGGGGTGTGTGCAGCAGCTGGAACTCTCACCCCTGACCTGTGGAAGTGCAAAAGAATTCTCTGTTAAAATAGCCAAATAATTCTCCAGAGCACAGGAACGTCCTGTGACCTGGAGGTCCCGCCGCCGGCTTCCCTGGGCCTGCCATACCTTTTCTGCCCTTCCATGCTTGACACCGTGTCCCCCTTGTCTCAAGAGTGCGCCCATGTGGCCGCCCTGTGAAGCCCCCAATGACTTCTACACTCGGAATCAGCAGTAGAAAGAATTTGTAAAGTACTTACATTTTACACAGTACTTTTTTCATTTAGTCTTTGCAACAGCTTTGAGTTGCGATATTACTGGAAGGCTTCTGGAAGCCAGGATTCTCGCGGTCACAGATGTGAAGAGGGGAAAACCAGAAAAGAAGTCTGTTTAAGAACGAAAGCTACTGAAAGCCAGGGCAGCTGCGGCCCTGCGCTTAGACCAGCCAGGAGAGTATGAACTGTGCGCCTGCCTCCCTGCTGGGTACGGCCTCGCGGGTGATCTCGCTCAGTCTTCGCAGGACAGTTTTTGTTTTTTGTTTTTTTTTTTCTAAATTTTTGTTTGTTTTATTTATTTTTGAGACCGAGAGCACGAGTGGGGGAGAGGGAGACACAGAATCCGAAGCAGGCTCCAGGCTCTGAGCTGTCAGCACAGAGCCCGACACGGGGCTCGAACCCATGAACTGTGAGATCATGACCTGAGCCGAAGTCGGACGCTTAACTGATGGAGCCCCCAGGCGCCCCAGCAAGAACAGTTTGAGAAGGTGCTGTCTTCTCCATCTTGCAGATGAGCAAAAGAGGATTGGGGGAGGGGGGGCGGGGAAACAGTCACACTGCAGGTAAGTGGCAGGCTGGAATTCAAGCTTACTCTCATCTCCAAACCCCATTTCTAAAGGTATCTTTCTTGGTCAGCCAGACGGTGGTAAGGATCGTGTCTCTGACCATCATGAGATCTGTGGACTGTGTCAGCCTAGAGGATCTGCTTAGAAGGGCGGCAGGTTGGTGCCGCTGAGCAAATGGCCGAGGAGAAGGCCGCCCATCTCTCAGGCAGCATGTGGCTCCCACCCCCTGCCCTCTCCCCTGCACATCTGTCAAGACTCCTTAATCATTCCCCATTCCTGCATAACACCAACTGACCTCAAAGACCAGCCTAGCTGGGCCAGCAGTCGGAAGACCACTCTGGGCCCCTCGTGCAGATTGCAGCAGTGTGGCCCCTCCCCCTGAAGTTTTAAAATTGTTGATGGATTGTGTCAGCTGGTTTCTTCTGTCTCCATTGGTCTGCACCTTGTTAGAATAAAAAATATATATAGCTTTAGGATTTCACAAGAAGTTGTCTTTATGAAACCACTCTGCCTTTTCTTACTACACGGTCATAATAGCAGTAGCAATGGTAGTTATCATAGTAGGAATAGCCAGTTTGCTCAGCTGTTAGTATATGCTGTACAGTGTGCTAAGCATTTCCATATAAACCAGTAGAAAGTACACTACCACGTTGAACAGAAGTAGTCGGAACTGGGGGGCTCCTGGGGGGCTCAGTCGGTTAAGCGTCCGACTCCTGATTTTGGCTCAGATCATGATCTCAGTTTGTGAGAATGGACATCCTTGCCTTGTCTGTTTAAGGGGCAAGGATTTAGTACGATGTTAGCTGTCGGTGTTCTGTAGCTGTGTTTGTCAGGTGAAGGAAATTCCCTTCTTTGTCAAGGGTTCCCAAGACTACCCTCTGGTTCAGTGATTTGCTAGAAGGACTCCTAGAAGTGCTGCTGTACTCGTGGGGATGAGCACTGGGTGTTATATGGAAACCAATTTGACAAACTATTTGTAAAAAAAAGAAAAGAAAAGAAAGAAATGCTGCTGTACTCATGGTTAAAGCAGACAGATGAAAAGCAGCAAGGCTGAATAAAAGGCAGGTAAGACAGAGTCCCGGAGAAACCTAGATGCAAGCTTCCGGTCGTCCTCTCCCAGTGAAACGCTTCCGACCGCACCTAACTCTCCTGGCAGTGGGGATGTGTGGTGTCTGACGGCACGTACAGAGTACTGTCAGCTGGGGAAGCTCACTGGAGCTTGGCTGCAGGGTTTTCCCTGGGAGTCAGTCACGGAGGCACGAAACACCCAAATAGCCGACCTTAGTTACTCCGTCTCCAGTCCCTCCAGAGGCCAGATCTGCACAGTCTGGTCCAAGACCCCCGTCATAGCTCAGGTTGTTAGCGTGAACTCTCTGGTGTGGTCCAAGGCTCCGGGTAGACGGTAACTCTCTTTGTCAGGTGGGATATTCCGGGAGCAGGGCGGTTTGCTTCCAGGAACTGGTCCAGAGCCAGTTTCTTTGTAATGGGCAGAGTTGGGACTCCCCAAAGCTGCTGAGTCCATCTTTTCCTGCACACCTTCTAGTCCTAGTTGGCGAAAAGTTTTTATTGTGAAAGGATCTTGATTTTTCAAATGCTTTTCCTGCATTTAATGAGATGGTAATGTGGTTTTCTTCTTTTAATGTAGTGTATTATATTGATTGATTTAAAAATGTGAAACCAACTTTGCATTCCTGGGATAAACCCCCCTTGGTCACGATGCATTATTGTGTTTTTATATTATTAAATTCATTTGTTTATATTTTGTTAAGATTTATATTTATGTTCGTGAAGACATTTGTCTAGTTTTCCTTTCTTGTTGTGTCTTTGCTAGGTTTCCATACCAGAAACTCATAAAATTTGTAATTGTTCTCTCTCCACTGTGTTCGGGTCTGCTGTATCCTGACCTTTCTCCTCATTGTAGAGAGAAACATTGAGTCTTTCACAACAAATGTGACGTGAGCAGTTGGTTTTTTGTCAGCATCTTAGCAGACGGAGGAGGACCGTCTCTTCTGCACGCACTGTTCTTTCTCTTGCTTGCTTTGTTCTCCAGTGGTGTGTGCGCACGTTTCCGGGACGCCTTTCCACAGCCGTGTGGTTCCCCCGAGTTTATACAGCCGGTGCCACAGCGATGGGCACACGGATTCTTTCCAGGCTTTGACTGTCTTATAATTGAATTACATATTGTTACAGTGAATGGCCTTTACAAATCTTTTCATATTGTTGCTGTATCTTTGGGATAGATTCACAGAAGTAAGATTGTTGCATTAGAGAGTAAGAGGTGTGTAATTTAAAAAAAAAATGTTTTATTTAGTTTTGAGAGAGAGTGTGAGCAGGGGAGGGGCAGAGACAGACTGGGACAGAGGATTGGAAGTGGGCCCTGTGCGGATAGCAGCGAGCCCATGTAGGGCTCGAACTCATGAACTGCAAGATCATGACCTGAGCTGAAGGCAGACACTCACCTGACTGAGCTGCACAGGCGCCCTGATCCGTAATATTGCTAGATGTTACATTTCCCTCCGTGGAACTTAACACCATTAGGCATTCATATTCATCAATGTATGAAAGTGTCTGCTTTTCCACAAACTGACCAACGTGCTAGTCTGAATTTTTGCCATTCTTCCAAAGCAAGAAATGATGTCTTGATGGTATTTTAAAATACGCATTACCATTTTTAAAAATGTTTTAAATAGGGGTGCCTGGGTGGCTTAGTCGGTTAAGCGTCCGACTTTTGCTTAGGTCATGATCTCAAGGTTCATGGGTTCGAGCCCCGCGTCGGGCTCTGTGCTGACTGCCAGCTCAGAGCCTGGAGCCTGTTTCAGTCTGTGACTCCCTCTCTCTCTGACCCTCCCCTGCTCATGCTGTCTCTCTCTCTCTCTCCTAGAAATAAATAAAACATTTAAAAAAAAAGTTTTAAATATATTTTAATGTTGTATTTTAATTTTAAAGTTTAATATATTTAATACATTTTTTGAGAGAGTGTGCATGTGAATGGGGGAGGGACAGAGGAAGAGAGGGAGAGAGAGAGAGAGAGAGAGAGAGAGAGAATGAATCTTAAGCAGACTCCACACTCAGCACAGAGCCTAGCTCGTGGCTTGATCCACAAGCACGAGATCATGATCTGAGCCAAAATCAAGAGTCAGACACGTAACCAATGGAGCCACCCAGGCGCGGCACGCATTATCTTCTTTTGAGTGAGATCAAGCATCTTTTCATGTGTTCAACAGCCATTTACTTCTGTGTTTCTTGCCTAATGTATTTGAGTTGTTTTCTTTTTCCTTTTTTTTTTTTTTAACATGTCAGTTTTTTGGTTTTTTAATAGTGGAGCAGTTTTAGGTTCATAGCAAAATTGAGCCGAAGGTACAGGGGAGTCTCCTGTGTGTTTCCCCAGCAAAAAAGATACATTAAAAAATTCTTATGTCGTTAAATTCAGCAATTTTTCCCTTCGTGCTTCTGGATTTTGAGTTATAGTGAAGTTTTTCTCCACCCAGCTTAGAGAAGCATTCACCCATGTGCTTCTCTCTCGTGGACGATTGGTTAATACGTCTATCATTTGTGTGGACTTGCAAAGTGAGGGAACTTGGATCTTTCTGCCCCTCCCTAAGCCTGCATTGTGTGCTAAATGTCCGCGTACACTCGAGTCTCTTTCTGCGTCTTCTGTCAGCCTTTCCCTGCCCTGACGCTGCCCTCTCTCGTGTCGGGTTTTCCTGGGCACATTGTCTTAGAAACACTCTCAGGTCTTTAGCACGGTTGAGTTTACAGTGAATACCACCTACACCCGCCACATGAATCTTACCGTGTACCGTTTACTGCACGTGCTCTTTTTGCTCACCTGACCTTCCACATGGCTCCTAGTCCTCCTACCTGGTTTACGAGTTTCAGAGTGAGGTGCGAGCATGCGCGCATGTCATTTCTCCAGCGGCTCTGCCGCTGCGTGCAGTTCGGTATTCGTTTACAGTTGGTCCTGACATCCTTGCATGTTTCCAAGTGACTTTCACAGGTGATCTGGTCTGGCTTCAGGATCAGGGAGGGGAACCTGCCGATATTTTTATTGGGATCAGTCTGCTTACATTTATAAATTGATTTAGGAGGAACTGACATCTTTTTTTTAATGGCTAAAATAAATTTATTTGTTATTGATTCATTTGTGGTTGTTTCAAGTTTTTACTTAAATTCCAGTTAGTTATCTAGCCCCGCGTTGGGTTCTGCACCGACAACGCAGAGCCTGCTTGGGATTCTCTCTCTTCTTTCTCTCCCCCCGTCTCCCCACCCCCCCTCAAATAAATTCCAGTTAACATACGGTGTAGTATTGGTTTCAGGTGTAGAATTTAGTGATCCATCACTTGCGTATAACATCTGGCGCTCATCAGAAGTGTGCTCCTTAATCCCCATCACCTGTTTAACCCACTCCCCATCCTCCCCCACCTCCGCTCCAGCTACCCGCCGTTTGTTCTCCATAGTTGAGAGTCTGTTTTATGGTTCGTCTCTCTCTTTCCCATCACCCATGTTCATACGTTTTGTTTCTTAAATTCCATGAGAACTGACATATTTGTGATATTTCTTTTTCCTCTCCAAGAACATGATACCTTCCCATTTGTTATAGGACATTTTTATATCTCTGAAGAACATCTTTTAGTTTTTCACACATGGGTTTTGGGCTTTTCTTGTTAAGTTTATGCTGTGATATTGTCTTTGTTAGTTGTTTATCTGTTGTTTTGGCTATTGCAAATGGGGTCTTTTCTCCCTGAATCTTCTCACTGTAAACATGGCACTTTTTGTTGAACTCTAAGCCACTGTTTTGTTATGATAAGTGCCATGATGCATGTCCTGATACCTACGTCTCTGTGTGTGTCTGTGACACTTAGAATAGCAGATGTGTTTTCCAGAGATGGCTGTGTCCCAGCATATCCCATCCCATGTGGTCTTATTAAAGTCGATTTTGTCACTGCTCCATTGAGAGGGAGGTGTGAGGTCTGTGTTCCCTTTCCTTGAGCCGGAGTGGACCATTGTCACTGCCTGGGCCATGGTGTTGGACAGAAATGACGGTGTGACCCCTGAGGCTGTAATAAAAGCCCCAATGCGGGGTTCAAACCAACGAACCACAAGATCATGACCTGAGCCAAACTCAGATGCCTAACCAACCAAGCCACCCAGGTGCCCATAACCTGTATTTCAAAAGCACTGAACCCCGGGCACTCATCTGGGACCTCGGGCTATGGAGCAGCACAGCTTACGGCCCAGGCCCCTGCTCTGAGAGCACACACTCCTGGGGCGCGAGGCAGGGCGGGAAGCAAGGGAGCTCTGCTGTGAGGACAAGCACTGTGGCACAGGGTGACGTGGGGGTGCCTGAGATCGCAGGGTCAGAGAAGGCCCCTCCGAGTGGGCGAGATGGAGCCCGGCCCCCAGGTGGGAAGCCGTGCAGCCACAAGAGGGGCCCCGAGGTAGGTGCCAGGTGCGGAGGCCTTGGTTCCTGAGACCAGTCACTTCCATCCAGTGGATGTTTTATAGTTAACTTTTCTAACATCTTTCTCATACCACGTAACGCATGTGCGCGAGTCTGTATGTGTATGTATTTAGCAACACTTTTGCATTGGTGTGAAACAGCCCGCTTCCTGGATTGACCAGTCCGTTCTCGCCGTGCACGTGTTGAGTGTGGTGTCGGTCGTGGGCAGGTTTGTGCATTCTTTCCTTCGCCTGCTGACTGCACTTGTCCCCGCGTGGGCTTTGGCGGGCGTGCCCGTCCTCGCCGGGCCAGCAGTGACGCTGGTACCCTGTACGAAGTGTCCGCTGAGGTGTCGGGACGGCCTCTGGGGAGCAGCTCTGCTCCCTGGCGGAGGGCACACAATAGGTGTGCAGGGACACGTGTGAGCGCCTCTGCTGTCTGGACGGACTCTTGCTGGGGGAGCAACTTACATCATTGTTGATTGTTTATTTAGATCTAAGCTGGAGCCAGAACCGAGGACGAAGACCAAGGAATCCGTGTCTTCCGAGAAAGTGTCCCAGGATCCTCCACAAGACTCTGAAGAAAAACTCGTCCCCGAGGAACACCCAGGTATGGACCACGTCTCTTGGTGGCATTGGCACAACCACAAAGCAGAGAAGGAACACGGTCCCAGACGTCTTGTGGCATTTGTGTTTGCGTAAAGCAGAGGACACACAGAAGGGGCAGCCTCTTCCCTGTCCCAGTTGGAGCTGCGACTGTCAGGGCAGCGCCAGGGGCCGCCCCAGTCACCGGGAGCCGGCAGGGTGCAGGGAAGGGGTCCAAGGTGCCGTGCAGCACGCGGGTGGGGACGGAGGCTGAGAACCACGAGGAACAGAAGACTCTCTGCTCAGGGAGTTTTGCGCACCAGTGTCAGGGTCCCGGCACCCACGTGCTGCGCTGTCTCGTGGCCTCAGCATGCTGTTAGCATTGACCCTGCCTGGCCACTGTGTGCGGACAGCGCGTGCCTGGTTTGCGGTATGTCCGGTGTAGCAGGCATGGTGTTTTGCTGCGTGAATCCCGGGGCAACGGTGATCCAGGGGCCGGGCGTCTTCCTCCGTCCCCTCTTCCGGATCGGCACAGCAGCTCTCACTCAACACACGCCTCCCAGATACTAGGCACTGCCCTGAATCTTCCCGGGCGCCCCCGCCATCCTTGGAGCAGGCCTCTGGGATGGGCTTCTGGACCTGTGTTCCAGATGAGCCTTCCGCCCGGCTCCCAGAGGCTGGGAGGCTTGAAAGCTCACCATTGGTGGACGCAGTACTTCTGTGCGGGTCTGTACTGCCTCTCCATCTGGTTTATTCCCTGCTTTTACAAGAGAGGGAATTGAGAGTACAGCATAGGAATGAGCACCATGGGGCCTTTCCATGCTTGGAAACCATGTCTGTGGGGCTTGGAGACCGTGTCTCGTGAGTCCCTTCACTGAGCTGGGTTCCGGCTGGGGCATCCACGGGTCGAGTCTCCTTGGGACTTTGAGGTGGTGCTCTCATTATTTTAGGTGTGAGGAGAACAAGAAACCGAGGAAAGGGCAGCACCCAAGTCACTCTTTGTTGGGTCTGAGCCCGTCTGTCTGGAGGCCACCTTGAGCCCATGGGCCAGGGGCTTCGCACACCTGTCTCCCCACTGGTCCCTAAGAGGGAGACCCCAGCATCACCCATGGACTGACGTGCCTGAGACCGTGCATAGGGACACCATGTGTAAGCGCACTCGGGCCTGACGCAGCATACTCGTCTAGTCGGTCATTCCTTCAACGACCGTTGTTTGGGCGGACGGGAGTGGGCCGGGCCGGGTCCTTGGCTGCAGCTGAGGGCAGACCTCACGTGAAAAGGTCTTGCTGAGCCAGGCGATAGGAGGGATGAGAGGTCAGAGACCTTGAGATACCCGCAAAGACCCAGGGACCGTGGGGAGCAAGCCCTGTGCCTCCTGGGCGGGAGCATCACAGGCCGAGGAAGCCGGGTTGCAGAGGCCTCCTTGTGGGTGAGCAGCCTGGAGGCTGGAGAGCCAGGGAGAGGGCAGAGGGCTGCTGAGTCAGGGCACCCCGGGCACCAATGTAACAGTGTGTTTTTTCTAATTTTTTTTAATGTTTATTGTTGAGAGAGACAGAGACAGAGCACAAGCAGGGGAGGGGCAGAGAGAGAGGGAGAAACAAAACCTAAACCAGGATCCAGGCTCTGAGCTGTCAGCACAGAGCCCGACATGGGGCTCGAACTCACAAACTATGAGACTGTGACCTGAGCCGAAGTCGGACGCTCAGCTGACTGAGCGCCCCTCGCGGGTGCCGGGAGGACTGTGGCTGTTCTCTGAAGGAGGTGGGGAGCTGTGGGGACGCTTGCATGGAGCACTGCCACACGCAGTTGTGTTTGGGCAGGGCCCCGGTGGTTGCTCTGCTGAAGAAGAGAGGTAGGGACGGGTAAGAGGCTGCCACATCGCCCAAGAACAAGGTGCCCGTGGAGCACCGCACACGTGGTGGCAGGGGAGATGGGGAAAGTGGCGGAGTCCTGGGTACACTCTGAAAGTAGAGCCACAGAGTTTGCTTCCCGTACGTGGGACATGAGCGGGAGGAGGGGTCCCGCAAGTCTGTGGTGCTTTGACGAGGGAGGGGTTTGCTGTCCTTCGCTGAGATGTGGGACATGCGTGTGACCAGGAGCTCCATGTGGGGCATGTTGGTTTCGAGGTGCTCGGCACAGATGTTGAGTCGGGAGCTGGGTTTACGAGTCTAGAGGTCAGGGGACAGGTGTGCAGGCAGCACCGATCCCCAAGACAGGCTGCGACCCCCCCAACCCCCCAAGAAGGAGGGTGGCGAAGGGGGGACGGAGGACCGAAGCCTCCCAGCACTTCCCGTCTTCCCTGCTGGATGCTTCCCTGGCGCTTCTGTTTGTTTCAGCCACGTGTGCTCTCGGAATCTGCCTCTTGTACGCAAATGTAGGCTCCACAAGGACAGCGATGTCTGTGTTTTGTTCACTGTTCTAACACTGGCACCCAGAACAGGGCCTGACACATGGGAAGTGCTCAGCTAGTCTTTGTGGGGGGGGGAGAGGGAGGGGAGAGGGGGGGGAGGTGATTTGAAAGCTCGTCGCCTTCAGGTGCTGTGGAAGTGTTTCCTGATGCAAAAGGGACAGATGCCTCTGAGCAATAGAAAATAAATGTTCAAGGTAAAAGAACACTGTTGCTCACAGCTTACATTTTTATTTTAAATCAGCACTTGTTTTCTAATCACAAGTTATCACGGGTCATCAGCCCACCAAATATTAAAATTGGAGAGCTCTCCAGTTGAGCCTCTGACCCTGCTTAGACAGAGGATGCCGTGAAGAGTGTCTTCTGAGGCATCGTGACCCCAGCTCCCGCACCTGCTGGCCCTTCTGAGCACCAGCTCCCCCATTTCTAAAATGGGGGTGCTGATGCCTACCTTTGCGGGTGCGGGAAGGAGGGCGTGAGGCTGCCACTGGTGCTGCCCTTGCTTATTGCCCTCCATGTGTCTTAAGACACTCCCCCCTCCTGTCTCAGTCCTGGGGTGTCTTCCTGAGACGCCCTATGGCCAGTCCTCTCCTGCCAGTTCCCCTTCAGCCTGGCACCTGCCTGCTTCTGCTGGCTTGGCCTCACTGTCCCCGCAGCTCTGCAGGCCACCCTTTCCTTCAGGGTCATTTGGTGAAGCTCGTTAGGGAGTCCTCTCTTCCCTGCTTACATGGAATCCCTAAGGGTAATGGTATCTGAACTGGCTCTTGTTAAAAATGTACACAATTTACTGTATGTACAAATTCCTGCCTATACAACAGATATCTAAATACCCCGTGTTGTTTTTTCCCCAAAAGAACACAATTAGCATACGGTCTCCCACCTTTATCTACTTCCTGTTTACAAGGGAAGAGGAAAAATGGGCTGCAGTGCAGTGTCATGGGAGGGCTCACAGGCTTTGTGGAGTCATAGGCTGGTTTCACCACCTGGCCTTGGTCCTGAGCCGTGACCCTGGACAATGTATTTAAACTCTGAGCCTGCACTTCCTTGTGGTACCATGTGGCCGTGGTTTATCGTGGGCATCCCGTGAGCTAGCGTCTAGGGGCCCCGCTAGCCGCACATCTTACGTTCATGTGTGAGTCATGCTGGATGTCAATTAGGCTGGCTCAGATAGCAAGTGAAATTAAAACCTAGATTAGAAAGGAAGTGTCTTCTATTCACCAGCTACCTGATCTTGTATGAAGAAAATTTTAAGAAATCCACCAAAATAAAGGTAGGAAATTGGTTTGTCAAGGTTGCAGGATAAAGAATCAATATACCAAAATCAATTTCAGTTTTATATATTCTCAGTGAACCACCTGAAAATGAAATTTAAGAGGCAACACTTCCCTTATAGCATCAAAAGGAATAAAGTACTTAGGGAGCAAATTCAACCCCGGTGTAAAACTTCTACTTTGAAAATTATCAAACATTGTTGAAAGAAATCAAAGATGACCCAGATAAATGGGAAAATATCCCAAATTCGTGGATGAGAAGAATTAATGTTATTAAAATGGCAGTATACCCCCAATCGATCTACAGTTTCAGTGCATTGTGTCTCAGAGTCCCGCTGACTTCTCCGGGAAATTAACAGGTTGATTCTAAAATCCATGAGCAAAGTGCACGGGACTCAAGATAGCCAGGAACACAGTAAGAGGAGTCACGCTACCAGCTTCAGAACTCACGACAAAGCAGCAGTAAACAGGGTACATAGAGGCAGGTGTATGGAGCAGCGGGATCGAACTGAGAGTCCAGAAGTAAAACCTCGTGCGTGCGGCCAGCTGATTTTCAACCTGCGGCGAAGACTCCTCGCTGGGGCGGGAGCAGTCCCTTCAGGTGGTGCCGGGAGAAGGGGACAGCCACACGCACCGGGGCAGCTCCACACTTCCCTCACCTGCTACAAAAGTTACTTATACAAAAGTATACTAACCAGACCTGGGACCTAAAAGCTTTTGGGGCCGAATCTTCCTGACCCCAGGTTTGACGAAGGAGTGCTAAGGACAGGACACCAAAAGCATAAGCAGCAAAAGGAAAAGCTGAACCGATGGGCCCTCGTCAAAGTGGAATCCTTTTCTGCTGCTTCCAAAGGCAGTAACGCTCAAGAGGGAAAAGACTGCCCATGGAGTGGGAGCAGATCAGTGCAGATCCTACACCTGATAAAGGGCCTGCGTCCAGAATGTAGAAAGAGTGCTTCGAACCCAATAGCAAGATGGTAAGTAAAAGTGAGCAGAGGATCTGAACAGACATTTCTCCAGGGAAGACCTACAGATGGCCAAGAGCACACGGAAAGCTGCACATCGCTGGTCCTCAGGGAAATGGAACTCCAAACCTTAAGGAGATACCGTCTCACACCCACCAGGATGACCACGCACAGACAGGCACACCTCGGGGACGCCGTGGATTCAGTTCCAGGCCCCCCAGAAGGAAGGGAGTCAGGAGACTGTTGGCTTCCCAGTGCATACAGGAGTCATGCGTACACTGTGTGGGGTGTTATGTGTGCAGCAGCACACGTGTAAGAGGACAGTGTACATGCCTTCGTTAAAAAATACTGCTAAAAGACACTGTCATGTGCGCTTTCAGTGAGTCACAGTCACTGATCACAGGTCACCCCAACAAGTGCAGTCATAATGAAACAGTTTGAGACGCTGTGAAAATTACCAAAATGTGACACAGAGACACGAAGTAAACAAATGCTGTTGGAAAAATGGTGCCAACACACTTGCTTGACGTGGGGTTGCCGTGCACCTTGCATTTGGAACACCAGCGCAGTGCGCTAAAAGTTAAGTGCAGGTCCAAGGTGAAGTGCAGGGTGTGCTTACGATAATGAGCGTGGGCAAGGATGTGGGGAAATGAGAACCTCCATTCAGGTAGGAGTTCTCCAGCCAGTGGAAAGGTCTAGGGGAAGGGGGCCTGGCACGTGGAATACACATACCCGCCCACGGGCAGGAGGCACAGGAAGAGACGAGATGGAGGCAGAGGCCTGCGGACGGCTTTACGGGCCACAATGAGATTTGCCTCTGATTCCGTGTGTGGCGAGAAGCCCCTGGATGTGTTCAGGCTGACAGCCCAGGCCTCCCCGCTGCGTGGAGCGGACGGAGGGAGGAGGAGGCAGCAGCCGCAGGCTTGTCCAGATGGATTGCGGTGTGGGCGCTGGGTGCAGGCGCTGGGTGACGGGCCCGTCAGGGCAGTGGCGGGGAGGAGGTGGTGGGCGGGTGTAGTTTGCAGCTGCAGATGGGTGAGTAGGTGAGACAGAGGGACAGCGCACCAAGGCTGGGGGCCTGAGCAGTGGAGGGGCAGCAGGGAGGAGAGCGGAGGAAGAGGACCCTGGGCAGGGCTGGGAGGAGCGGGCGGGGCGGGGCAGCACCGGAGTTCTCCCCTGCGCATTTCCAGCCGGAAACAGCCCACTGTGGGAGGGAGCCTAGAGCTGGGGGAAGGCCTCAGGCCCGGAGAGGCTCGGGAGTCCTGGGGCGGGGTCACGTGGAGCCCCAGGCCTGCATGCCCCCCCAGCCCCCCACCCCCGCCTGCGAGTGCGTGGGGAAGGGGACAAGCCATGCCCACCTCTGTGCTGCCCTGTTGTTCAGAGGCCTGTGACATTTCATCTCCATCCCGACCTTGATGCTGGGTCATGCTTGTTCCCCCAGCTGCCCTCCCCCCCCCCCCACTTAGGGACCACACACCTGCCCATGGGTGTTGTACTAAGTGGATCTGCAGGTAGAAGGACTTTTTAGGTCCAGGCTGTAGGGAACCCTTTTGTCTTCCCTGGTCAGTTTTTCATTTCTCCTCTGACACATAAGCTGCATTGTCAGTGACACTTCAGCGTGGGACCAGGTGGTGTAGCTGCAGGCAGAGGGCGGCTTCTTGCTTGCCACACTCCTTGCTAGCTTTGTTACTGTTTATTTAGTCCAGAGTGTCAGGGGCCTCTGCGGTCAGGCAGTCCTCCTGCCCGTGTCTGGTTCTGGCCTCTTCCTTCCATGTTCTTACTGCGCCAGGATGAGACTTCCACGTACCCGTTTGTAATTTGTTTGCCCGCATTGGTTTCCCTGGTGTTAACACGGGCGTGGTTATCTGTGAGTACCTCCCGCACTTCTGAAATGAGCCCTGGTTCTTGCCCTCAGGGAACTCACGATTGACGGGACGGGAGTGACCAGCTTCCGGCCCTTGAGAAAGTGAGTAGTGCCCTGAGAGAGGGCACGGGAGGGAAGGACAGAGTTCACTCAGAGGCCACCTCAGGAGGCAGTATCCTGAGAAATGAGTCTGGACCTAAAATGGAAACTGTATTCGAGGCAGAGGGAGCAGCATGTGCAGATACTCCGAGGCCAGAAAGCACGGAGTGGCGTGGGACACCGAGCAGTGCGTGGAAAGCAGAGGACCTTGTGGGGACTCGGGCCGGGCCGAGAGCTCGCATGTGAGTGTCGGGGCCGGGCCACGGGAGGCCTGCACAGAGGGTGCGTGAAGAGCGCCGTGCTTCGGGCCGGTTTTGATGACAGCAGGTCAGGATGGCCGTCCACGAGAGCGTGTCTGTAGGGCGCGCGTCCCCTCAGCACCTCTGCCTTCCAGCTCCGAACTCGCTCCTCCCGGGTTCCCATGTGAGTGATGGTTCTCATTTTGGTGCTCTGATCCTGAAGCAACATCAGAGTAAAAGCCTGATGTGGCCTCATGAGGTCAAGTAGGAAACACAGGGCTCTTGGGGAGGTGGGGGGGTTAATGTGCAGAGGTTCCTGCCTGAGGATGGCCTCTCAGAAAAACACCCGCCAGTTTCTCAAGGTGCTTCCAGCCTATCTTTTATATATAAATGATGCATGTTTATTCTATTTACATGTATATTAATATAAATTATATATACATTTTATAAATATAGTTCTGGCACAAACAGCCATTGTTTTTTAAACCTGCACAGGTGTTCTGGATGCATGGAGGCTTTTTGTAATGATGTATCTGGAATAGTGTCACCTAAACTGGTGCTGTCATACACTCCCTTCCCTGTCACAGTCTCAAAACCGACACTCTGGACTTGGCCCATCTCATGGGGCTGAGGTCACTGTGGGAAGTTACTGGGGTTGAGAGAGAAAAAGGGAGAAAAGAAAAAGAAGCAGTACTTGGCACCCTGCTCACAAGCCTCGAGGCACCACTGGGACGCGAGACACAAAGTCACCTTTAGAAAGAGAGACCCCGTGGGGCACCTGGGGCCTCTGTCAGTCCAGCATCCAATGCTTGGTTTCTGCTCAGGTCATGATGTCAGGCTCATGAGATCGAGCCCCATGTCGGGCTCTGCACTGACAGCATGGAGTCTGCTTGGGATTCTCTCTCTGCCGCACCTCTGCTGACTCGCTCGCTCTCTCTCATAAGATAAATGAACTTAAAAAAAAAACAAGACCCCATTACAGCCTCCACCAAGGATGGAGCCCTTCCGTCCACTGCCCGGTTCCCACCGCACACCCCTCCCGAGCCTCGCAGCCCGGGGTGTTGGCACACTTGATTAAGCGTTCATCACGCATTTATGTGATCATGGTTAAAAAGTTCTCTAAGACGTTCACACACCTGCAGTCAGCAGTTCATGCGCAAAGTGCGTCCAGAGTAGAGCGGGAGCACTCCAGGTGTGGACTGGCGCCCGGAGCCTTCGCACCCGGGAGAGATCCAGAGAAGCGAAGGTGTGTCCTTGGGGTGATGGCCACGTGAGGAATGGTGCCTCCTCACAGCAGAATATCCCGCAGCATTTCAAGAGAACGAAGCAGATCTATCTATGTGACAGATGCGAGGTAATCTCCCAGGTACAGTGAAGCCGTACGCAGCAAGTTTTATGAGCCACTGTGTACACACACTGGATTGCAGTGTGGGGGTGGGGAGGAGGCAGGGAATTACCAGGTGTGTGCATGCGAGCACACTGGACAAGGTCTGTGAGGCCACGTCAAGTGCTCGCAGTGGCCCCTTCTCAGAGAGGAATAGGGTCAGCGAGTGCTGTGTCCTGTCCTAGCGTATTTAATGGAAATGCCCACATACTGCAGTGCTTCAGAGATAGAGGGCGGGCATGTGCGCTCGTGTTTTATGGTCAAGCACACTTAACGACTGGCCCTTTGATTTGTAGCCTTGCTGAAGTCACTATGGCACTGAGGCTGTGCAGGGGCTCCTTCTGCCACACGCACGGGCGCGCGCGCACACACACACACACACACACACACACACGCCTAAACACTGTAGAAGCACCACAGTACAGCACCTGAGTGTGAGGCAGCGGATACCCAAACGTGGACAAACCAGAAGGCCCTCTTCTGTCTTGTGCTCCCAGCACACCTATGTCTGAAGCCAGCATCTTCTAAATGAAGTATTTTGCCCTCTGTTTCTCTTTTTTTTTCCTTATTCTTTTTGTTTTGTTCTGTTTTGTTTTTTAACAGAAAAGGTTCCGGCCGACTCCCAACCTGAATTGGGCACGTGGGGAGATGGCAAAGGCGAAGACGAATTATCCCCAGAAGAAATACAAATGGTAAGGCTACTCTGCGCAGTCAGGCGCTGTTAACTAGTGTTAGTAAGACTGTTTCACCAAGTAGGAGGTCGTTCTAAATGCCCTTGCCCTGATGGTTACACCGAGTTTTAAAAATCATAAATATAGGGGCGCCTGGTATTAGGTCATGATCTCACAGTCCGTGGGTTCGAGCCCCGCGTCGGGCTCTGTGCTGACAGCTCGGAGCCTGGAGCCTGTTTCAGGTTCTGTGTCTCCCTCTCTGCCCCTCCCCTGCTTGCTTTGTCTCTCTCTGTCTCTCAAAGATTAAAAAATAAATAATCATAAATACATATTTTAGATGCAACCTTTCCACCTGGTTTCCTAATTCTTAGTATGCTTTTCATAAGTTTTAAATTTGCCGTAGCATAATTAAAGAAGAAATTGCCTTGGAATAATTTTACTAATATTAGATTTCTCTTCAGCTGCAGTAAAATAGTCTTCCAGGCTAAATGGGTCTTTTATAATTATTGCCGTGCTACTTTTTAATTGTTGAACTGCCGGCGTTATGCTAATGCGGAGAAGGCGGAAGTAATGACTGAAAGATGTAGAGTCACCCCTTGAGGGCTGAGGCCTAGTTGCCAATTGCAGGTTGTCTCTCTGAGTGAGTTTCAGAAGGAAACCAATCGGATTGGTTTGTCAAGAGTTCCCCCCCCCCCCGCCCCGCCACTCGCAGCAGCATCTGCCTGCACATAGCACATCTGGACGTTGCCGTGACGGGGCCGATGGAATATGCTGCCTGAGGTTGGCCACGGACGTTTCCCAGCACTGCCCGTGGCCCAAGGAGCTGGGAAGCTGGTCCCCACACGGCGTGCTACTTTCAGTGCTGTACCTGACAAGTGACAGCAGCTTAATTCGCACCGCGGTTGACAGTGGACAGGCCTTTCCTAGTGCTCATTTTCTCCACAGTCCTCTTCATAAACATGTTCAGAGGTGATGGGGCATTACCATCTCCTCTTAACTTTGGCAACAGGCAGTAAAGTGGCCCAAGGTCCCCTAGTCGTTAATAAGTGGTAGAGCTTATTAATAATCGGTTCACACGTTTGTTTCTAACCTAAGCCCCTGGTGAAGAGAAGCATGGAGATCGGAGCCGAAGCCCTGTCCCATTAGAACGGGATTGGGGCTCATCCCAGCCTTGAGTCCCCCCCCCCCCCCGAGGCGTCTGTGTTGCCAGCCTCCTCCTCGTCACTGTGGTCTATACGCCTCGCAGGTCTCAAGCGGTATGTCCTCAGAGGGGCCTTCCCAGCCACTCCGTCCCCAGACCCCACGTTATCCCTTCTCCCTCCACTAGAACACCAGTGCCATGAGTGCAGGGACTTTTCCGCTGTCGCTCCCGTACTCCCAGAGCCTGGAGTGGTGTTTGAGTGGACGAGCACCCTTGAGGAGTATGACGTCAGCCATAGGCAGGATCACCAGTGAGAACTCTGGGATGTACGAGCTTCCAGTGGTTGCTGTTACTCTACACCTACCAGTGCTCCCTGTGTGCCGCGCCTGTGTGTGTCTCACTCAGTCTTTATGACAGTGCAGTGAAGAAGGAATGGTCCCTCTGTACATGTGAAAACCATGAGGCACGAAATCTCTAAAGCCCTGCAAGGTCACAGAGCAGGTGCAGCAGACAGGCCACGTGCTGTGCCCCGCGCCCTGCACGTCCCCCTGTATCGCAGTTCATGGGAGCCCCTGGCGGGATCTGGTGGTGTGAGGGGCTGTAGCCCGTGTAGGAGCCTGTGGCAGACTGACACGGACAGCCTGGCAGAGGAGGGAGCCCCTCCCATCCCCCCGGCCCCGCCGAGCGGTGGCACAAGTGCGGGTCTGCAGGCCGGGCCCGCGAGGGTGGCCAGCGGCGCGGGCCTGCTCTCGGCTCACAGTCGTCTTGCTCTCCCGACTCCCTGTCTCTTCTCCAAGCCTGACCCACTTAGTCGTCGTTGTTGGTTGGTGGTGGTTTTTATTTTATTATTATTTATTTTTGAGAGCATGAGCAGCTGAGGGGCACAGAGAGAGGGAGACACAGACTCCGAAGCTGAGCTGTCAGCACAGAGCCTGATGTGGAGCTCGAACCCACAAACCGTGAAATCATGACCTGAGCCAAAGTTGGATGCTTAACCGACTGAGTCCCCGGGCGCCCTGAGCTGACCTGCTGTGGCCCCCTCACCGTGGGGGTCATGACTGAGTGAGCTGACAGGAGGTCCTTGCCTCATGGTGCCAGGCACACAGCGAGTACTCACGGGCTCCCCCAGCCTTTCCCCTTCGGTGTGGCAGGTGGTGCAGAGAGGCAGGCCAGCTCTCCCTTGCACAGGGTGGACGGCACTGAGCAGGGCTTGGGCTCCGGGGTCACAGCTGCACTTGTGCAGAGAGGACAGTGGTGTGCCTGCCACACTCAGAGCAGCATCATGGGTCAAGCAGGTGGCTGCGGCGGCTTAATGCATATGTTATACACAGTACAGTTTCACATTTACCCCCAGCCCCTGATGAGTGGCTTCCTGTCTGGGCTCAGAAGCACAAAACTGATTGCAGTGATCGTACTCTTAGCCGTGACTTTGCTGGGACTTGCTTCGGGGTGTCCCCTCACAGACTGTGGTACTTTGTCAGGAATAATCAGCAGGGCTATCTTGGCTCATTACAGACAAACATCACTCTGTGTTAACGGGCTAAAACAGCTTCAGACGGCTCCCAGGCCCCTGCCATTCTCCACATTCTCCCGGGGTTCCAGAACACACCCTCTGACCTTGAGTAGGTGCTCAGTGCTCCCCAGACTGAGACGTGGGAGCCGGAAGCCTCGAGAGTGGAGGGAGGGTGGCCAGGGAAAGGCTGCAGCGTGGGTTCTAGTCAGTCAGGAGGTGATGAGAGGCCGGGCAGGGCAAGGCAGAGAGGAGAGGTGTGGGGAGTGGGCCGGGCCGGGCCGGGCCGGGGAGGAGGAGCCTGGAGCTTTCTGACTTGGGAAGCCTATGCGGGCAGTCAGAGGGAGAGCCGGCTGGGTGGGGCAGGGATGCTGAATTCCCTTTGAGAGCCCTGTGTTTGCGGTGCCTCTGGGACATCTATGGGAAGTGTCTGGGGGGCGGTGGCCTTGACGCTCCGGCTAGAGACGTGGACGTGGGAGGCATCCTCCTGCCGATGTCTGAAACTGTGCGTGCTGGGGAGAGAAGGGAGAGGCAAAGGGCACCCCCCCCCCCCCGCCCCCGACACTCCACTGGGAGGCAGGCTGGGGCAGAGAAGCCAACAAATGAAAGTAAAGGATGATTAGATCATACTCCCTTCTTATAGCCAAATGATGGCAGGTTTCTTACAGTCTCCCCATTTTCTTCAATTTGTCCAAAATAATTTTATTAATGAAAATAATGACTTCATGTTCCCTCAAATAAGGTAACAGGACCACATCTCTTTGCTAGAGAAAAAATATGCTTAGCTCTGCTTCTTGAATGCATTTGTACGTAAGCAGAATCTACCTCCTGTTTGAAAGGCTTTTTCTCTCTTTAATATACTTCATAGAGGAAGTAGCTAGAACAAGAGTCAGCCATTTGCCAGCAAAGTTTGCCTTTCTCCCATGGGTCGTGGTGAGCAGCGGCATCTTCTTAGCTTTTGCCGATGCGTGACCTTTGGACAGGTGACGGGGTCGAAGGCCCACGGCAGGGGCACCTCATCCACTGGCGCTCTGTCCCTGTGAGAGGTGATGAATGAGCATGGGCCCGGGGACCCAGCAGAGTCCCTGATCCTCTACATCACTTCCTGTCTGTGTGGTTTGGGGTGAGAAAATTAGCCTCCCCGCACTTCAGTGTGGCAAGAATCACCACCCCATGGAACTGTCGGGAAGTGTGCACAGACGGAAGGGTGCCCCGCGGGGCGCGTAGGAGCTGCTTGGGCAGTGGTGGCCCCCACGCTGGAACGCCGCTGCTGTCCCTGTGCGCACCTGCGTTCCCTGCACATGTCCCGGATGTGGTTGGAGCTAATGCACGTGAGGAAGAAAGGTTCACGTCCTGAGGCTTTTCTGTGCATAATGACTGTTGATGCCCTGTGTTCCCTCTTTGGTGTCCTGTCCTGAGTTGTTGTCTAAAAGCATGCTACTGACCATTCACAGCAATGCTGGCTGTTTCAGGGCCCCAGCGTCCGTGACTAAGGTGGTCAGGACCAGCAAGAACGCCCTCATTTGTATTGTGCTACTGCAGGCGGGTCGGGCAGGAGGCTGTAATGTTCAGAGCTTCCACTGCAAGCTCTTAAGTGTTCACTTAACTTCTCTCTTAATTGGGAGGAATAGCTAAGTACCACATCTTACAGGCTGACAAACCCGAATCTTACTTAACAGACTCAACCCTGAAAATGAAGAGAAATAAATGCGACACTATTGGTTTTAAATTGGGAAGTGTTGTAGCAAACTGTGGTCATAATTCATAATCACTGTTTTGGAATTTTTCCTCGGGGCAAAAGAATGAATTAAGCCCTATAATATCAACTTAATTCATTATCCCACCCGTAGGAGCAGTTGTTACATGTTCCAAAATGGTTGCAGAGTGTTAGATGATTTGCACAGAGATTTTCCATTTATAACTCGTGGTGCAGGTATATTAACGTCTGAGTTACTGTAAGCAGATGTTTTGCGGTCAGGCTGAGTGGAACCAAATTGTTTTCTGATGTTACACAGAGAAAATCCCTCCTTTCGAAGCCTGCATTCAGTTTACTCACCTCAAGTGAAACCATCTGCATTTATTGGTGTGTCCCTTAGGATAATTTTTAAAGCCATGCGTACGGCTTCTGTTCTTCAGTCTGCGTGAAAGGTGTCCCTAGCCTATGTCCCCTGTGGTAGGCCGCTGGGACACCAGGGGGCTGGCTGGCAGCGCTTGGGATCTGGGCCATGCTCGTAATTGTCGGTAGAATCTGGGCACCACGCGGCTGAGAGCCGAGGCCCACACCCTGGGGAGGTTTTAGGTTCGCAGGGGCAGAGGTGGGGATGGAGGTGAGGGTCACAGAGCCATGAATATGCAGGTGTTTGACATAGATGAAGCGCATCTCGAGAACCCAGAGAGGTCCTGGGCCGGGGTGGTGGGGACAGACTGCTCTCAGGCCGAGCCCCTGGGGTCCCAGCCCCTGGGGTGGGTTCGTAGTATTTGGCCCAGTTAGCTGCTCTGGCCTCTTTGCAATGCAAATAACTTCTTGGGCCTCATCTTCTACCCAAAGGCCTTTGTAGGAGTGATTTTCTTTTTAAAACTATAGTAGAGAGGATTAGATTAGAAAAGGGTTTCTGTAACAGTGTATTCAGTGTGGATTTGTGTCCTTTAAACCAGATTATAAACCTTTTTGGGGCCCTCTATTTGGAAGTCTTACTTCTAAATGAAATAAAAGCAGTTAAATAATATTGCCTAACACGCATGTAACACACAACACACGCCAGGTACCACTCTGAGCACTCGAGTGTTCATTAATGTAAGCCACCCCGTGTGGGAGAGACTGTCGCCGGCCCCATTTTACAGCGAGCTCGCAGGTCCTAGACCTTTACATGTGGTGCCTACCTCCGTGGTTGAGGGGAACTTGCCCCGGGTGTCTGTGCTGAGGGAAAGCACTGCGATTTGGCGGGAGACCAAACAGTATGGAGCAGAAGGAGCCACGGCAGGAGGCCACACAGGCTGCCCGCTGTCCTGCGTCGCGGGCCCTGCTTGTCCTCCTTACCCGTCGGTCGTGGGGCCTCATGTCCTGCTTCCCAGCGCCTCACAGAGATGGGGGCCCTGGGACAGGGCGGGGCGCTCTTCCTCCGGCCTGCGGGGACCCCTGTCCTTGGTGCTGACGGTGGAGACCAGGCCTCCGGCTACTGCACCTTCTGAGGTCCCTGTCCTCTGGGGGACGGATCCTACGCCAGCAGCTGCCAGTGGGCCCCAGTGAACACTGTGTGAGCGTTTCTCACGCTGGACAGAGCGAGATGACCTCAAGTCACAGCGGCTCTAAAATTGGAAACCAGAGAGGTGGAAGGGGCCTTCAGAACATTTTAGGACTCACTTTGCGTATCTGGAATCTCACTCCCAGAGAGATTAATAGTTCACATTTAGTGAGGGCTTCCTATGTGCCGTGCACCCTAAGCAACTTACATGCATTAGCACGTCTTTTTGTATTAATTACTGTCCTCATCCCATTTTAGGGATGTAGATAAAGGCACGGAAAAGTTAGCTGCCCACGGGCATGTAGCTTCGAAGGTAGAGGAGCCGTCATCTGTCCCCATCCTCGGCATCAGGCAGGAACGGATAAGAATCACCACATCTGTTCTCAAAGAGGCCCTGTCACATAACAGCCCAGACAGAAGCCAGTGACTGGTCCAGGGGTCACCCCAGGAGTTCCGCTGAGGCCACTGGGGCAGGCCTGCTGAAGTCCCAGGCGTGTCCACCACCTGCCCCCGCCGGCCAACACCTGCTGCTCCCGGCCTTCGTCTGCACAGGATGGGTGAGGCACGCGGGTTTGCCGTGGAGACAGCATCGGAACCCATGCTGAAGTCTGGTGCAGGTGAATGCTGTCAGCAGCCTGGCCATTACCTCATCTGCCTGAGCCCTGCCAGACCCATTCTGTGGTCGCCTTGCACCTGGCTATGGGAAAAACTGGTTTTGTTTTTGAAAACACAGTTTCATTGTAACTCCGCCCCCAAATGGGGGCTGCTTTCCATAAAGGTCCTGGCCATGCCCACCTCTTCCTTCTGCCTTGTTCCCACTTGATCCCTGGAGGCATTTGTTTCTCTCACTCCTCCCCACCCCCCTCCCTGCCCCCGGGAATGGGTACTTCTCAAATGCAGGAACCCACGGTTGAAAGGAAATCAGAGCCAGAATCTGACCCCCCTGCTGACGCGAGTCGGGAGAGGGGCTGCGGTGCCACATGCCCAGAGTTGGGGAGGAAACAGAGCTTTGTTCCCGGGGAGGTTCCAGTAATAAACCACCTCAAACCCCTGGCTGGTCTTGCTTAGGAGCAGTTTAGAAAGCATAAAAGGGCTGAGGATTTAAAAGGACAGAGCCATATTTTGTCACTTAAAAAAATAAGAAAATGCCCCCTACCCTGCCCCCTCCAAAACCCTGAATAATACCCGGGAGAATTAGCACCTCTGTGCCACAGTTCTTGTAGTTTTCCGTAAACAACCGGACTCTTAAGTAACTGTTGAGTTAACAGTTAACAGGGCTGATACTTTCAAACTCTAAAAAGTGAAGTTTTTAGTCCCTTCAATAGTGTGTTTCATGCATAATTAGAAGGGCCATCCTGGTACTGTCACCGGTACTATGGTTGACACGGCCCAGCAGAGTGCTACCTGGCCCGTCTGCCCTTCTGAAAACAGTGCTGGCCCCTCGTTCTCTGACCCAGCAGGTCTGGGGTGTAGTGGAGGCCTCTCTGTGTTGTGACAAGCAGCGGGGCTGACACTGGGTGCCCTGCAGTGTGTTGGGGCCTGTGCTGTGTTGGGGGACAGTGAAAACCCCACCCTAGGCAGGTGGGAAGACGGCCCCCCAACAAGGGCAAGAAGTGTAGGGATGGGTCAGGTGCAGGGGAGCTTTATAAAGAGACAAGTTGGTAGAAGGTGATTCAATCTGCCTGATGTGCCTGGTCACTAGGAATGTGACTAGGCTGGGTGTCTAGGGACCCGTCAGAGTCTCCCGGTGAGGGGACGCCTCAGCCTCCATCAGCCCTCAGCTAATCTGTGCAGGGTTGAGGCAGAGGGCTGCAGAAGGCTGCACCTCAGCGCTCATCTACAGGGACAGGGACAGGGCCAGCGTGGTGCGGCGTGACATGACTGGCATCTTAGATCACTCTGACCAAGGGGTGGGGGGCAGATTGGAGGAGAGAGAGAGATGATGCGGGCAGAGCACAGGTGCCAGGGAAGGGCGCAGGTGAACTGGCAGACAGGACGGGAGGGTGCCCGTGTGGAGGGCTGGGGGGGAGCTGGGAGGAGTGAGCAAGGCACGAGGGGAGGGGAGGAGGGCACGGGGAGGGGCAAGGAGGTATAGTGGAGGAGGAGGTGCAGCAGGGAGAACGTGAGTTCCCTGCATGTGACGCGCCCAGCGTGGTGTCTCCTCCGTTGTTTCTCTGAGCAAGTGCTAGCTTGGTTGGGGTTACTAACCCAAAGTTGCTTTGGGTGGCAAATGCGCTGTTGGATTGTAGGAGGGCAGGAGCTTACCTCTGTCTGTCCCCCACCCAGCGCCTGGCACAGACAGTGCCTCAGAAAATAGCCGTGGACGGCACTGCCGCTTTAATAGATGTGAAGGAAGGAATGCGTGCGAGGTCTTTTCAGACTTGGGTTTGATGTGGTTCCCTGCCTCGGGCGCTCATTGTCACAGGGGGCATTTGGGACGTGGACAGCTTAAAAGGCTTAAAATGGCTAATGTCCTAAGAGATTTTTTTTCACAAGGCACTAGGCCCAGGTTAGAAACATGAGAAATAAGTTCAAGCTGGGGGGTCCTGGGATGGATCACGGAAAACGTGGCATCTGAGCTGGGTCTGTGGAACGTGGGCCAGAACATGGAGGGACCCGGCCTGGGACTGAGTGCGCATTCAGGGAGCGGAGTGGGCATATGACGGCGGGGTCGTGGGTCCCGCAGCACAGAGATCTGGCCCCACACCACAGCGAAGCTTCAGACACGCCATCCTCTCGCTTGGTGGGAACAGCGAGGGCAGCGGCCGAATGCTCCGGGGTGGACTCGGCTCTGATGGGCTCCCGATGTCAGGCTGGCATCCTTACCCAGACTGAGTCCTGAAGCCTGATGGCCCACCAGGCCCAGGACCACAGCTCCTCTGGCTCCTGGGCCCGTGTCCCTGTCATGGTGGGGTGGCCAAGGCCCGGCTCTGAAATGAGGCTGCCCTGCACTCAGCTGCGCTGCTGGAGCTCACCTCTCCGCTGAGACGGGAAAGAGCAGGGGAAGGACGCAGGCGACCGCGGCCTCCACGCTCTCACCTTCCCGGGCCTCACGTCGGCCTTGCAGGC
Organism: Hyaena hyaena; assembly: GCF_003009895.1. Taxonomy (NCBI): domain Eukaryota; kingdom Metazoa; phylum Chordata; class Mammalia; order Carnivora; family Hyaenidae; genus Hyaena; species Hyaena hyaena. The sequence continues at coordinate 786,270 of NW_024080958.1, forward strand.
GGCAGAGGCCCAGCCACAGCGATGTTTTCACACAGATGCCACACGTCTCCATGCCAGGAGGAGGGCCATGGTGGCAGTTCTTGGAGCAGATCACAGATTTCTGTGCAGACGCCTGGCTAGACACTTGCCTTTGTGTTGCTTTTGAGTATGACGTCACCCTTGATGTGTTTGTCTCCTCACAGTTTGAACAAGAGAACCAGCGCCTAATTGGTGAGATGAACAGCCTGTTTGATGAAGTGAGGTATGTGTGTGGTTCCTCTGAGCTGCTGGCCTCAGCCTTTCTACAAACTGGGAACTTTATTCATTTACTTAGATAGCCAGGCACCCCCTTGTGGCCCTGGCCACATGCACCCCTCTCAGCCATTCGGGGGTCCAGGCAGCTGCCCGACTTCAGTGGCTCCCCTGACCTTGTGGGCCCGTGGGAGGTCACGCCCCACGTGCTGGTTCTCACTCCCAGGTCGGGTGCCCCCCCGCCCCGGGTCTGTCTGCCCCCTCGGGGCCTGGAGGGTGAGTGGCCGTGCTCACTGGTGGGGACCGTCGCTGGCTGGCCCTCTAGGGCAAGCACGTGGGGGCCGTTTCCCTGAGAATGTCGGGAGCATCTGGAAGGAAGGCCTGGGCTTTTGCAGGGACCTGAAGCCCTGCTGCACCGTGGGCTCGTCCGACACGACAGTGTGTCCTGGGGACAGCCCCGGGGACCCTGATGGCACCCGTGCCCCTCTGCGGCCTCTGCCCTCGTTCTGTGGGCCTCCTAGTCCTCTCCCCTCCCGCCTCACTCCTCCTCCCCACACCTGGCCACCCCCCAGCCCACCCTGAGGCCCCCTTCCTGCCCCTGAACCGGGGAGCAGCTCAGACTCTTGGTTGCTGCACACAGATACGTTTTCAGAGGGAACCAGAGGAGGGCTTCCTCTCAGCAGGAAGTAGGTCCGGTGGCAGATACACCGTCCCCCACCTCCCGCAGACGGGGTGGGGTTGTCAGCCCACGGGCGTCTCAGCCCACCGCGTTACCGTTACTGGGCTGCGTAGCACTGGAAGCCCGCCTTTTGCCACCGGGGTGTGGACCCCAAGCAGGGGCACCGTGGGTCAGCTTAGGGAGGGCAAGTGTCCTCACTGCAGTGCGCCCCCTAAGTGACAGACTTCCAAGGAAAGCCGGTGCGTGTGAGGTCAGCCGCCTCCTTCCCTGAGCCCCACCTGGTGCCCCTCCCCCTTGCAGATAACGTGGTGTCCCTCACTCGCTCATGGATGGCGTGGTGCCCCTCCTCTCGGGTGACGTGGGGTCCCCTCTCTCTGGAGACTCTGGTGGGGTCCCCTCCATTTCTCACGTGGTCCATTTAGAAATGTGTGGCGTTCCCACTAGGACTGCCACCTACTAATAGTTGTATGTACTTTTTTTTTAATGAAGGCAAATCGAAGGGAGAGTGGTTGAAATTTCCAGGCTCCAAGAAATCTTCACAGAGAAGGTACTACAACAGGTAAGAAAAAAAAATCATGGTTTAAAAGTTTTGGCTTCAAGGAATCTACTGTGAAGTCGGGATGTTTGCTCTCTGCCTGATCTGTGCAGCCACGTGCGCAGGTGCTCGGAGCTGCGTGCGTCCAGCCAGCCCCCAGCAGGACGGCCCCGGGTCCCCGCATAGCCTGCGTGCGGGCGGCCGTGTGTGCGGTGGAGCGCACAGAGGAGGGGGTCGGGCACACCTCCCTTCTGGGCACCTCTGAGCTACGACCTCCCGGCTGCGAACGGAGTGGCCCGCGTAGGGCGGTCGTGCGGCCCAGAGGTGACCCGCGGGAGGCGCCCAGCACACCTGGCGGCTTGTAGCCGGTCAGTCGATGGCATGACTAGGGCCACACTCGGCCCCGCTCGGAATGCCGTGCCGCCTCAGGAGCCCCTCACGCAGGCAACAGGGTGGTTCTCACAGGTGGGTTTTCGTGTTACTTCTGCCTGCCTCCAGTTCCGAACCTCTTCCAGCCAGTAGCCGGCCCAACGTGCGGCAACCTGACTGGTAAGTTTGGCCTTCTGGTTTTAGCATCCGCAGGCCCTGGAAGGGTTTCAAAGACCATGTCATGTTTGCTGCATTGTGTTACACTGGCCGTGTTGGCTTAAGACCCACCCCCTCGGCCCCGCCCCCGCCCCACAAAACCTGCCGGAAACCTCACAACTGGAGTTGAATCATTGTGAATTAGGTACATGCAGCCTAACAGGAAGTTCAGTTTCGTGAGAGGTGCCCTTTCTAACAGTTGAAGGACCTATTCAAGTGTGTGTGTGCTGAGCCTTCACTTAGAAGCCTCGTGCCTGTCACTTCAGCCTCCTGACACATAGAGCAGCTGAGCTGTCCCTGTCCGAGCACACGACCCGTTCCTGGGGACAGCTCAGTGTGGCAGGAGAGCTCGGGGGCCAGGTAGGGTCACACACTGGCTCCGATCTGGACTTCCAGCGTGGACGGGTGACCGGGGCGCCGCCAGCCACGCCGCCCTCTGCCGTCAGGGCTGGGGGTCGAGGTACCTGACGCGCTCTCGGCTCGTGCAGGCTCTCAGCACACGGGAGCCAATATCGTCACATGTTTTAGGCCTTTTTTTTAGAGAGACACGTGGTGAGACGCAACGCGCTCCCCCAAGCCGGCGTGTGGGTCTTAAAGCCCACGCATTGGAAGCTGGTCTCTGGACTTCATAGATACGCGAGACTAGAGGGAAGCCCCTGGCATGTGGTGGCTGCCACGGGAGCTCTCGGGAGTGTCCCTTCTTGCTGGCAGGTGGCACAGGAGGTGGCAGCTTGGGGTGGAAGGGGGGACAGGCACCGGGTTCTGGTCCCAGGCCTGCCACACAGTGGCTGCGTGACTCTGGGAAAATTACTAAACTTCTCTGAACCCTAAGTTTCCCTTTGGTAAGATGGGGATGTTGCCTGCCCCTCGGGGCACAGTGAGGACCCACGGGCTCACACGCATGAGTCCTGCTGGCTACGGATGTACGGATGCTCGGGGAGGAGATCATGGCGGGGTCTCCCGGTCACTCCTGTTCCGTAGGAAGCGGAGATCGACAGCATTCACCAGTTAGTCGTAGGGGCAACTGAGAATATCAAGGAGGGCAACGAAGACATCAGAGAGGTGAGTGCCCTCGGGCCCCCCAGGCCTTGCCGGCACGGCCCCACGTCCAGAGGCTGCGGGAGCGCCTCTGGGGCCCGGCCCGCGGGGCTGAGACCCTGACTGGGGGGCGGTCACATTCTGTCCTCGCCAAACCCCCGGCACCTGCTCTTAACTAGAGACAGGACTCCCCGCCCTGCAAGGGAGCGACCTGAGGGAGGCACATGAGGTCACTCTGGGCAAGGGTTGGACCGGCCCCCTAAACCAGGGGTGGGTGCCACCGGAGCAGCTTGTTGGACCCCCCGCCCTGACGGATGGGGACCACAGCCCTAGTCCCCGTTTATTGAGGCTGGGGCTGGACACTGTGTGTGGTCCTTGGGTTTGGGCTGACGTGGGACCATTCCTGGGCCGCTGTCCCGCTAGCAGACAGCAGCCACACCAGCCGCGATGCTCTTTTCAACCCTGGGCCCCACGTGGGCTGTTTCTGGGTGTTTCCTGGGAGAAGTGAGCAGGACGTGTGAGGAAGGGCCAGCCAGGAGGGAAACGCCGGTTTGTTTTCTGGTGGGTCCTAAACCCACTTTCTGGTTTCGCCTGCTTCGTAAGGTAGGCGCAGGCTCCAGGGTAGGGAGAGCACACACGCAGGTAGATGGAGCGTTTGCGGGCTGCTCACACCACAGCCCCGTGTGACGGAAGTCCCTGCTCCCGCCCCCAGGCCATTAAAAACAACGCTGGCTTCCGCGTGTGGGTCCTCTTCTTCCTGGTGATGTGCTCCTTCTCCCTGCTCTTCCTGGACTGGTACGACAGCTAGTCTGCCCCGTTCACGCCTGGCGCGCGGTGCGCCGTCGAGGGGCTCCGGCATCGGAGCGGGGCTGTGCCCAGATTATACCGCATTTGGGGGGAGGGGGGCCGCGACAGACCTACACACTCTCACAGAAGGGATGCCCAGACCTGTGGTCTTCAGCCCATTTAGTAGCTGAAAAAGAAAACGCAGATTGGAGGTGGTCTGTGTGGCAGTCCCAAGGCAGGGTGGAGGAGAGGGGGGTCGTTGCCGGCGGCACCCTAACAGGAGGCCGATGTGGAGGGGCTGCCGGAAGCACCGACCTTGCCCTTCCGGTGGCTTTAGGAGAAGTGCTGGGTAATAACTTCTCACAACAAGTGGTCATCACTTTGTTTCCTGTGGCTTCTTGTCTGCCTGAGCCAAGTGCTGCAGTCACTGTATTGTAGAAAACTCACCTTTGCCTCACGGATCTAATAAACGCAACTACAGCTACTCAGTGTACCGTCAGTGGGTCCGAATACAGAAGTCCGGCGGATGCCTGCCTGTCTGCCTGTCAGGGAAGGCGTGTGGCCACCGGCCCTGGGCACTCACAAGGGACCACCAGGGCCCAGGAGCATCTGTCCAGAGCAGGAACCTGGCCAGCTGCCCTTGGCCCTGTGCACCCGTCCCTCTAGAAACCAAACAGGGATGCCTGTTTGCAGCGGGAGGCACCGGGCTTCTGGAGCCACGTCCGTGCCGGCGTTCGCGGGGCCCCCAGCCGCTCCCTGCAAAGCCAGTCTGTGGTGCAGCCACGGGGACCCTTGTGTTCTTTATTTGCATGGAGTGAAATGTCAGAAGTTACATGTGAATGCGTTTACCGTCAATAAAATGTCTACTAGAAAATACCAAGGGGTGTTGCTTGAGCAGCGCGTCTGCATGGGCTTGAACGCTTACAGAGGTGTCTGTGTGGTTGAGCTCAGCACACAAACGACGAGGCCATGGTCTCAAAACACCCTCCATACTAAAATCCAGGTCTGGAAGCGGTGATGGAGTCGGCCGTGGCCACCACACTTGTTTGCAACAGATCTCGAACTAGTTGTCATTTATTTGCGATCTACCGAAAACAGTGAAACTTCAGACACGTCCACCAGCAACAGCACAGGTAACACGGGAGAAGATGTCTGCGCGTCTTGTTTCTATTTAATGGTTTTACACACATAGCTTAGCTAACTGGCCATTTTGTAAACATATACTTTAATGTCAAGATTCAGGTTGAAATGTAATTTCCTTACAAAGATCGGGAACTGAAATGTCCTCATTGGATCTGCAAGTTGCCAGGCCAGCCCCTCCCAGCCTCCCCCCAGCCTGCTTCTCACATCGAAAGATTTCTAGTTCACAAAATAAAAATCAGTCTTGGCTTCCCAGCAAGTACATTTTCACTTTCCCAGCACAAACAAGGTCTTAAAAACTCACTAACAGGGCTGTGGGTGCAAATTCACTTATTAGCAGGAGAGAACAAAAAAGACCACAGGAGTCTATTCAACACATCACAGAGCAGACGGACTACCTACAGGGGGCGGGGGTCCTCAGGCCTCGGACCAGGGTCCTCCCACAGCCCTCCTCCCCCCATGTGCCACATGCGTGGGCTCTCCACACCAAGGTGCCAGCTCCAGGGGAGGGGCAGGGCCGCCCAAGCGGCTGTGCTGCAGGCAGGACACCCGCACGCTTGGCCGTGAGCGCGGGGAAGGAAAGGGCGCACCTGCCCCCAGACGTCCTAGCTCCTTCCTTCTCTACACCTCTCACCGCCGGGCACCGTGGCGAGACACTGCTGCCACCCAGCTGAAGGCTGGCAGAAATGTGAAGTACGGCTTGCTCTTAGCCACGTGGGGGCCACTCTAAAAATGGCTGTGGAGTAAGGTTCGCAAACAGCAGGGGACAGGGAGGGGAGTAAAAATCAATTCCACAAAATGCATTATTCATCTGAATCCAGACCCCTTGCATATCCAGTGTAAATTTACTTTTTGATGGCATCCAATAAATCTCAGTAAAGTAGCTAAATTAAGATTCCTTAACATGAAAAGTGGTGTCAGAGCTCTTTAAGCAATGCTGATATGCACTTGATCTTATGCCCATGAGCGGTCGGCAGCAAGTTTTATTGGCAAAGCAGCATTAGCAAACAGAAGCAGTTGCACCATAAATGAGTAACCTCTAAATTATCGGTAATTATATTTGACGAAACGTCCCTCCAAGTCCCTTTGTTACCTTCGAATGACACATTGTGAGGAAGCTGCCCATCTCACTGGGCTGACTTGTCGGCGGCTTCCGTCTCCTGCTCGGACAGCTTCTCTTCCGACAGAACGGACATCCAGGGCGAGACGGAGCGCGTGATGCTCTGCTTGGCCAAGTTGTAGTGGTTGATGACGGTGTAGAACTTCTCCCGGGCACTGGAGTCTTGCTCGGCATAGTAGCTCTCCAAGCCTTCTGGAATGCACTGGGTGCTCTGAAAGACAAGAGACCGTGGAGATCACGTCTCGATGCGGCCGGGGGTGTCGGGGTGTCTCCGGGGAGCGCCCCATGGGTGTTTGCTGAGCGCCTTCCCTGCGCTAAGAGGAGAAACAGCGACGAGCATGGCTCAGAGACTGCCCGACGCGGCCCCCGTGGTGACGGGACAGACCTCTGTACGAGGCCGCGGCACGGTGAGGCTTGGGCCTCACGCGTGTAAGGGCACAATGCGCCTTCCTGCTTCACTGAAGATCTCACGCTAGTCACGTAGTTTCCATCTACTAGGAAATAACTCTGAGAGTGAAAGAAGGGAAGTCAGAAAAGCGTCCTGGGAGCTGGGTTTTTAGTAGGCCTTCTCCAGAGGAGGGGGGAGGAGGGAGAGCGCTCAGGCAGAGGAGACGGGCCTCACAGACAGGAGGGCACCAGCAGGGTGAGGAGAGGACGGCCACACAGGCCTGCAGGTCCCGCCCGGGAGCTGGTGTGACCTTGGGACCCAGAAGCAGCAGGACCCCAGAGAGCATATGGCGGGGGGAGGGGACCATCCCAGGCAGCTGTCCGCGAAGGAAGAGGCCCTGTCCCTACAGGCCACGGGACCCTGAGGAGGCGCTCATCAGCTGGTGAAAGGTCCAGGACCCCAAAAAGATCCTGTCCCCAAGGCTGCCTTTCCTGGTCCGGGAGCCGACCCAAGCCACTGGCCCGCCACAGCTGATGCAGCCCGGGCACACCATACGCGTGTGGCTCACCAGGAAGGCAGGATGTGTCCACGCTCACACACGCCCACACCGGGGCATCGGGCGGCAGCAGCCCCCCCCCCCCCCGGTCTGGTTGGTAAGGCAGGCAGCCACCCCCTCCCCAGCCAGCGTGGCCACCTGTCCTCTCCTCCTGCCACCCACCAGCACACACCGGGCAGTGTGGCACTCTGCTCCGGGCCAGGATGGGGGCTCCGCACCCAGGAGAATAGCTCTGCCCTCTGGGCACCAGGCCAGCACACGGGCCACAGGAAGAAAACACTGCGGAAACACCCTGGTGGGCAGGGGTAGGTGAGAACCCGGGTTTGGGGAGGAGCATGGGGCCAGGGGCTCCCCAGTAAGTTCTGACCTGGCGCCCATCAGGCCAGAATCACAGCCACATGCCCGGCGGGGGCGGGGGGGGGGGGCGGGCAGCTGCACCTCTTCTCTCAGCCATGAAGTGAAATGATAATCAGACCAAGGAGGCAATCAGAGAACGCGCGTTCCAGCCCCTGGCACACGGCCGGCTCCGGGGTGTTCCTCACGCACGAGGTCCACCGTGAGAACGTGGGTGTGAGACTGTCCAGGTCAGCACGCGCGGGCTGGGCAGTTTCCTGTTACAGGTACACCCTCCCCATGAAACCCCTATGATGACTTCATGGTTTCACGAAAAAGGCAGAACTTAGCACCGGCCCCTGCCCACCTGTCAGCAGGGGACACGGGCGGGGAGGCCTGGGCAGGAGGAGCCTCCTCTCACCCACTGCGCAGGCGCCTGCCCTCTGCCGCCCCTGTGCCCATCAGCCCGGCCCGCGGGGCCCCCTCTGGCTCCGGAGCTCAGCAGGACCCGGCCCGGTCTGTGGCCTCAGTCCTTGGGCAGGCCCTCACCACCGCTGGCAAAATGGACTCCCCATTCGGTTTGCACCCTAGGCGATCTGGAGGAGGTGAGGCCAGGCACTCTCGGTCACCCTGGCCGCTTCTCTGCCTGGCACTGGGTGTCTGCCTGTCTGCAGGCCCCGGGGGTCGGGCCTGACGCCCCCGGTCCTGCGCCGTGTGCCTCGCACCCAGGCAGACTCACCACAGGAAGCACTTCATAAATATGTGCGGAATGGATAAAGGAACTGCAGCAGGTGACCTTGGACACAAGGAAGGTCGTGTCTGTGCCGCATGGAAACCACTGGTGAAGCGGGGATCTAATGGTATCTACCCGGGTTTGGGGAGCACTCAGAAATCCACGTGTAAACGCCCCTGTAAACCGTCAGGGTCTGCGTGTGAGGTGCACAGTTGCACAAACAGGCAGAAAGGCAGGGAGGGGACTCTGGTACACGTCACACTTCTCCCCTCCCCCTCCAGCTTTAGCCAAGGGCTCTTGGACACAGACTAGCAGCTCCCCAGCCCTCCGAGCTATGTTTTCCAGGAAGGACATCCGCCCCAATTAGATGGAAATGCCAGTGGAAAATGTCAGAGTCCCAAGGGACGCAGCAACAGGCCGCTCACTTGACTCTACATCCCCGAGCCGCTGGGCACCAGGATCACCCAGAGAGGCTCCTCCCTCCTCCCTGCAGGGGCTCTGAGGAGCAGGCCCTCATCTCTGACTCCGCCCGCCTGGACCAGGTTTTGTAGCAGAACTTGGCCTTGCAGGGTGGGCCAGGCAGTCTCCACCTGCGCCCTCCTCCGTGCAGGAAGTGCACCCGAGGCCCCGAAAGAATGAGCCAAGCAGACCCTCCTCGTGGAGCCGCCGGGCCCTGTTCGTCAGCAGCCCGTCCGGTCCCAGGAAGCTGTCCTCTGCACACCCGGTTCCCATCAGGGCACCGCTCCCGCATCTGCGTTACTTCCTCTCCGTGACCGCAGCCCCCGTCACCCAGCCCTGGGCCAGGCTCTATCCCCTCCTGCCCTTCCCCTGCATCCCAGAGTCACTCTCCAGTCTGAGGTCACACAGGAGTCCTCTCCGTCACCAGCTCCATGATGAGTCCAGACCCTTATCTCTTCCCAGGCTCCCCTGCAGCACCCTCCTGGGCCACCTCGCCAAACCTCCAGCCTCCCCGCGCCATTGAGTACGAGTGGCCGTCCCGTCGCTTCTCCTCCCGCCCCCAGGGGCCTCTGCCTGGCACCACCAGTGCTGCAGTCTGGCCACAGCTGGCTTCTCCCTGCTGCCTCCTGGCCGGCCCTGCTGGCCTCTGGCGTCTGCTGCTGTACGTACTCGGTCAAGGCCAGCCCTCCCCTCCTGAAACCCCCAAGCCCTCTGGGTTGGCCTCCTTTAAATCGTGGTGGGTCCTGAGCTTTCAAACAGACCATAACGTCCTCTAGCCCCAGCCCAGGGTGCGGAGGGGTTTGCTGAAGGGGTGGGGTGGGGGGTTCCCCAGGCCCCCACACAGCTCCCTCACTGGCCTCCTAGAGGCAACTTGACCACTCTTCCAGAAATTGCAGCCCCCAGCCCTGCTTTGCTTTTTGGTTTTCCGGGGCTCATACCCTAACTCAGAATACAACTGAGTCCACGTTTCTTTTGAGAAGAGCAGGGAGCTTCCCGAAGGTGGGGGGGTCTGTACCCAATGGGGTCCGGGCCGTGCGTGCTCCAGCACCCGGAATAACGGCGGCGGCCACCGGCACGCGGCAGGCACACAACACGTACTTGCCGGGCCGAGGAAGGGCCGCAGGGTCAGAGAGCCATGCACAGCGCAGTGTGGCGGGAAACATGCGTCTGTTTGCCCGCTACCCGTGCCAGGCTTCCGCCACCCGCACCTCCGCAACCCCCAAACCAAGCCCGTCCGCGCATGTGCTCAGCAAGGGCTTCTCCTGCTTCCGTTTCGCAATACCAAACCCTGGAAATGGTCGTTTTTCCCTTCACACTGGCTCTGCCGAGTTCAGAACCAAACGTGGGGGGTCGGGGCAGGGGCCAGATGCTGCACTGTGGGAACTGGGAGCAAGTCCACCTGCCCTCCCCCTCCCCCTTCATCTTCCCGCCCTGTCATCATGTCACCCTCTCCTCCCCTGTGTACCCTTCTGTGCCACTTGCAGGCTTTCTGGAACAAGGCGGCATCACATCAGCAAAGCAGGCACTTCTGCCAGCACGGACAGCCAGGCACGCAGGCGCCGCCGGGCAGAGTAGGCAGTGGAGGGACGAGGAGGGGCAGGGGTGAGACGAGGGGCGTGTCCGGCTCTGCTCCCCATCCCCCTGTGCAAGCCCTCCCTCCCTCCAGGCCTCTGTGCCCCCTGCTGAGGCCCGTTCCCAGGAGCTGCCATGCTTATAGGTCCACCCTGCCTTCTCCCCTGCCCCTCTGCCTCCCTCCCCTGCCCCCTTCTACAGGGCTCCCATCACAGGCCTCCCTCGGCCAGAGCAGGGCCCTGTCCACCGGAGAAGGCATCCTGGGAGCCTGGGGTGGGGGGCGGAGCCTTACCTTGAGGACGAAGCCGTCGGGGCAGGCACGGTCATATTTGTACACCTTGTAGACGACCAGGAAGACGACGCAGGTGAGGAAGGCCAGGGCGAAGAGGACCAGCACGGAGACCTGTGGGCAGAGGGGGGCCCGTCAGGGCGGCTGCGAAGACGGCGCGCGGGGGCAGCCAGACAGACAAGCGGCCGTCTCCGGAGGGAGGGCCCCGGAGGAGCCCCAGGAAGGCTTCGGCGGCATCCCGGCCCATGGACAACGTCCGCTGCCGTCTTCACTGCTCAGGATCTCCGCACGCCACCGTTATTTTAAATAACCTGTCTTTAGGATTCCAGGCCGTGTGTAGAGCTCAGGGTACAGAGATGATCAAGCGTCACGGACACGTCACCGAGGTGACACAAAAGCCACCGGCTTACCAGCGGTTCAGAGGCCTCCTGGGCCCGGGACACCAGCCCTGCCCTTGGGACCGGCCAGGCAGGGAAGACAGAATCTCGTGGGGCCCCGTCACCTCTGCCCTCAAGCCCCCTGCGTGCTCGTTAGCTCCGTCCCTCCCCCAGGGGGCAGTCCCCGCGGGCACAGGGGCGCGGCTGTCTTCACTGCTGTGCGTGGCGCTAGGTGGCACACAGCAAGTGCTCAGCGAACATGTGCAGATCAGTGCGTGACAGAATGGAGGGCCATCCTGCCCCAGCCAGAGGACGCGGAGCACAGGGGACAAAATGACACGGGGTCTGGGCCCTGAAGGTGCTCACTTGACGCTGGGAGCCCCCGACAGGGGCAGGGCACGTCCAGAGGCTAAAAGGAGGCGCAGGGGCATGGCTGGTCAGCTCGGGGATGCGTGAGCCTTCCTGCTGACAGACTGCCCCCTCCCCACCCTGGTTAGAGGGGGTTTTCGGGGCTCCTGAAGGGGGAGAGGGGTTCAGCGGCCGCAGGGCCCTGGGTGCCGGCACAGAGCAGGGACCACACCCCCCCGGGGGCCAGCGCGGCCACAGCTCGCCGCTTCCTGAGGTTGCAGAAGACACCCAGGGCGAGCCTCCAGCAGAGAGCAGCGAGCCCTGCCCTGGGGGGTTGGGGGGGGCGCGGGCGTGGGCCCCCCGGCAGCACGGGCCTCGGTTACCGTGCGGGTGCCTCTGAAGATGTGTGCGGGGGAGGTGGTGTGCCCTGCCCAGCACGCTCACCTGGAGGACAGATGCCAGCCCTGCTGTGAACAGAAGTCACCAGCCCTGCGTGTCCCCTGCACCTGCCCGAGGCACCACGGCCCCGGTCCCACTGCAGGGCTGTGCTGCGCCGTGAAGCCCCAGAACCCCTCTGGTCCCCAGTCCCCTTGCCTGTGACGCAAGATGACGGTTCCCCACCTCCCAGCTGCCGTGAAGACACGACGGAGGAAGGAACTAGGCAGACGCCTCGAAGAACGGTAGGAAGCACCACAGCGCGCGCTGCCCCATCACTGGGTGCTGCCTCCATTTCTCAGGCTCTCCATTGCCAGCCTTCTGAGTCCTCCTGAGCCTGTGTCTTAGCCTTGACCCGGACCGGCCAGGCCCAGTGCCGTGCGGCGCAGAGGTGAAGTGTGCAGCCCACTGGCCTCGCCGGCGCGGTGCTGACGCTCACCACACTCCAGGCGGCTCCCACACCGAGGCCAGGAGCACCCGGACTCTCCTCCCGCACGCCCACCCCGGCCACCAGCCTCCCCGCTCGCCACAGCCAGGATGACACTTGTCCCCTCACCCAGGGAACAGCCCCTCAGGCCCCAGGCAGGCAAGAAGTCTCTGCGTCACCTTCCCTGAGGCCCTTCCTCCCCATCCCAGAGGCCCACCCGTCCCCATCGCTGCCCTCCAACCCCCTTTTTCCCTTCCCATGACCTCATGACACCTTCACCTGGACAGTCAGGCTGTCACCCTAAGGGCCAGAGGACCCCCAGCCTGCCTGGACAGCCTGTATTGCGTGTGGAGCCCATGCCTGACACAGGGACATGAGATGAAGTCACAGATACTTTGGGGCTCAAAGCGCCCACAGGAAAGGCACCACCGGGTCCCGGGGTGGCTGCACTACAGAGCGAGAGTGCAGCCACGGACCCCAGGGGCCCCGGGGAGACTGTGGAGGTCAGGTCTGCGCAGGAGGGGAGGGGGCGGCAGCACGGGCAGCAGCCAGGACACTTGGGCTTTCGGCAAGGGCAGCCTTGCCGCTGCTGATACCTGGGACGGGCAGGTGGCTCCACTCCACTGGGCCCAGGCTCCTGCCCACCTGGGGCACCGGGAGGGCCGAGGACTCGTGCAGGGCTCCTGGGAACAGCACCTGGGCATGGCGGACGCTGCGGAACGAAGGGTTTGCTCTTGCTGCTGCAACTGTCCCCGCTGTCATCCCAGCACCCACACGGGTCGCATGGCTCCCAGAGGCGGAGCTGGGCTCTCAGTCCAGGCCACACGGCCCCCTCACACCAGCCGCCCTGTCAAAGCTGCCTCCGCACACTCACTCAGGCTGCTGCTCAGCCACACCCACCCTGCCCAGGACCAGCTGTCTGCTGGGGGCCCCAGGGGCAGCTCAGGGGGCTCTGCGTGGTCTAGAGCAGCAGGCGGCCTCAGCCAGGGTAGCCAGGGGTGGCCGGGGGGGGGGGGGCGGGGGAAGAGCTACGTTTGATATAACTGGTTTCCTTCATAACCCTTCATGTTCTGTTTTGGGCATCTGAAACCACTGTTCCAAGAAGAGCTCCACAGCACACAATAGGTTAAGGGGCCCTGTTAGAATATCATCTCCTCCAGGCGCCTGGGGGGCTCAGTTGGTTGGGCGACGGACTTCAGTTCAGATCATGATCTCATGGTTTGTGGGTTTGAGCCCCATGTCGGGCTCTGTGCTGACAGCTCAGAGCCTGGAGCCTGCTTCGGATTCTGTGTCTCCCTCTCTCTCTGCCTCTCCCCTGCTCACGCTCTCTCTCAAAAGGAAACAAACATTAAAGTTTTTTTTAAAAAAGAATATTATCTCAACAAAATGTTAACAAACTGAACTCAATAATACATTAAAGGATCATAGGCCATAAGACAGGATTGATTCCAGGGATGCAAGGATGGCTCAACCTCCACAATGTGGTAAGTCACATGAATAAAATGAAGGATAAGAAGAGGTGATGATCTCGGCAGATGGAGAAAAAGCATTTGACAAAATTCAACATCCATTTATGATAAAAACTCAACAAAGTGGGTGTAGAGGGAACATGCCTCAACATAATGAAGGCCATATAGGACAATCCCACAGCTAACATCATAACAGTGTAAAGCTAAAAGCTTTCTAAGATTCCTTCTACTATTCAACACAGTATTGGAAGTCCTCACCAGACAACTGAGAAAAATAAAAGGGATCCAACTTGGAAAGGAAGAAGTACAACGATCACCATTTGCATGACGACATATTATAAATAGAAAACCTTAAGGACTCCACCAAATAACTCTCAGAACTAATCAACAATTCAATAAAGTTGTAGGATACAAAATCAATACACAAAAATCTACAGCATTTCTATACATGACTAGCAAACTACCAAAAAGAGAAAGAAAACAATCTCTGTATTTCTACCTAAAAGAATAAAATACCTTGGAATAGATTTAACCAAGGAAGTGAAAGATCTTGCCTTGAAAGCTTTAAGACCCTGATGAAAGAATCTGAAGACACAAATAATGGAAAGATACTCTGCGTTCATGGTTGGGGAGAATTAATACTCCACAAAGCAATCTACAGATTCAGTGCAATCCGCCAGTGGCATTTTTCACAGAAACAGAACAATCACCAAATCTGGATGGAACCACAAAAGACCCCAATGAGCAAAGCAGTCTTGAGAAAGAACAAATCTGGACGTTTCCTGCTCTCTGATTTAAAACTTATAAAATTTATAGACCAAAGCGACAGCAATCAAAAGAGTATGGTACGGCCATAAAAACAGAATAGAGAACCCAGAAATAAACCCCCACATAGTTAACAGACAACAAAGGAGGCAGGAACATACACTGGGGAAAGGACAGTCTCTTCAATAAACGGTGTTGGGAAAATTGGAGCGCCACACGCACAAGAATGAAACTGGACCACTTTCTTAAATATACAAAAACGAACTCAAAAGCAATTAGAGACATATGACCCATAACCATAAAACTCCTAGAAGAAAACAGGTGGTTAGGGCTCCTTGCCATTGGTCTTGGCGATTTTTTTTTTTTAATCTGACCCCGGAAGCAAAGGCAAACACAGGCAATGATAAATAAGTGAGACTACATCACACTGAAAAGCTTCTGCACAGCAAAGGACACCATCATCAACAAAACGAAACGCCAACCTCCTGAGTGCGAGGAAATATTTATAAGTCACATATCTGATAAGGGGCGCAAATCCACAATCTATAAAGAACTCCTATAACCTAATGGCAAAAAAACTAAAATACCCAAGCCATCTACTATTTTAATGGGCAAAACTCCTGAATAGACATTTTTCCAAAGGAGACCTGATGACGGACAACAGGTACATGAAAAAGTGTTCCATGTCACTCATCCTCGGAGAAATGTGAATCAGACCCCCGGGGAGTGGTCCCCTTACACCTGTCAGAATGGCTGTTATGGAAAAGGTAAGAGTTAACAAGCGCTGGGGCAAGGATGTGGGGCAAAGGGAAGCCTTGGGCACCGGTGGGAACGCAAACCGGTGCAGCCGCTACGGAAAACAGTTCGGCATCTCCTCAGCAAGTTAAAACCAGAATTGTGTGATCCAGCAATTCTATTCCTGGGTATACACCCTAAAGAGGTGAAGGCATGGACTCAGAACAGTCAGTACAAATGCACCGGGTTCATATCCGCATTATCCACAAGAGCCAAGCAGCCTAAGTCTCCACAGATGGATGAAACAGTGAAGCAAAGGTGGCGGGTGTGTGCTGTACACACACACAGTGGAGAATCATTCGGCCAGAAAAAGAAGGAAATGCCATTTGCAATAGCAAGGACGGACCTGGAGGGCGTTATGCTAAATGAAGGAAGAGAAAAATAAGTAGCTTATGACCTCGCCTATGTGTAGAATCTAAAACAAAACAAAACAAAAAACAGCTCACAGATACAGAGAACAGATGGTGGGGCGAGCGAAATGGGTGAAGGTGGTCAAAGGTACAAACTTCTTGTTTTAAGGTAAGTCTAAGTGGGGGGCACCTGTGTAACTCAGTCGGGTAAGCATCCGACTTCGGCTCAGGTCATGATCTTGCGGTTCATGTGTTTGAGCCCCGAGTCGGGCTCTGTGCTGACAGCTCAGAGCCTGGAGCTGCTTCCCATTCTGTGTCTCCCTGTCTGTCTGTCTGTCTGTCTCTCTCTCTCTCTGTCCCTCCTCCTCTCACGCTCTGTCTCTGAAAACTAAATAAACATTTTTAAAAATTACAAATAAAAAGGTAAGTATAAGTCCTGGGGATACGATGTGCAGCGTAGGGGCTGTAGATAATAATACTGTGTTGTATATTTGAAAGCACGTAAGAAGTTAGACCTTAAAAGTTCTCGTCACATGCAAAAAAACTAACCGTATGGTGACGGTGTTCCCTGGACTTATTCTGGTGATCATTTCACAACATGTACAAATACAGAGCCTTTGTGTTATACTCCTGAGGTTGACGGTGTGTGTACAACACTTCTCCACTAGAATCTACACACACGCACGCACAGTCTCACATCCTAGGGCAGCCTTAAACCCAGCCCTTGAATCTGGAAGCCTGCCTGTGTTTGGTTCACAGCGCCCCATCTGTTTAGGTTTAAAAATAAGCCCCATCTCTCGGCGGGGCTGTGGGGAACCACTTGCTCTGGGGCTCCCCCCCCTCCGGGAACGTGGCCTGGGCCTTTCATCTAGGACTCCCAGGTCCGAGAACCCAGGAGCTCACAGAACCAAGAAAAGAGAACGTGACGATTCCCGGAGTAGTCAAGGGAGGGAGGCATAGGGATCCATGGACAGTCAGGAGGAGGCGCCTGGTGTGGCAAAGCCCTCCCCCTGAGGGCTGTCCCTGCTCTTCCCCCCACACCTCTGCACACCCCGAGCCTCTCCTGGCCCTGGGGTCTGCACGAACCTGGCAAGCGCCCCGTGGTGGGAAGAGGAACGTGGGGTTCCTGTTCACCGCCTGGCACAGGGCACCCCTGCGGTTATCGTGGCCCGAGAAGGGCGCCACAGGCCTTTCCAGAAAGATCCCCAACCGGCTCAGAACTGGCGCCAGGCTCCACCACCTGCCAGCTGCGTGCCCGAAGTCACCTGCGTGTCTCATGTCCAGAGACAGGGAGCAAAGCCTCACGCTCTTACGTGTTTACCGGGAGAATGATGAAGGATCGAGGCTCTGAAGAGAAGTCAGCCCCATGTGCCAGGCCTGTTACAGGTTAAACTGTGTCTCCCCCTCCCCCCAAATATAGAAGTGCTACACCCTGGTACCTTTGAATGTGACCTCATTTGGAAATCGGGTCTTCGCAGATGTGATTAAGTTGAGGTCATTCGGGTGACACCTAGTCCAGTCTGTGCCCTTGGAGAAGGGAGAAATTTGGACACAGACACATGCGCGCAGGGAGGAGCTCATGAAGACGGAGGGGGAGGGATGCGTCTGCAAGCCGAGGGCCGCCAGGAGCCACCAGGAGCCACCAGAAGCTAAGAAGAGGCAAAGAAGGACCCCCCTTCCCCAGGCTTCAGAGGGAGCACATTCCCTGTTGACACCTGGGTCTGGGCTTGTGACCCTCAGAACAGAGATGCTCCGATTCTGCTGGCTCAGTCCCCAGCGGTGTAGCAGCGACGGTGGCCAGAGCCCAGAGCTCTTTCCAGGGGGCCCAGGGCTGGCTCGCATCCCCCGAGGTGTCCTCCGTTTGCTGGCATCCCCGTCCCTTCCCCAGCATGCCAGACCATGCCACTGCTCTTCTCCTCGCCCTTCGAAGCCCTGGCCAGACCCCCTGCCTTCTGGAAGGCTCTGGAACATCCCGGTGTCCCCCCCAGCACCAGGAGCACACGCAGGTGCACCACACAGCCCAGCATCTACTGTTCCCAGCGTTTGCAGTGAAACAAAAGCGTGTCCCGGTTTGGAGAGGCTCCCAAACCTCCCCCCTCCCGTGAGACAACTAGGCACGTTCTAGAAAGAAGTGTGAAATTACTCAGACCTGCCCATTTCCTGGGAGAACCCTTTAGGCTTTTTCTACGTCGACACATCTTGACTAGAGGCATGCCGGAGAGCCCCCAACCGCCAGCGGCCCCGCCTTTCAGCCAATTCTAGAACAGTCTGACTAGGAGACGGACCAGGGACTCGGTGCCCAGCACGTGTCAGGAGCCCTGGGTTCCTCCTGCCCGGCCCACACGCAGTGACTCCGGAAGGGGCTTCCACCCCCCACCCCCACCCCCCCGCTGGGAGGTGGGCATGCCAGCCCAGCCCCCAGGTCTATGGTGAGAGACCAGGAGACCTGGCTGGGCAGCCAGGGGCAGAGCGAGCCCCTGCTCCGCCACGAAGCCCCCTCCCGCACAGCGCCACAGCACAGGGACATGGAAGGTGCTCAGAGACCATCACATCCAGCACCTTCAAGCCGAGCCGACGAGACCCCGAGGTAGTCCTACGGGCCCAGGGGCACAGGCAGGCAGGGAAGTAGCAGCCATGTGCAGTGACCCAGCCTGAGCACAAAACGAGAAAAGGGGGAGGGACGCAACCATGGCTGTGTTAGAGTCACAGGAGCGGCTGAGGATCCCAGCCCAGAGCATCGCGGCAGAAGGCAGTGGGGGGAGGGGGGAGGGGGGAGGGCAATGACTAGGCGTCAGTGTTATTTAAAACTTCCCACACGCTTCCCCCACACGCTTCCGGCACACAACCTAGGCTGACGACTGGGGCGGGGGGTAGACAGAGGGACCCCTCCTGCATGGAATTCCTGGACCTGGGGGGCTGCCGAACTCCCCCCCACCCCGGCTCGCGTTCCTGTGCCGAAACACTGCTCTTAACCTTAACGGTAGCTCCAGACACTTCCGCGCCCTGTGCTCCGGCAGCCAGTTAAACACAGCTGGTGGACGCCTCACGAAGGCAATACCCTGGGCTGCATTTTACACCTGGGGACACTGAGGCCCAGACACGGAGGCGACCGGCCCAGGGCAGACCAGCTGGGTCAGCTGAGCAGTGTCCCCCAAAGACATCCAGGTCCCGGCCCCTGGAGCCTGTGCCGTGTCGTCTTACATGCAGAAAGTGACTCTGCAGGTGCGATCAGATCAAGGGCTAGCGGCGGGAAGCGCTGGATGACCGGGTGGGCGCAGGTGAGACCCCAGGTGAGACCCCAGGTGTCCTCGGAGCAGAGGAGACAGGGCAGGGCCTGGACGCCGGGCCAGCTGGAAGAAGGGGCCACAAGCCAAGGAATGTAGGGATCGGGGCTCTGGATGCTTAGAAAGGCCAGGAAATGGAGGCTCCCAGAAGCCCCCCAAAAGGGAGCCCCTGCCAACACCTGGTGTAGCTCAGTGATGCTGACCCGGGACTTCTGAACCCCCAGAACCATAAGAAAATCAATGTGTGTTGTTCTGAGTCACCCAGCTAGTGTACCTGTGTTACAGATGCGTCCCCCACGCCCAGGAGCTAACTCCCCTCCTTTTGAGCCCGTCGCCCCGATGCGCCCGCGGGCGGGTGGGAGTGACTGGGTCCAGCTGGCAGGTGGCCCATCTCCATCCTCTTGGCGAGGGCTTACGGAGCAGCCCCTGGGGACCTGGCGCCAGCCCGGAGCGGCCCCGCATCAAATGGAACATAAATTCAGTTTACGGAGGTGCCACTCTGTCTGGGTTTTATTAAGCTAACGATCACGTACAGGAAGGAGGCGGGCCCAGGGCTGCTGTGCCCCCGCCCCCCCCCACGGGCTCCTGGAGGCCTGGGGAGCCTGGGCTGCCAGACTGACAGGCAGTGCCTGCCGCCCCCTGCACTCTCGGGCGGGGCTGGGTGGGGGGACGGGGGCAGGGGGGGCCCCCCGGCTGGAGCAGCACCTTTCCATAGAAGCAAGGCAGCTCTTCCAGGAGCACCGTCTGTCCGGGCACTCCAGGCCCAGCGCTGGCCAGCGGAGGCTCTCACTGCCCCCCGAGAGTGGTTTTTAATTTTGTTGAAAAAGCAGAAACGAATTCTATAAAAATAATGAATCCAGCCTGGATTATATTCTTCTTCAGACCAAGACACTCATAAGAGAACGTCCTGCTTTGTTTTGTTTTTCTTCTTTTTTAAGGAGGAAGGGGCTTCCAAAGGCAAGAAAGGCAAACACCGCCTCGGGCCCCAGGGCCCTGCCTTCTTCTGTCTACGGAACCCCCAGTGGCTGGTGGACATCCTCGACAGTGGCTACCTTGGTGTGTCCTTGGCTCCACGCATCAGCCCGGCTCTCGGCTGCATGGTGTTAGCTCATCACAACTTGGGGAGGGGGGGGGGGAAGCCCTACTGTGCTTGTGAAGACATGGGGGGGCGGGGTATCTGGGTCTTGGAGGAGGAGGAGCTTATGGGGGCAGTAAGGGTGCCAGGGGTAAGGCTGTGCCAAGGCCCAGAGGCCTCAAGGAATGCAGTGCATTCAGCCAGTGTGGCTGGCACATCCCATGTCCTGCAGGAGGGGACACAAGCCAGGTGACACAGGTCCCTGTCTGCCACAACAAGAAGTCGGAACCCAGACAGTTTCTGGGCACCTGCAGGATCCAGGAGGCGGCCGCCTCAGTGACAAACCACCGCTTCTCACCACTAGGAGGCGCTGCCAGTTGGCTGAAGGACACATCTGCCACCAACGTGTGCATACACGTATGTGAGCAAGAGAGGAAGCAGACTCTACACCACCCCCAAATCCGTGTCACTCCTGTGCAGCCATCAGTAAAAGCTCTCAAGCAGGAGACCGTGGGAAGAAATGACAGATCTTCTTTCCTGGCCGTGTCCACCAGCCTGTGCCCCGTGGTGGCCCGGACCCCGCCGCCGTGGGCCGTGGCCTTGAAGGGACTGTGTGTGACAGCAGAAGGGACCAGGGGTCAGCCCAGCGTGGGGTTTCTGCTGCGTTTGTGCCACGGACTCTCTGGGAGCCGGAAAAGGCTACAAATCCGTCTCAGAATCATGCTTGCGGTGCACATGACACTATACCCAGGACGGCATGGAAAACCCATTGTAGTGAAATACTGTTATCAGAAGGCTGCAAAAATATAAATTTATGACATACAGATATGTTTCTTTATTAACCTCAAACAGCAAGGTCTCAGAAACACGGTGATTTCAATGAAAGGAGGGAATCCAGGCACCGGCCGTGGCATGGCACAAAAACACCAGTGGTCGGCACCGGTGATGGTCGCAGGCAGCGCTCACCCTACTGTCGTTCACTGCCTACAGCAAAAAGAGAAGGGACTTGAACCCTACAAACGGGAAAACACTGCTAAAAGCAAGCGGAGAAGATGCAAGTAGAAAGACCCCTTGTGTCCACAGGCTGCAAGAGTCAATACTGCGAAGGCGAGAACGCTTCCCAGACCGATGGGCGGATCTGGTGCCGCTTCTATCAAAAGACCCCAGCAGCTTTTCTGGCGGAGAATGGAGAGGGCAAGGGATTCCCCAACAGCCAAGGCAATCTTGAGAAACATTCTAAGTGGGAGGACTCCTCTTCCCCAATTTCAAAACTTACTACAAAGCTACAGTAATGAAGACAGTGTGGCACTGGCTTAAAAATAACCATATAAATGGAACAGCACAGAGGGTCTAGAAATCAAGCCCGATTCCCAGGATCAACTGAGTTTTGAATCAAGTCGCCACGCCCATTCGTGGGAGCAAGGACAGTCTCTTCAGCAAATGATGTTGGCACAACTGGCCTTCTACTGACAGAAGCTCAACACTTCTCTCACACCATCCACAAAAATGAACTCAAACTGGAATAAAGACCGAAGAATGAAAGCTAAAGCCATAGAACTCTTGGAAGATAACTCAGAGGTAAATCTTCACGACCTTACACTTGGCAACGGTGGCTTAGGGAGAACACCAAAAGCACAATCAACGAAAGAAAAAAATAAATAAATCGTACTTCAAAATGTTAAAGTTTTGTGCACCGAACGTGAGCAAAGACTCACGTGAAAAGGCGACCCACTGATGGTAGCAAACGTCTGCAAGTGACAGATCTGAGGAAGAGCTGGTGTCCAGAATACAGCTCCACAGCACAAAAACAAGCAACCCTATTAGAAATGGGCAAGAACTTGAACAGACACCTCTCCAGACAAGATGTACAAATGGCCAGTTGGAGCAGGGAAAGATGCTCAGCATCCTGAGCCACCAGGGAAATGCAGATCAAAACCACTGTGAGACGCTGCCTCATAGCCGCAGCTGGTACTGAAGGGACAGAGAACGGCAAGTGCTGGTGGAATGTGCAGAAACCGGAAGGAAGCCTTGCACACATTGCTGGTGGGGCTGGGGGACGGTGCAGCTGCTGGAGAAAACAGCAGCTCCTCGGTGTGTTGGACAGAAGATCACCAGGTGAACTAGCAGCTCCAATCCCAGGTGCAAACCCAGAAGAACTGAAAACAGGCATTCAAACAAAAAGTTGAACATGAGCGTTCACAGCGGCACTGTTCCCGCCAGCCAAGCGGCGGAAATGGCCCCAATGCGCCCGTCCGTGGAGGAAGGGATAAACCAAAGACGGTCTAGCCATACAGCCGAGTATTACTAAGCCATAGAAAGGAACGAGGCAGGGTGCCTGGTTGGCTTGGTTGGTTAAATGTCTGACTTTGGCTCAGGTCATGATCTTGAGATTCACAAGTTTGAGCCCCACGTCGGGCTCTGTGCTGACAGCTTGGAGCCTGGAGCCTGCTTCGGATTCTGTGTCTCCCTCTCTCTGCCCCTCCCATGCTCGTCCATTCACACACTCTCACACTCTCTCAAAAAATAAATCAACATTGAAATAATTTTTTTAAAGGAACGAGGCTCTGACTTGTTACAACAGGAATGATCTGTGAAAACACACCGGGTAAAAGACGCCAGTCACAGAGGGCCACAGGCTGTGTGGTTCTATCCCTATGAAATGTGCACAACAGGCACATCCATGTACATTGGTGACTGCCTAGGGCTGACCGGCTGAGGAAACGGGGTAACTGCTAACAGTTAGGGGGTCTCCCACTGGGGTGATGACATGTTCCAGAACCACAGAGTGGCAATGGGTGGGCAACAATGCAAATTACGCGTCACTGTACGGAACACTGTAAAGTTTACATCATGTAGATTTCACCGCGCTAGGAAAGATGGGCTGGAGGAGGGAGAGAGGAAGCGGGTGAGACACAGGCTGGGGCAGGGTCCCGCCAGGCCAGTCCCAGGGGCAAGATGGATCTGAGGGATGTTTTCTGGAAAGAACAGCCAGGAATGGAAAGCAAATAAGATATGGGCCTCAGAGTAAACTTTATAAGCAGGGAACCATGTACCCTAGATGCGTGGGACAGTCCTGGCCGATGGTTACTGCCTTGGCATCCCAAATGCACGGTGTCCACTGTCACTCTCAAAAGTGTCCCAAGCAGGGCCATAAATTATATAGTCATTCAACTTACAAGGCCCTGGTCCGCACGCTAGTTCTCTAAATATCAGTAGGGAATGTACAGCACCCCCATTTTACAGATAGGGGCTCGAGTGGCATTGGATTCAGCTTGTGGTCATCTGTGGCCATCTGCTCTTCCTGGCCTGGGGCTCCTCTCCTGCTGGGGGCCCCTGGGAGAGGTTGCTGCCCAGCAGGGGTGGAACGGGGACACCTGAGGTTGGGGAGAGCCAGCCCGCGGGCCCTGCGCACCTGCTGGTGTGGGAGACAGCTTGGTGGCCTTTGGGTGGCAGGTGGATGTGGGTCTGAATCCTATTTCTAACCCCCCCACCCCCGGTAGCTGGCTGACCTTGAGCCTGCTCCTTAACCTCTCTGACCTTCATTCCCCACCTACAAAGTCAGGCCAGCAAGGTCAACCTTTAAGACACTTATTAACATGAAGAGGAATGACGCTCCTGAAACGCAGAGCCTGAGCCGGCTCTGGGTCGATGGCTGCTAGGTTATCCTTCCTCCACTCACTCCCTCCCCCCTGGGAGGGGAAAGGAAATGTGTTTTCTGCTGAGTAATGCAGTAAAAAAAAAAAAAAAAAAAAAATCTTGGAGAAATAAGATGAATCCTGACATCTTCAAGCATATGCAACGCTAAATATTTTGGGTGCCCCATAAAAAAGGAAACACACAGACACCCTTCTCCAGGATGACTCAAGCCACTTATTATCCGATTCTGGGTGAAGCCCCCACTCAACAGCTGGGCCCGAAAACCATGGGCTCTGCCTCCCCAGAATCTGGCATCTGAGTCCCGCAGGACGCCCGGCTGAAGGTTACGGGGGGGTCCAGACAATTCTAGCATTACCAGGGCCACTGCGTGAAGGCCTCCCCCACTGCTGAAGGCCAAGGAAACGGTGGTGCCGTTCATAAATATTTAACCAGTGCACCTCGAAACACACCGGGGGATTACTGGAGAGTGTGGAAAACAAGTTGGGTGCACAGGAAGCTCAAGGTCATTAAGGACGTGAGAAGCAGCTACAAACCATGCACAGAATCGTCTGTGACAGGATGCAAAGGGACACCCCCAGCGTTGGATTGACCACCAACATGGGAGGCCGTGCAGATGAACTTGGGCTCTCCTTCGAGGACATCCTCCCGGCTCCGCGCGGCCCATGAACAGCGTTCAAGTGCAAGGCCGCCCTTGGAATCTCACAGAGCCCGTGGAAGCAACATGGCCCTGGGGGTGGCTCACCCAAGCCCTTAACTCACAAACGGTAGGCGTGCGGGTCTCAGAAACGTCACCAGCTCTGCATCACGGAGCATGAAGGGCTCAGGAGAGCCCCGATGGAGAGGGCGTGGAGCAAGCGGCCCCAGCCGCACCCTGACACACGCGACTGAAAGCTGTTTCGGTTTACTGAATTTGAGAACCATCTCGGGCTGTGTTTATCCTCAGCACAAATACACCTCCAATTAATTAAACGAGCACTTTCCTCGTTGACACTAACCTCTTCACCGGCCTAGGCTTTTGGCCGCTGCCGGGTGATTCATCCAGCAATCCCAGTGTGGCGGAGCCTCGCAAAACCCTCTCCTCATCCGCGGTTACCTAGCAACCAGCCTAGCAACCCGGGAGCCAAGAGATTCGTCCCTGAGCGATAACCATAAAGTAACATCCAAAAAGACGTCTCGTCTCCAGGATGCCATCCAAAGGTACATAAAGAGGAGGCGCGGAGCAGCCGGCTTCCCTGCTCGCGAACTGCACAAATTAGAGACAAAGGGGAGACACGTTATTTACTTGTTGCTTCAACAGCTGAGAGACGCAGTTCCATTCCCGCAATTCACACACGGGGAGGCGGCAAGCGCGGGGGAGGCGGCTGGGCTGGGAGCCACACAGAAGCCACCCTGTCACTGAGAAAGGATGCGGCAGAGGTTCTGCCCAAACTGAAGAGTTTCCCTTTCCCCACATGCTCCCCAACCCTCGGGCAGCCGGTGCCTCACGGGAGGAGCGTGCCTTACTGTGTGTGCCAGACACATAACTGGGCAATAAAAGGCTGGGAGAACATTCCAGAAGGGTGAACACCCTCGGCATTTCAAAAAGGTGCCGGCCCTCCTGAGCCTGCCCTGCCCGGGGGCTGGAACCCTCCTCCATCCACAAAGGGCCACAGAATCAGTACTCCCTGGAGAGCACATCACAGTGCACATTCCCAAGGTCCGGGGTCCCTCTGCTAGAATCAAGTTTCAGACGATTCTGCCGCAGGTGGCCCCAGACCACGCTTAGAGGAATAGGGCTCCGGGGGCCTCCCCTCACGCACAGACCCCACCAGCAGGTGCGCGGGAAGCTAGGCTCACCCTCCCTCCCTGTTCAGAACGGGGTTGGGGCAAAAGCCTGATGTGCCCCCAGAATGCAAGTGGTTCGGCTGTGTGAGTCTGGCCCACGGGCGTCCCGGTCAAGGTGGTCAGGTGGCACGGTTCAGGTCGCGCTCTGCCCCTGACTGTGACCTTGGGGCTTATCTGCCCGACCGGGTGGGAGCCGGTGACACGTGGAAGGGACTCACATCCACACACGGCCCAGAGACAGGGCTCCGCGGGGAGCTGCCTCACTCAACAAGTGAGGGGCCAGCGGGAAGACCCCTGCAATCTCCAAGTCCCCGTGCACTCTGGGGCCCCTGCCATAGCTAGTCACCCAGCGACTCGTCAAACTGTTCCCAGGGCTGTGTGCAGCCCCGGAGAGGAGGGGCTGTCATCCTGGCTGGCAGAGAGGACCCAGTGGCCCTGGCCAGGACACCTGGTCACAGCTGAAGGAAGCACAGCCCAAGAACGGCCCCTCCGAGAAGGGCCCTGGGCGGGAGGGAGCCTGGACAATGTGACGGGAAAGGAAAAGACCAGAGAAAAATGATGCTTGTGCTGGAGAAGACTCAGGGACATGGCCGCCCTATACCCTGAGGTGGCCGGGAAGGAGCGTGACTCGTGTTCCGCGAGGCTCCAGGCAGATGGAGGGCCTTCAGAGCAACCAAGGCAAAGCACCCTTCGAAGCACAGTTGTCCGCCAGCACCGTGGGCTACCCGGGGCTGAGGGCTCCCCGGGGCGGCCATATCACCTCAGGTGTCCCAGCCAGGGGCAGGCTGCCCAGGGTCAAGCCCCCTGCCTCAGTTTCCCTCAGCTGTAAAACGGAGAGTACTGGGGCACAGCTCACCAGGGTGAGGGGAGGTGAAGTGATCCGCATCCACAAGCCTGAGCCGGAGGCTGGCTCCCTGCTGAGATGCTGCTACCGGCTCCTAACAAGGGCCAGTGGAAACCCCAGGAGGGTGAGGTTAATCCCCGGGGCTGAGCCGGAGCGGGAAGGCAGAGCCCGTGGGGAGGTGTGCACGGCAGGCGGTGTGGTGGAAAGGCACTGGCCTCGGAGGCACAGACTAGTCAGAAGTACCCCAGCCCCCTGGTGACCACATGGGACTCAAAAACCTCATCTGTGAAATGGGCGAGTACCGCCCCTCCAGGGTGGCTGTGAACCCTGAGGCGGCGGCAGGTGCTAAGCATAAGCACATGCCTGGGCTGTTTATGCAGAAAACTGGGGAAACGGGCTCACTGCAGTGCAGCGCTCTACTGAGCACCTACTGTATACATCGCCTTCTCAGGAGGTGGGAGCAGAGAGGAGACCGGATCCTGCCACCACAGCCTGGTCCACAGGGACAGGCTCAGAGCTTCTGGGCCCTCGGGCTCTGGGCAACGGGTGCCAGGAAACCACACATGCTCGCCCGTGGCTGCCGAAAGCCCTCGCGGCCAGTGTGCGTCACCGTTGCCTTAAACAGGGAGCCTGGGGACCTATGTCAGGTGAGCATGTAGGAAAAGCACAAACGAGGGGCACTGGCGCTGTGGGGGACAGAGCCTGGCACCCAGAGGACCACAGCAGAGAAGGGCCAAGGTCAAATCTGGAATGAGACACCCAGACATGCTCAGATATCCAGATGGTCACAGCCATCAGAATGCTGGAAAAGATGACCTTGAAACTGAGGTCACTTCTGCCTCAGCCGGGAGGCGACGGGTCCCCCAGGGCACGCACGCCGCAGGTCACGGAGTGGCCGCAGATGAGGCGCCTGAGAAGCCGGCTGGCCATGGGGAAGAAGATGTTGACCTTGGGTCAACCCAATCAGGCCTTGGCCGTGAACTTAAAGCCACAGGTAAACTGCCAGGCGGGGAGCGACTAGGCAAGCTTCTCAGCCCGCACCCCTGTCCTTAGGGCACCTGCAGAACCACAGACGCGGGCCTCTCTGCACCTCAACGCTGCTACTGGAAAGTGGGCTCTCCTAGAAGCACCCACGCCTCGGGGCAGACACGTAACTCGAGCGCACACCCCACGGACACAGCAGATCGTGACGTGGATGGGTCCGCGGGCCAGACGGGCCCCACACGGTGCTCCTCCAGCCCCGTGAGGCAGGCTAGAGCGATGGGAAGGAGGGATTCAAGGTACCAGGGCACCCTGGCTTCCCCAGTCACCCCACGAAGCGGCCTCACCCCTGTGGGCTTCACTCACATCTGGTGACCAATCCATGGGGTTTCGTGAGATAGAACCGCGCGGTATGCCAGGGGCTTTGGGAGCCGCTGGGCGTGTGCCCCCAGACACGCGCAGACTGCTCACGCAGCCACACGGAGCAAATGGAGAGGCAGCCACGGCCACTCTGCACGGTCTGAGCCACCCCTTGGTGTCCCACCAATTACCCCTTTGAATCTGGATAATGGCCAGTTTACCACTTCTCGTGTTTTCAAAAGAACAGGTCCCCAGAAGATCAGCACCCTAACTTACTCCTCAGCCACCAGCTGTTTCCACCCTCAGAGACCACCCATCGGGTGGGGGATGCCCCACGCCCCGGCTTGGCTGGAACCCCGCCCCTTTTAACAGCTCTTCCTCCCTAGAGAACCGCCCAGAGCCCAGAGCAAGGCCTCCCGCTCCATGAGTGAGCGCTTCCAACAGCCCTGCGCCTCCACAGCCTGCAGGGGGTGGTGAAGGATGGAGGCTGACCCCCGGACCCTGGCCCTGCCACGTACTGCTGTGACTGCCCTGGGCCTCAACTTCCCCACCTGCAGGATGGGTTCCAGTCCTGCCCTCTGGGCGGGGGGAGGGTCACTGAGCTCAGCTGGCACAAGGGGCCCAGAGCCGGGTCTTGCACGTGATAAGTAGGCCGCCTGACCTTTCTGTTAGTCTGCTTCCTCCCTGGAACCCTGGCGATATGGATCCTGAAGGCTGGTACGGGACTTTGCACGTGTGTGTAACTGCTGTCTCAAAGTTTAAGGGTGGGTCTTCCCCGCTGGACTCTTAGCGATAGGGAATGATCTGGTGGCAGCCAGAGGGGCAGTGGTGAGAGGGGACGGGTGGTGAAGTTGGCGAAGGGGGTCAAGGGCGCTTACCGTGAGGAGCACCGAGTAACGGGCAGAGCTGTTCAACCGCTATGCTGTGTACCCGCAAACCCACCACTAACAGAACGTGGGGTTAGTTAGGCTAGAATTTTTTTAAAAAAACTCATACGTTAAAATTGAAAATTTTAGGGGCACCTGGGTGGCTCAGTAGGTTCAGCTCAGGTCATGATCTCACAGTCTGTGAGTTCGAGCCCTGCGTCGGGCTCTGTGCCGATAGCTCGGAGCCTGGAGCTGCTTCGGATTCTGTGTCTTCCTCTCTCTCAGCCCCTCCTGCTCACACTCTATCTCTCTCTCAAAAATAAACAAGCATTAAAAAATTTTTTTGAAAAATTTAAAACCTAAAAAAAACAAACTCCAACAACATTGAGTTACATGTGGTCATTCTAGAAAACCAAGGAAATCAAGAAGAAATTAAGAAGGCACGGGGCTGGTTTTGCACAGCTGGGACCAGCCAGACAAATGTGTCTGTCCTGTCCCCCCGACTCCCGCGCTCGGCCGCCGGGGCCACTCACCTTAAACCTCTCGGTGACGCCCTCGGTGATGCTGACAGTGAACTCGGCTATCTTGGGAGAGCGAGCTTTGCTTTTCTTGCGATCAGGCTCATACTGGGTCTTAGTTTTCACCACGACCTTGTCCGGGAAACAGAGAAGCAAAGCATCAGGGTGCGGGCCGGAGGCATCCAGACACGCCTGCCCACAGCGGGCGGCCGAGTCCCCGTGTCGCCAGCAAGTATTTCACAAAAAGAACGGGAACAGCACCCACTTATTGGAAGTCCCTGTGCCGGGACCTTCGGAGAAATTACCCGTTAATAACCCAGACAGTAGCCCCAGGAGGGAAATCCGATAAGCCGGGGGCAGAGGAAGTAAGCCCATTGGCCGGGGGCCACCCAGGGCAGACTTCTCATGCTGACTCCTGACACAGTGCTCATTCCACGCCCATCGAGAGCCCAGCAGTCAGGAGAGCGCATCTGGCTTCCAACGGTGTTTCCGTGCCACCGTGGGTAAAGCGAGGGAGGAGGGGATGAATCCCTTCCCTCCGGGATGAGGACGGAGCAGGAGCCAGCCGCCAGCCTGCAAGGAAATCGACCTTGGCCGTCTACTCCCTGATCGTCCCCCTCTCCTGCCCCTGCAATGGCCCCCAGAGGGTCTCCCTGCTCTTCTTCCCGGCCACTCCCTGTGAAACCCGCCCTACCTTGCCCCGTACACCCCCTTCCCCTTCGGCCCCCTCCAGCTTCAGATGAGCCCCAACCCACCTTCTAGCCTCCTCCCTCAGGCTCCCGGCCCCCTCCTCCTCACACCTGTGGCTGTCCCCACCGACAGGGAGGCATCAAGCGCTCACACATCTCCAGTCCCTGGTCCCTCCCTCCCCTTCCAGAAGCCAGGAAGTGGCTGGAACCCCACGCTCTCCCTCCCCTAGAGAGAGGGTGGCACGTGGGTGGGGGGGGAGATGCTCGCTGAGACCATGAACTCGGGGCAGACCTAAGAGAACCCAGCGAGTCAGGAGCTGGAGACGCCATCCGACAGAGCTGTGACCCCGGAGCCGGCCTCGAGGAAGGAATCCGGAGAGAAAGCAGCCCGTGCCAGCGGCCACCAAAAAGGGATCCAAGGGCCACACTCCCACTCGCCCTTCTTTGTTCCTTTCTGTGCACACGGCTCTCCAGACACGGAGAGGGAGGGCGTGCCTAGTGTGACAGCCTGGGCGCCCACCTGGGGAGGCCCCCATCTCCTGTCTGTGCATCACCCTACTGTTCTAAGTTCCCAACCACACCTGACCAGCTGTGTGACCTTGAGCACGTGCCTGACTGCTCAGAACCGGAGGGTCCTGGCCTGCAAAACGGGAACAAGACCCCCCTGACTGGGCTTCAGTGAGGAGGAGGGAACCGCGTCAGTGCTCAATCGGCCTGGACTCCTCTGCATCTTCCGCTGACACACTAGGTGACCTTGGACAAGACCCTGTGTCCACATCTGTACAACGGGTGCGATGACAGCAATTCCCTCCCCATGTCAGCCCGCAGACAAGGCCGGCCCGAGACAAGCACTCATCAAATGTCAGGTGAGACGCCCCGACGTTGCTGCCACATTACTGCTGTCACCGGGGCACCTCAGCACTCGGCACACATTCCCAGGACAGATTCTACTTATAACCCTGACAGCGCTATTGACCCCCTAAGCCATGTCACCTGGGACAGGTGCCATCACTCCCTGAACCCTGGCTGTGAGCAGCACAGTGCTGCTGTTCGGGTTAAGCGAGGTCTTGGGTGAGAGCTGTCTGGTCCCAAGGAGGGCAGAACACGAGGCCCTACCAGAAGCTTCTGTATTCAGGATTGTGGCCTTCAGCCCTGTGACCTTGGGCGCATCTGGTGAACTCTGAGACTCCGTCTACTCATCTGTGACTTCTGAAATCTTCCAGCCTAGTCATTGGTTCCTGCTAGAATTCCTCTCTCTGGCCCATCACTGCCAGCTCCGTCTCTTTGTTTGCACACTCCCAGGGACAGGAGGCTCATTACCTTTTAGATTTACCCAGGCTACTTTTAGAGCGCACAGGGGGTTGGCCAGGATTTCAGACCCGCCCGAAATCCCCCTCCCTGGTACAAGCCAACTGAGCGCCAGACAGTTCGGAAATGGAACAGACTGAGGGCAAAAGAGGAGGCTCAGGCTGAGCAGTGGGAGTCACCTGATGGGGCACTGCCTCAGGACACGGCGTTCCTGGCACAGGCTGCCACCACTCTTGGGCTGAGGTGGGAGAGGAAGGTGGGGCAGTGGGGCCAGGCTGAGCTCGCCCTCGAGTCAAGGTCTGCCACCCAGCTGAGGCAGCCCTGCCCCCCCCCCCATGCTCCTGGGACCATCAGTGCCCCAGAGTGGCCCCACGTGGCCTGGGCACACAGGTGCGCCCAGTTCATCCTTTCCTGAACTCAGACACCTGCTGCAAGCCACGCTCCTGCCCCCGCCCCCACCCAAAACAGACAATAGAACTGGGGGTACGGAAGCCACTCCCAAGAGCTGGGTCAGTCAAAGGGTCCACATGGGAATAAAAGAAGCTTCCAGAAAGGAAGGACCCACCGCTGCAGAGATATTCCGCAACCCCCACCCTCCGTGGTCAGCAATCCCCAATGTGGGGGAATAAAAGACAAAGACCTGAATCCGACCGTCCTCACCAAGGCTAAATAAGACAATAAGTGTAAACGCACTTCGGGGAATAGCACGAGCTTGCTCGTGGCAACGGTGGTTTTTAAGCAGCGGCAAGGTGGTCAGAACAGAGGCCGCTTATTATTTTAAAGCTGAGTTTTACAATACGATTTGTCGAGACTCTGAAACATCCTACATGTACCTCTTTAAGCATGAGCTCTTGAAAATATTATCCTTAATGTACAGAAACTACTTGATTGGATACTGTATTGTAGGAAAAAAGGGGCTCTTCAATTGAGCAAAGAAAAGCCCACTCTGGGGAAAGGATGACGAATGATTGTCCCCGGTTACACTAATACCGGCGAACAGAGAGCGCACTCACTCGAAGATTTCACAAAAGGAACAAAGAGAGGAAGGAGGCTCCCTGTAAGGAGGGCACCCCGCGGCATCCACAGCCAGTCTGGGAGGGCTTGAGGGTGCGGATGGGAATTTAGCCCCTAAAGGGGGTCCAGGTGGCCCGAGAGGGGCCTCGCCACCGCAATGGGGCAAATCAGGCCGAAACCGCATCACCTGGGAAGGTACCAGGGGCAGCCGCGCCCCTCGGCTCAGCCCAGACCCACGCCCCCCACCCCCACCCCGGGGCAGGCCTGGGGCGGCCGCTGTGGAGCCAGGGACCTCTCTGGGACAAGACGCCCACGAAGCCTAAGAAGGGACCTTTCCCCGGCCGCATTCCCCGGTCAGGACGGAGCTGTCACCCAAGGAGGAAAGGGGGGCACGTCTCCCCATCCGGAATTCCGCGCGGGCACGTCGCCCTCCCGTGGGGGCTTCCTCCCGCCGCCCGGGCTCGCCCCCACTTCGCGTTGCCAGCGCACGCCGCGCGTCTCTTTTGTTGCGGCCGCGGCCCGAGACTTTGGGGTGCGCACCCGGCAGCGCGGGGGTGGCGTGGGAGGGGGCGCGCTCACCTTGTCCGGGGGCGGGAACTGCAGCTGATTGACATCGAGGGGCGTCATCAGGGGGATGGTGTCGAAGCCATCCTCCAGCAGCGGCTGCTTGGTGCCCTTCTCCGCGAAATTGTTCCCCAACTTCACCATCGTGCCGGGAGACCCGAGGCTAGCGCCTGCGAGGGAGGGCGGGGCGGGAGTCACCGCGAGCTCGCCAGCCCCCGGGGAGGGGCCGGGAGGACGCGGATGGGGCGGGAGCGGGCATGGGGGGTGGGGGTGGGGGTGGGGGTGGGGTCCCGGCCCCTCCCCCCGCAGGACCCGCGCGCAGGGGCGCCCCGCGGCCGGGGAGGGGGCGCGCCCCGTCCCGGAGCCGGAGCCCCGCGCGGAGCACCCCCTCCCCTCGGCTGTGCCCCTTCTACCCGGCGGGGAGCCGGGCGGCCGCGGACCCCGCCCCGGGGCGGAAGGCTCGGGCCCGCGGGCCGCACTCACCCACGCCGGCTCGCAGGTCTGGCTCCGAGCGCGCCGCGAGCCTCCGCGTCGGCCGCTCCCGCGCGCAGCAATGGCGGAGGCGGCGCCGCGCGGGGCCGGGCGGGGGAGCCGAGCGATTGGGCTCGCGGCCGCTCCCCCTCCCGCTCGCCGCCTCCCTTCCCGCCGCCCCCGGGGCCGCCCGTGCGCCGGCGAGTGCGCGTGTGGCGGCGGCGGCAACTCCGCCCTGACGCAGCGCGCGGGGCTGCACAAAGGAGCGCTCCCCGGGGACCCGCGGCCGGGCGGCGGGGGGCGGGGGAGCGCCCCGGGAACGCGGGCGGGGGCGCGCGGCGATGGGAGGGGCGCAGGGGGGCGATCCCCCAAAGTGTTGGGGGGGGCGTGTGCGGCGGCGAGGGCCGGGGAAAGGGGGCGTCCCCGCGGCGAGGCGGCGCGGGTGGGAACGGAGGGGGAGACTCCGGGCTGTGCGGGGGGCGCCCTCCGGAGCCGGGGACGCCGCCCGCGCTGGGAGGAAGCCCGGCGTAGCTGGAGGGCTCGGTATTCGGGGCAGGGAGAGCGCTTTGCGCGCCGCGTCGGAGGGAGACGGAGAGGTTTCTCGGGTCTGCTGGGAGGAGAAGGCGGGGGTCCCCTCACTGCAGCCGCAGCCGGGAGCGTCCGGGTCGCGGAGGACGGACGGCGGGAGTGAAGGGGCGCGGGGCTCCGCCGCTGTCGCAGCTGCCCGGACTAGGGCGTCATTTTGCAGACTTGGAGCCAGCCTGGCTGCGGGACTCCCCGGACGAGCGGCGGCGCGCGGTGCGGCAGCGGGGCCAGGAGCGGGAGGCGGGCGGCTGCGGGGAGTCGGCCCCGTGCGGGCACCTGTCTGCCTGGGGCCCAGCGTCGGTGTCCCCGGAGCCCTACTGTCACACCCCAGGGGCACGGCTGAAGGCCTTTTGCATCAGCCGACGGAGAACCACTGCAAGCTGCGTCCCCTCCCCCAGAACCGCAGGGAAGGCACTGAGAGGGGAAGAGCCCAGGCTAGGCACCCGACTTCCAAATCCCCAGGAGGCCCCACCCCCTTTTACACCGGAGGTAATTAGGTTCGTACCCTTGCCCCAGGTCCCCAGCAGGGTCCAAGTGGGTCTTTGACCACAGCGCAGACACGACATGCAGCCAGTCTGGGAAAGGCACGTGTCGCAGGCCTGGCCACCAGCCTCCTGCTGGCAAAGGCCTTGAACCCACCGGTCGGATGCGGTGATACTGCCTTTCTGTGTGGGTTCCGGGTTTCTCACGTGGCACCCCAGGAGCCCCCCCCCCCCCCCCAGGCCGCTTGGACACTCCCTGCAGCAGGTGAAGGGTAGTTAGAATCCGCTCAGGTGCCAGCCTGGGTCAGTCCCTGGCCTGATAAGTTCACGGTGGGGAGACACCACGTGTGCCTCAGGGAGGGCGTGGCTGTGTCCCCAGCCCAGGTGCCAGCACTTTACAGATGCCAGCACAGGCCACACACACACACTGTGGTTGGGACCCCACACAGGAAGGACCCCGTGTGTGCCCCTCCTTCCCCCGAAGGCTCTGCCAGCAGGGACATGAAGGACCCACCGTTCTACAGAGACGGCAGCGGACAGCCCACGCTGCTCACTCCCTTTCCTGTGCTGCACTGGGTGTTCGCTGGTCCCGGTCACTGGGACTTTGCAGTTTCAGGGGGTGGGGGTGGGGGTCCAAACTGCGCGTGGCCCCGTGGCGGACTCGGGGGATCCAGGTGCACAAACCACAGCCCCCTCACCAGAAGCTGACGGATGGCGGGAATGAAGTGGCAAGTCCTTAGGTGGGGGGCGCGGGAGACTCTGGATAAAAGTATGAAATCACCTGGGAGCCATAGAGCTCTTTTTTTTTTTTTTAATGTTTTTTGTTTATTTCTGAAAGAGAGAAAGAGAGCGTGAGCAGGGGAGGGTCAGAGAGAGGGAGATAGAGAATCTGAAGCAGCTCCAGGCTCCGAGCTGTCAGCACAGAGCCCAATGCGGGGCTCGAACCCACGAACCTTGAGATCATGACCTGAGCCAAAGTTGGACGCTTAACGGACTGAGCTGCCCAGGTGCCCCCACAGAGTGCTCTTGCACAGGGAGGAAAGGAATGTGCCAGAAGATGTGTATCCTGCCTTAACAGATTACCACGAACCGGAGGCTTAAAACAACAGAAATGTAGGGTCTCACCGTGCAGGGGGCCAGAAGTCCAAAGGCCAAGTGTCAGCGGACGGCACTCCCTGCAGGGGTGCCGGGGGGCAGAGGTGGGGGGCTGCCTGGGAGAATGTTCCTGCCTCCAGCTTCCAGGCCCCAGGCCTTCCTCAACTTGTGCCGCGTCACTCCGGTGTCTGGTGCGTGGTCACTCTGCCTCCTCCTCTTCCCCGTGTGTCTCCTATGAAGTCCCTGTCATTGGATTTCGGGCCCAGTCAGTGACGCCGGAGAAGGTTGTCGTCTCCCAGTCCCTCACTGCGCTACCGGAGGACTCGTTCACAGATCCTGGGGACCCCGCACGATGTCCTTGGTGGCCGCCGTGGGTTCACCTTGGCCTCCGGGAGGGGCAGGGTCTCCGCAAGAGATTAGCTTGAAAGGCCAGAGTCACAGAAGGGGGGACAGCTGACCCCTGACGGTGCTTGTGCGCAGGTGCAAGGTGTTTTAAAGCGTACACACGGCGAAATCAACGGGACTTGGTCTCCTCCCTAGACCCCCTTGCCAGGTGTTTGGCCAGTATTTGGTTTTTCTGAGTGACTGTAGGATACCTTAGGGCTGCCCCAGGAAACAGACCCGCCACGGGTTGGATGATGGCAGCAAGCCCTGCCCCATCTGCCCCCCAGTTGGGCAGGGCAGCCAGCTGTGCCCCCCCCCACTTCCAAGTTCAAGTCTCACAGTGCTGCCCCTGCCCATGGCTTTACGTCTAGACTGTACATCAAGAGGTGGGGGGCAGGGTGACAGTTTGATTCCCAGTCTTTCCCACTTCCGTGCTGTGTGACTTGGGGCAAGCTGCGTACCTCCTCTATGCCTCAGTTTCCCCATCCATGAGGCGGAGATGATAGTAATAATACCTTCATCACAGCGATGCTGTAAGAATCCCAGGAGCATAAAAACAGCACCTGCTTCGGCTATCGTTACGGCTTTGAGCGCTACTGGCTGCTCAGCACCCCATGGTCTCTGTCCTTGGTAGCTTATGTGCAGCCAGGCTGAGGTGCTAGACGCTTGTCGTGGGCACGGGATCGGTGCTCCGAGTGACTGAGGAGTCACACACACCCCCCGCCCCCACAGTCCTGGTGAGCCTCTGTAGCTCAGGGAAGGAAGCGCCTGGTCCCAGGCCATGAAGCGCAGGGCAGAGCAGAGCAGCCAATTCCTGAGATCCTTTGTCCACATGTGTTTTTCTCTAATTGCGAAGTAATTCACATTCCACACGTTTCACCGTTGTAAAAGGACCCACTTCGTTTGGGTTTTTAGTATGTTCACCAGGTTGTGCAAGCATCACCACTAATTCCAGAACACCTGTATCACCCCAGAAAGAAATCCTGTCCCCATTACCAGTCGATCCCCATTCTCCCCTCCCCCCAGCCTCCCCAGCAACTACTAATCTACTTTCTTTAATCTACTATCAGTACCTAGACACTATATTTTTTAAAAAACTTTCCCAGGTTTACAGAGATATAACTGTGTCAGTTTAAGGTGTACAACCTGATGATGCCATATGTGTGTAGACTGTGAAGTTATTTCTACAATAAGTTAACATGTCTATCATCTTACATTGTTTTTTTGGGTTTTTGGATTTTTTGTTGTTTTTTGGTGGTGGGAAACATAAGACCTACCATATTGTTTTTATGGACTTGCCTATTCTGTACACATCCTCCTTTCTGATAGGTTTTAAGTTTCTCTGTCCCAGCTCCTTAATTCTGAGTGGGACAGTACACGGAGATGGGCGAGGGGGAGACATGGGGCTTCTGGATGTTTCTGCAGATGGGGAGAGTCAGCCCACCTGGGCATTCCTCCCTGTCTCTCCTTGAACCCAATACTCCAGCCAGACCGCCCTCCCCATTCCCAAAGCACCTGCCTCCAGGCCGGGGCAAATGCTGTTTCCTCAGTGTGGAATGTGTCCCCCATCTCCTGTCCATTTGGCAAACTCCTACTCATCCTCCAAAGCCCGGATCTGATGTTACCTCCTCTTCAAGTCTTACTTGGTGCTTCTTTATGCTGCTTTCCTGCTCGGTTTGGGTATTTATACCTTTTTCTGGATTGTGAGCAAATCCTGGCAGAACAACTTAATCATTCATTTCTACACCCACTGAGACTAGAACAGAGCCTGGAGTACAGCAAGTACTCCGAGACCGTATGTTAAATTGAATGGGCATCCACTCATTTTACATTCACAGCAGATTCAGACATTTAAATGTCAGATGTATAAGGCTAAGTTCAAGTGTGTAGTAAGAAAATTCGTGGTCTAATCCAAGCCAAAGGCAGGTCTGTCCATGACATCACACTGATGACTTTCTCCCTCCTGGATTCAACCTTGCTGCAAACACCCATTTCTGGAAAACTCCCTTATTTAAAAATACATAAGCTATAGACAAAGCCATAAATCCACTTCCTCGTGGCCCTTAGTGTTCCACCGTTGTATTCCAACCCCAGCATTTAACACATACTAAGTACTCAGTAAGTGGTTAACGAATGAATGAACCAAATTTTTGTTTCTTTGTCTTTGGAGAAACTGAGTAAATAGTATGGGGCTCACAGTCATCTGGTGACTCAGTATGTTATTCAAAAAGTACTGTGTGTGTGTGTGTGTGTTTTGAATTTGGGGAATTTTTTAGTTTTATTTGTAGCTTGATCTATATAGTCTTAACGAACCATACAGTGACTGCCCCTGGCCTGGCCACCCCTTGTAAAACAATCCCCTTGACATAAAGCCCCCTCAGGGGATCCCTTTTACCACCATCAGTGACCCCTGGTACCTTGACAGATACAGACGGGAAGGGAGAACCCTCTCTCTCTGCCTGGATCCTCCCGGAGCCTCCTCCAGGGTGAAGAGCAAGACAGCGATGCCCCGGCAAGATTTGCTCCACCATTTTCTCGTTTTTCTTCTTAGCTTCCCAGCAAGTGTGCAGTGGAGGGGGCAGCTGTACCCATTTTACAGCTGGAGGAACCATCAAGACTTTTGGCAATGACCGCATTCGTAAGAGCTCTCCAGGCACCGGCTCTCGATGCCGTCAACGCACCTGTGAGACAAGTTCTGTTCTCCGTCTTTTGGACGAGGCCACGGAGGCTTAGGTGACACGCGGTCGTCAAGATGATTGGGAGGGGAAGGGGGGCGCCTGCGCAGCTCAGTGGCTTAAACCTCCAACTCTCCATTTCGGCTCAGGTCACTATCTCACAGTTCATAGATTGAGCTCCACATCGGGCACTGGGCTGACACCCAGAACCTGCTTGGGATTCTCTCTCCCTCTCTCTCTGCCCCTCCCCTACTTGTGTGTGCATGTTCTCTCTTAATTAATTAAAATTTTAAAATATATTTTTTAGAAAAGATGCTTGTAAGACTCATTGGCAGAAGAAGGGAGAAAGCCAGATGCCTCAGGAACTTAGGTGCGGACTCCCAGCAAAAATGCCGCCCCTCCGGGGCGCCTGGGTGCCTTAGTCGGTTAAGCGTCCGACTTTCGCTTAGGTCATGATCTTGCGGTTCGTGGGTTCGAGCCCCGCGTCGGGCTCTGTGCTGACTGCCAGCTCAGGGCCTGGAGCCTGTTTCAGTCTGTGACTCCCTCTCTCTCTGACCCTCCCCTGCTCACGCTGTCTCTCTTTCTCTCTCTCCTAGAAATAAATTAAAAAAAAAATGCCGCCCCTCCGCCTGCCCTAAGCCCAGCCCTGCCCCCACGCTCGTGCCACGGGCGGGAGGATCTGACTGTGTGTCAGATCCAGGTTCCATGTAGACCCCAAAACGGGGAGGAAGTTCTACCCCAACCCTGAACGTTACCCCCCAGCCTGCGTTCACAAGTCACTGTCACCCCCTTAATCATTGGCAATGAGTCACCCTACTGGTGTGGCCTTGGGCAGAGCAATGACCCTCCTGGGCCTCAGTTTCCCCTGCTACAACATGAGGCAGTCGGGCTAGAATGAGAACTTAATCTCCCCGAGTTTGGAAGTCTCTATCTCATTGGTCACAGTCACCCTGAAAAGTAAGGCCTGGGATGAGTCAGTTTCCAAATTACGGAGGGCACATGGAGGTCAAGGCCTTGTGCGTGACCTGGGGAATACACCCCCAGGGCCACGTCATTTCCTTCGGCCCTTGCTGGGCTTCGTCCTGAGGCATTCCAATATCACCGGCACCAGCCACGCGCCAGGTTTCCAACATGTAGCAATAACTCGTATTAAATTATTTAGCTGGTAAATGATTATGAAAGCACTTTGCCAAAGTAAAGAACCACAGAAGGGCCAAGTTCTAATAACAATAACCTCACCGTACGCTTGAATTAATTATTGAATTTTTTAAAAGCCCACAGATGGATGAGTGCAATTCATTCCACGCTCCGCGGAGCCAGGGTCCCCGAGAGAGTGTCTGAAATTCACAGGCTCCCTGGAGTGCGCTGGAGACGCGCTGCAAGGCTGAGCAGCTCTGCAGGCAGCTTGACAATGACCTCATGGGGCTTTTCCATCCGCGATGTCTCCACTCCGCAGCTGGGCTGGGCTTGGCTGGCGGCAGCGGAGGGAGATTAGTACACGGCCGGGCCACACGCTCTGAGCCGACCCAGGACTTCGGGCTGTGGCATGCCTTTTTTTTTTTTTTTTAACATTTATAATTTATAGCCTTTTTTTCTGTTGGCCAGGCTCCCTGTTTCTCCCGTCCAGATGGGAAATGGGAGTGGATTCTTTGCGAGTGGATTTCCCAGAAGATTGAAATGTCACCTCTCTAGGTCCAATTTGCCTCATTTTGGACCACGGCTATTCTAAGACGCAAGGCACGTTGCCCTGTCTTCCAAAGCAGAGGATAGTGTAGAGAATCCTCTCTCGTCTTGAGGAATCGGGTCAGCTTTATGCGCAGGGCTGGGAGCCTTCACATGCTGCGTGTCCCCAGGCTCCTGGGCTCAGGCAGTGCTGATTTGGCTTTTGGGATGTCTGTGACCTTCATCTCTGTCAGGGGACTGCCCGTGACCATCCTCCCCACTCACCCCCTCACCCGTATTTGCTGTGGGCAGAGAATCCGAATTGCCGCATTTATTAAAATGACATCAAAAAAATGAAAAGGAGTAAGGAGGCTGAAGTGGGCTGAATAGTGTCCCCTAGAACTTCCTGTCCATCTGGAACCCCAGAATGTAATCTTATTTGAACACATGGTCCTAGGGCTCCTGGGTGGCTCAGTCGGTTAAGCGTCCGACTTTGGCTCAGGTCGTGATCTCACAGCTCATGGGTTCGAGCCCCGTGTTGGGCTCTGTGCTGACAGCTCGGAGCCTGCAGCTGCTTCGGATTCTGTGTCTCCCTCTCTCTCTGACCCTCCCCTGCTCACACTCTGTCTCTTTCTCAAAAATAAACATTAAAAAGAATTTTTTAATGTACTGCCCTGTATTCCCAAAGAACTTTGTTAAAAAATAAAAAGGGGGGGGGGTCCTTGCAGACGTAATTGGTGGAGGATCTTGGGATGACGCTGTCCTGGTTTTAGGGCTGGCCCTGAGTCCAGTGATGTGCCCGTATAAGACAATGAGAGGACACAGGGAGACACAGAGAAGAGAGGCCAGCTGATGACAGGCAGGGAGCCCGGCGATGTGCTGCACAAGCCAAGAGACACTGAGGAGTGTCACCCGCCCCTGGACGCCGGGAGAGGATCACACCACACATCCTGCCATGGAGCTTTCCAGAGAGCACAGCGCTTCCAACACCTTGATTTTGGACCTCTAGCCTCCAGAGCTGGGAAAGAATAGATTTCTGTTGTGTTAAGCCCCCCAGTTTGCAGTGTAGAGACCAAGGGCAGGCTGCCCCCAAATGTGCCCCTTTGGCATTGGTCATTTTCAATAAAAATTGCTTAGGGGACAGACGATGCAGCAAGGACGCTCAGACCCTCCTCTGTCCCCTGAAAATAGGAAGAATCTCCCCTGTGAAAGGTCCCCTCCCTGCACCAGGAGAGACAGAGACATCCTGACCACCAGAGCTGGGAAACTGCGAGCCGAGAAGGCTGTATAAATAAGCCTTTATCACGCTTTAGTACCTTGCCCCCCAGGCCCAAATTCTGTTTTGAATTCCTCAGTAACTGAAGCTCCCAGGGGTGTTCATTTGATCTGGTCAATGCCTCACAGGTGTCTTGTCTCTGCCTAAAAAGTGTAAAACCTGCTACCTGGTCATTTGTTCAGGTGTTAGTTTCATTATCAGTCCTCCGTGCACATGTAATTAAACTTTGTTTTTTCCTCTTGTTAATCTGTCTCCTGTCACTTAATTTTTAGTCCAGCCGGAAGACCTTGAAGGGGAGGGGGACTTTTTTCCTTGCCTACAATGGTGCTGTGTTACAACAGCCGTATGAAACCAATATAAAAATTCCACAGCCCAAAGAGCTTACTTAATGCTTTTAAGTTTTAGATCTCAATCTGTTGAATATGTGGACCTCAGATGCAGTGGTAAAATAGCCCCTTAGCGTTTCAAAGTGCTTCACAGGCGTCAATTTCCACGACTGAGGCTCAGTAGCATGAAGGTACACAGTACCTGCTTGCTGCTGCTGGCCTCTGCCCGGTGCTCATCTACACCCCCCAGGGGTGATACCTCTTCCCCTCCAGTGGGGCACCTGCACTTTGGGTGCACCTGACCCTTCGAGGCACCTGGATGGCGTCCAGCTTCAGCTCAGGTCATGATCTCATGGCTCATGGGTTCGAGCCCCGGGTCAGGCTCTGTGCTGGCAGCTCAGAGCCTGGTGCCTACTTCAGATTCTGTGTCTCCCTCTCTCTCTGCCCCTTCCCCGTTCATGCTTGGTCTCCCCCCCCCAAAAAAAAAGAACATTAAAAAAATTAATAGAAAAATAAAAATAGCTTTTATTGGAAATATTGAAAAACGGGAATTTCACAAAACATCGGATTTCCTACTTTCTTCTGAAAACCTGAGTGAACTCA
Organism: Hyaena hyaena; assembly: GCF_003009895.1. Taxonomy (NCBI): domain Eukaryota; kingdom Metazoa; phylum Chordata; class Mammalia; order Carnivora; family Hyaenidae; genus Hyaena; species Hyaena hyaena. The sequence continues at coordinate 828,223 of NW_024080958.1, forward strand.
CACCAAAACAATTCCCATATGGCAAAAAATCAGCTGCCTCCCCCCACCCCCATCCCCTTCCTGCCTTACCCTTGCCTTAGAGAGTTGTACTTCACTCCCCTGGGCTCCCTAACCCGCCTGGCACCTCCAGGCACTTGAATCTGAGACCCTAATCTAATCCGATACCTCGTTTTACAGGTGGGGGTCCTGAGGGACAGACAGAGGAAGGGGCACGTTCTTGCGCCGTGTGACGGAACTGCGTGCCCGGCAGGTGACTCGGCAGCTCAGAAGCCGCTGCTGGGACTCGGGGCCGACACAGGCAGCTCATCGGGGGGCCCTGGGAAACCCACAACCCCGAGGAGGTCAGCCCTGGAATGAGAAAGCCCCGGCGGTGCTGCGGGCCCCACGGAAGGGAGGGTGGAGTGGGGCGGGGGGCGGGGGGGGGCACAGGAGGCGGCCCGAGGGCACGGTGACAACAACGACCAACAGCTGCCGGCAGGGAGGGGCTGGAAGGCGCACACGTGGCTGGCGGGGAGCGGAACAGACGTGGCGTCCGATCCAGCAGCTCCACCCCCAGACGCACGCCCGGCCCGCGTCCACACAGGAGCGCGTCCTCGGACGCTGTCACAGCGCGGGTCGGAACGGCAACGCGAGAAGCGCCCCCGTGCCCGCCAGCTGACGCAGGCGCCCCGCGTGGGCCCGGCGGCACCGCGGACACCGCTCGGCCCGGCGCGGGGGGGGCGGACGCGCCGGCACGACACGCCGCAGGCTGCAAGGGGTCGCTCGCGGAAGACCGCGCGGTGGCCGCTTCCACCTGTATGAATGTCCTGAAGAGGCAGGTTCACGCAGACCCAAGGTGGATCTTTGATGGTATAAGAATTAGGGCCGGGGGTGAAAAACGGTCAGGTCAATAAGTGGTTGGAACATGAGCAGCTGGGGACGCGGCAGACCGCAAGGGAGGGCGGGGACAGCGTGGTTCCGAGGCACGACAGTACTAATTGCTAACATTTTATAGCATTTACGCGTCCGGCTTCACGTATATCGACTTGTTTGAGCCCTGCGCTAGCAGTGCGCATGCGCAGTAGGTGCCACCATCGGCGCCGTTTTAGATGGACCTGCGCCAGGGCAACAGACGTTCACACGCAAGGAGCCACCTGTCCTACCACCGTGGTGGCCAGTGTGCGTGACGCTGTGTGTGTGTGAGCGTGGGTATTGTGTGTGCATACCTCTGTGTGTATTTGTGCGTGCGCACGTGTGGACGGTGCGCGCATGAGCGAGTGTGAGCATGTGTGTGAGCATGGGTGCGTGCGCACGTGTGGACGGTGCGCGCATGAGCGTGTGTGGGCATGCGTGTGCGCACGTGTGTTGGGTTTGCACGTGTGTGTGCGTGTCTCGCACACCCACAACAGGAAGGGCTTATTACAGTCTCCTGGCCTCTAGGTGGTTTCCCAGTGTCAGATGGAGACGGACGAAGTCAGTCTATACCTTACGGCGAGACCGATGGAGAAAGCGACTAGGACCCGGGGCCGGAATTAGTCCCCCTTTGGCCGCCGCTCCCAACTGGGGTTCCGGGTCAGCCCGAGGCGTTGCTCCTCTCGCAAACCCGAGCTCCCGAGGCTGACTCAGCCCACATCCTGAGGGTCCCCCATGATCTGCAGCTCAGCCGCTTAACAAAGCACCACGGACAGGCGGCGTAGACAAACAGCCCAGAGGCTGCGCGTCTGAGATCCAGGGTGGGCAGCACTGGGTCCTCCGGAGGCTTCTCTCCTTGTGTAGACGACCGTGCCTCTCCTCCCTGTGTCCTCACGGGCTCTTCCCTCCATCTGGGTGCTGATCTCCTTTTCTTACACGGGCACCTGTCGTGCTGGATCAGGGCCCGCCCAGGTGACCCCATTGCAACATAATCAGCTCTTTCAAAACCCCATCTCCAAATACAGTCACATTCTGAGGTCCCGGGGAGTTAGGGCATCAGCGCACGAGATGTGGGGGGATGTAATTCTGCCCACAGCAGCCCCGTAGGGCAATGTCTCATGAGAGCTCGGGCTTCAAAGCCAGGCAGGCCAGCGTTCAGGCCTGGAATTGGCCACTTTCCAGCGATGAGTAAGTCGCTTGCCTTCTCCGAGCCCCACTTCCCGCCTCTGAGAAGTGAGGGTCACCACGGAACCCAGTGTGATGCCCTCCTGTCTTCTGCAGCTAAGGGTGCAGAGGACGCACCCTCTAAATAACACCCCCTCCACAGGAGGCACCTCGGCTTCTGATTCCTGCCCTGAGTGGGGGCTCTGCAGACTTCCATCCCATCTCTCCCCACCCAGCCCTGGGAAGGCGGGAGGCACCCTTATGCATGTTCCCCCTGAGAAAGGTGACGACCTCTGGTCTTTGAGTCCCAGGAGGGCACGTCGGGGACTTGATCATTCCGGCGTCCAGGCCCAGCACGGATCCTCTGGACAACGTATTCTCCGCAAGCCAGCGGTACAAAGGCTGCATGGAAGTGACTTGAAATGGACAAGAAGGATGGCCACCCACAGCGAAGGCTTTGTTCTCCGGGTCATCTTGGCTTCCGGGGGTTGTTTTTAAACCTCTAACAATGTCCCTTGAATGTGAAATGAAAATATTTTCCCAGCAAAAGTCGCATCCGTCCCTGTGCGATGGAGGCTGGGCTGTGAACGGCTCAGACCCGAGCCCCTCCCCACTTCACCCCACACGGGAGGAGAGATTCATAAATGACACAGCGAACTGTGTTTTTTCTATAAGATTAATTTTATCGTCCCATCATCTGCTCCTTCAGAATCCATTCAGGGGTGGATTATGTCTTAGGTTTCAGCTCTGAAGCGTTCATTAATAATTAGGTCACCTTTCAGCCAGGAGCTCCGGATAGCTCATGGCTCTGGCCAGGGAAACTTCCAGCTGGAACGGAAACCCTGAACATTGTTACAGTGTGGTCGCTGCTAAATATCAGGATGCCTCTGAGTCAGGAGAATGTGCTTCCGCCAACATCTGCGGTCAGGAGTGAGGGAACTGGCTTTTGTTTGGGGTTTTACTAGATCACAGATATGGTCCCAGTGTGCTTTTCCCATGATACCTCACGACAGCCCATTGTACAGAAGAGGGGCCAAGGGTCCCCCGCAGGATGGTAGAGCGGGGAGTCATCCAACACCAACGTGAACCAGGGACAGCCTGCCCCACCCCGTCACAGGGCAAACCTCTCTCCTGAGTTTAGCAAGCAAGAGGAGAGAGTTTCACTCTCCTGAGGTCTAAAAGATAAACCACATGGACACAGGCTAGTTCTCCATTGTTAGGGGTGGTAAAAGATGGGGTGGGTGACGGACCCACTGCAGGTCGGGATCCCTTACCACTGACTGAGCACCAGCTGTGTGCCAGACAGCTCTGTTTCTTATCTCCGGCCTCCACCATAACCCTACAAGGCACATCGTATTTCCTCCCATTTTCCAGATGCAGTAGTGGAGGTGCTGGGGCCAGACACTGAAGGACTGGCTCGTGGGCCGGGATGCAAAGGACATGTTGAGCACACAGGCTGCTTCTGATTTTCCGATAAGTAACACTGTAATGAACATCCTTGGGCAGATGCCATTCTCTGTGGCCAACTCTGAGGACGACGGTTGGTACAGAAATTCCCAGAAATGAAATTAGTGGTCTGAAGGTATCAATATTTTTGATGTACTATCTCAGGGAAGGCTGGGAAGCAAAATACTTGTTTTTTCCAGACTTCCTTACAGCTTAGGGAGGCCTGGTGGCAAGGAGAACTATGTGGAAGTCTTGTGGGAGTGTCTATGGGAACGTCTTGCTTTCGTATTGAGGAGGGACGTTCAGGCTGGCAGTACTCTCCATACTTCCTCCTGGCCTGAATGCAAAGATGATGTTTAAGCCACAGCAGCCCTTTTCTACCCATGAGGCTCCACGTCTGAGGATGCAAACCAGCCCTCCAAGTGTGGTCATCTTCCAAAGGGCCACACTGCACACACCAAGCAAACGCTTCTCGTTCCCTGAGAAAACAAGAGCCTTACTTGCTCAAGGCCCTGTTGGGGCAGGATTTCCATTCCGTGAAGCCGAGCAATTTCTAACTGACATAGGCTCAAACAGCTTACATATAACAGAAACATGGATTGGTCCCCAACGCCCATTCTCCCCTTCATCTTTTGTAGTAAAAAAAAATCTCCTCCCAGCACATGTCTGTTTAGATTAAAAGTGTCCTTGCAACGGGGCATCTGGGGGCTCAGTCGTCTAAGCATCCGACTCCGGCTCAGGTCGTGATCTCGCAGTTCGTGAGTTTGAGCCCCACGTCGAGGGCTCTGTGCCGACAGCTCAGAGCCTGGAACCTGCTTCGGATTCTGCGTCTCCCTCTCTCCCTGCCCCTCCCCTGCGTGCACTCTGTCCCTCTCCCTCTCAAAAATAAATAAACATTTAAAAAAATTGTTTAAATGCCCTTGCAACGTGGTGTGGCCCAGTAAGAAAGTTCTGGAGAGAGAAGCGTTCCTTCTGGCAGCCCCTGGTCACCATCTGTGAGGGACACTTGGTGCCCACTTCTTGCCATTGTTTTTTGTTCCTCTACCCACCTGTGCCCCTGACGCCTGCTGGTTACGGGAGGCCATCCAGACAATCTAGGATGACGGCCCATCTCAGCACTCAACTTGATCTCCTCGGCTTTGACCTTTCCCGTATGAGGCAACACCCACAGGTCCCGGGGATGAAGACAGAGACCCATCTGGAAGGCTGTCGTTCAGTCCACCACACTCCCATGGACCGAACGTCGCGCCCCCCACTCTCACAGGCTGCAGCTCTGCGCCCCCGTGTGACTGTACTTGGACATGGAGCTGTGAGGAGATGATGAGGTCATGAGGCCGGGACCCTGGTAGGAACGGGGAGAGACCCCAGGGAGCTGGCGCTCTCTCCGCCATCGTGAGGTTGCAGCGAGAATCCGCTGCCTGTCAGCCAGGAAGATCCTCGCCAGACGCTGAGCTCGCCGGACCTTGATTGGGGACGCTGGGCCCCAGAACTGTGAGAAACTGCATTCTCGTACTGGAATTTAAGCCCCCTGACCATGTTATTGGTTATGACAGCCCCGGGAAGTAATTTTACTGGGAAATTTAAAAAAAAAAAGTATTGGTAGTTATAACTTTGATAAAAATAGCATAAATGCTTATGTTCCCAAGAGTTTAAAGACCTCAGCTGTCCAGAAAACAGGATCTGGACTCGGAAGTCTACGAATGCCCACCGCACAACTCTCTGGGGTGTCTACAGGGGGTCGGGGGTCAGGCAGGCCTGAACCAAACCCTGGCTCACCCTCACCTGCCTTGTGATGGTGGGCACATTGCCTGACCTCGCCGAGTGTGTCCCCACCTGTAAACTGGGCCACCATTCCCCACTGCACTCTGGGTGGAAAAAAAGGATTCTTTACTCAAGAGAATTCACGTTTCTCTGACTAGGGCTGTGACCCCTCCCTGTCTTATCAGAGGTGCCCTGGCACGCCAGGGAAAATTAGCGCCATTGATCCTAGCAGGGGCTCACGGAGAAGGAAAGCTCTTCTCTCAAAGTCCTGAAGGGCGAGGGTTCCAAACTGGATGTGACCAGAACCGAGCCCCGTCTGAGCAGAACCTGTCCCTGCCTCCTGCTAACCTCTGCCTGGGGGTGGGTCACAGACATGTCCCTCCGATCTCTGCCTCCACTGTCACGTGCCTTCTCCCGTGTGTGTCTGCGTCCCTTCTTATGAGGACCCCAGTCACATTAGATTAGGGCCCATGTACCCCAATCACCTCTTTACTTAATGATACCTGCAAAGAGCTCATTTCCAAATAAGATCACATTCACATGTTGGGAGGGGGGAGGGTTAGGACTTGAATATCTCTTCTGGATAAACACAATTCAGCCCCTGACACTAGCCCTGGACATCAAAGGCAAAGTATCTAAACAATTCAATTTCCAGTCACACTCCCCGCCCCCCTTTCCCCCTGCCATCTGTCTGTGGCCAAAATAGATGATCTGACTCAGCTCCTGTCCCAACTTCCTATTCCCGCACTTTCCCTTGGACAGCTTTAGCTAGAGTCTAGACAGTGTCAAAAAGTGTCTACATTTACCAGACTTCCTTCAACTGGGGTTCCAGATGCGATCCACAGCCCATCCGTGTTATGGACTGAATCATGTCTGCTCTCAAAATTCCTGTATTCCAGCCCTAACCCCCCAGGACCTCAGACTGTGGCCGCACGCGGAGACAGGGCCTTTACAAAGGCAACCGGGTTAAAACAAGGTCCCTAGGGCGGGCTCGATCCAAAATGATTGCTTTCCTTATAAGACGAGATGAGGGGCGCCTGAGTGGATCAGTCGGTTAAGCATCCGACTTCGGCTCAGGTCATGATCTCACAGTTCGTGAGTTCAACCCCCACAGTGGACTCTGCACTGTGCCTGGAATTGAATTCTCTCTCTCTTCCTCTCTCTCTTCTGCCCCTCCCCAACTTGTTCACATCCTCTCTCTCTCACTCTCGCGCTCGCTGTCTCTCAAAAATAAACTTAAAAACAAAAGAGGAGATCAGGACCCAGACATGCGCAGAGGGATGACCACATGAGACGGGGAGACGATATGATGGTCATCTCCAACCAAGGAGAGAAGCTTCAGAAGGAACCAACTCCACCCACCCACACCTTGAACTTGGACTTCTCGCCTCCGGAACTATGGGGAGATGTGCCCGCATGAGTCTTGGGTTTGGAAGGAGCCGGCGGGGAGCCGCAGCGCACTGGGGCTTTGCTCTGTGGGGCGGCATGTTCCTGGAGTCCCAATGGGATGGAGCTCTTCGTCACCCTCTTCCTGACTGTGGCTAAGAAACAGATTTTCTGATGACCCAGTTCAGCGGCGTTGCCCTGGAAATAACTCCGGCTTCTTCAACTGCACAGACAACCGAGTGGGCACCTCCTAATTCCCTGCTCTGAACTGCCTTCTGCCCAGCTAGCAGGAGGGACTCTCGTCTGGCACCCGCATCCTGGTGGCTGCTCGGCTCCTCCTGGTCTCCCCCGTCAGGGAGATGCTCAGCTGGTACCCAGACATCACTGCCTATTCCTCTCCTTCTCTCACCACGTCCCCATCAGGCCCTTCAGCAAATCTGGTCGCTTCCACCTCCAAACGCAGCCCAGGTCTGAGTAGCCCTCCCCCTCCATGGCGCCCGGCCACCCCCTCCCCATCGTGGCCTCGCGGATGCCCGTGTCCCCTGCTCCCACTCGTCCCCATCCAGTCCTTTCTCCAAACGACAACCGGGGGTGGGCGGCTCCTGTGACATAAAGCATATTTTTGTTTCTTTGTAAATTTATATACAGCAGAATTTACTGTTCGAAGAGGTCCTGTGCTGTATAACCACCATCATGATCAGAATACAGAGAATAGCTCCGTCACCTCCCCCGCCCCCAAATCCTCTCTGTTTGTCCCATGGTAGCTAAACCCTCCTGTCTCTAGCCCCCTGACGACCTCTGGTCTGTTCTCCACCTCTATAGCTTTATGTTTTCCAGAAGGCCATGTAAATGAAATCGTAGAGAACAGATACCCAGCTGGAGCTGACACAACAAAAATACCGCAGATGGGGGGCGGGGGGAGGGCGCTTACGCGGCATACGTGTGGTTTTGCACAGCTCTGGACGCTGGTGCCCAGGACCGAGGTGCCAGCATACTGTGGACTGAGCGTCCCCATCTCCTCCAAATTCATGGGTTGAAACCTAATCCCCACTGTGATGGTGTCAGGAGGTGGGGCCTCTAGAGAAGCTGATGAGTCCTGAGGACGTGAATGGGATTAGTGCCCTTATAAAAGTGACCCTCGAAAGTTCCCTTGTCATCCTAGCCCGTGAGGTTACAGCTAGAAGGCACCACCTCTGAAGCGGAAGCAGGTCCTCAGCAGACCCCGCGCCTGCCAGCACCCTGGTCTTGGACTTTCCAGCCTCCAGAACCTGGAGAGAGAAATATCCGTCGTTTATAAGCCACCCAGCCTGTCGTATTTTGTTACAGCCGCTCACACTAACACATGGCCCCTCTGCTCTCTGTGAGAGCCCTGCCCCTGGCTTTCTTGCTGTGACCTCACATAATGGAGAGAGCGAGCAGGCTCTCTGGTGTCCTTATAAGGACACTAATCTTATCAGCTCAGGGCTCCACCCGTATGACTTCATCTAACCTTAGTTACCCCCTAAGGACCCTCTCTCCAAAGACAGTCACCCTGGGGGCAGGGCTTCAACATAGAGTTTGAGGTGGATGGAGCTCCGTCCATAGCAGAGAGTATGACACTTTGCATCTGGCTCCTTTTTCTTAACACGGCGGATTTTAGGCGCGTTCGTTTTGTTGAGCGCACCAGTAACCAGTGGTTTTTATTGCTGAGTCGCATCTGTGTGGACACCTCAGTCTCCCTGCTCAACCCGCTGAGGGACGCTCGGGTGGTTTCCAGTTTGGGGCAATTATGAGCAGAGCCGCTACAAACCTCGACACACAGCGTTTTGTGTGAACGTAAGTTTTCATATTTCTCTAGGATTCATCTTGGAGAGTGGGATTTCTGGGTCGTATGATAAATATGTTTAACTTTGTAAGAAAGGGACAGACTATTTTCCAAAGTGGCTGTGCCATTTTGCATTCCAATCGGCGATGTGTAGGAGTTCCAGTTTATCCTCACTGGCACCTGGTACTATGTGTGTGTGTTTGTGTGTGTGTGTGTGTTGGCCATTTGAAAGGGTTTTCAGTGGTATCTCATTATGTCTTTTTTTTTTTTTTTTTTGTTAAGTAGGCTTCATGCCCAGCACAGAGCCCAACTCGGGGCTTGAACTCACTACCCTGAGATCAAGACCGGAGCTGAGATCAAGTGTCTGATCCTTGATTGACTGAGCCCCTGAGGCACCCCTCGTTATGGTTTTGATTTGCATTTATTTAATGACTACTTAACGTTGAGGATCTTTTCATGTGTTTACCATTCATGTATCTTCCTCAGCAAAGCCTCCTCTCAATTTTTTTGCCCATTTTAAAAATTAGGTGGCTTGTTTTGTCATTGTTAACATTTGAGGATTCTCTTGTATTCTGGATACAAGTCCTTTGTTAGATGTGTGATTTGCAAATATTTTCTCCCCATCTGTAATTTTTCTTTTCATTTTCTTAAAAGTATCTTTCAAGGGCCCCTGGGTGGCTTAGTCAGTTAGGCGTCTGACTTCGACTCAGTTCATGATCTCACAGTTCGTGCGTTCGAGCCTCGTGTTGGGCTCTGTGCTGACAGCTCAGAGCCTGGAGCTGCTTCAGATTCTGTGTCTCCCTCTCTCTCTGCCCCTCCCCCGCTCGTGCTCTGTCTCTTTCTCTCTGTCTCTTTCTCTCTCTCTCTTTTTGCTCTCTTATAAAGAGCATAAGATTCTAATTGTGATAAAGTGAAATTGATCAATGCTTTCTCTCTTATCGGTTGTGAGTTGCTACCTAAGAATTCACTGCTCAACTGAGGCCACAAAGATTTTTATCCTGCACTTTCTTCTAACCATTTTATACTTCTATATTGTACATTTAGGTGTATGATCCATTTTAAGTTAGTTTTTTTGTATAAGATGTGAGGGATTGGTGGAGGCTTTTTTTTTTTTCACATGGATGTCCAATTATTCCAAACAGTGGCTGAAAAGATTATTTCTTCTCTACTGAATTGCCTTTGTACTTTTGTCAAAATCAGTTAAATATCTGATAAGGGATTTATATTTAGAATATATAAAGAACTCTTACAACTCAATTATAAAACACAGCCCAATTAAAAACGTGGGAAAGATCTGAAAAGAAATTTCTCCAAAGAAGATGTACAACTGGCCAGCAGGCACATGAAAAGATGTGCAGTACCATTAGTCATCGGGGAAATGCAAATTAAAATCACAATGCGATACCACTCTATACCCGCTAGGATGGATGTAATTAAAAAGGCAGTTTATGACTAGTGTTGGCCCAAATGTGGAGACATTGGACCCTCATACTCTGCAGGTAGGAAACAGTCTGGCAGTTCTTTAAAATGTTAACCTGAGTTACCATACAATCCAGCAATTGTACCCGAGAGAAAGAGCAACATGGGTCCACACAAAAACTTGTCCATGAATGCTCACAGCAGCATTGTTCATGGCATCCAAAAAGTATCAACTCAAATGTCCATCGACTGATAAATAAAATATGGTATATCCACACCACAGAATATTATTCACCAATAAGTAGGAACAAGGCAATCCTTGCTCCTACTTATTGATCCAAGCTACAACATGGATGAACCTCAAAAACACTGTGCTAGGTGAAGGAAGCCATTCATGGAAGACCACCTATGGTAGGATCCCATTTCTACGAAATGTCCAGAATAGGCAAATCTATAGAAATTTGTAGATTCAGAGCTGCCTAAGACATGGAGACAGGATGATGGCTAGGGAGTCCAGAGTGTCTTTTGGAGGTGATGAAAATGTTCTAAAACTGATTGTAGTGATGGCCGCACAACTCTGAGAATATACCAAAAAAACATTGGATTGTACTATGTTTTAAATGGGTAAATTGTAGAGTATGGAGTTAAATCTCAGTAAGGCATTTACCAGAAACCGAAATCAAGGGGCCATAAATTTGTGGACCTACTTCTGAACTCTGTTCGGGTCCACTGATCTATGTGCCAATCTTTTCACTAAGACTACACTATTTTGATTACTGTGACTTTGTATTCAGTCTTTAAATCAGGTAGTGTTAGCTTCCAGCCTTGTTCTTCTATCTCAAAGTCATTTGGGCTATTTTAGTTCCTTTGCTTTTCCATTTGAAATTTTTTTCTTTTCTCCATGTGAATTTTAAGTCAGCTTGTTAATAACTACAAAACAAATTCTGCCCAGATTATGACTGGGATGAATTATGTATCATTTGGAGGATATTGGCATCTTATAAAATAAGACTGACTTATAAAATATTGACTCTTCCAATCCATGAATATAGTATATCTCTCCACTCATTTAGATATTCTTTGTTTTCCTTCATGAGTGTTTTTGCAGTTTTAACACACAGGTCATGCACATATTTTTTATGTTACTACCTAATTATTTATTTTGAAGGAGAGTAATTATAAATAGTACTGTTTGTTTTTGTTTTCTAAGTAGGCTCCATGCTCATCATGGAGCCCAATGCAGGGCTTGAACTCATGACCCTGAGATCAAGACCTGAGCTGAGATCAAGAGTTGCACATTTAACTGAATAGTATTGTTTTTTAAATCTTAGTTTCAAATAGTTTATTTTTAGTATATAGAAATACAATTGAGTTTTTAATGCTGACTTTGTATCCTGTGGCCTTGCTATGTTTACCTGTTATTTCTAGAAGCTGTTACTATGTAATCATGTCATCTGTAAATAGCGATAGTTTTATTTCTTCCTTCCCCATCTATGTGCCCTTTATTTCTGTCTCCTTCTTACTGCACTGTCTAGGACTTCCATTATGATGTTGAATAGAAGTGATGAGTGTATGTATCTTTACCTTTTTCTTATTCTGAACACGGAAAGCATTCATTTTTCTACCATTAAGTGTGAGTTAGCTGTAGAATTTTTGGAGATGTCTTTTCTCTCCATTAAGGAAGTTCTATTCTATCTTAGCTTGCTAAGAGTTTTTGGTTTGGGATTTTTTTTTTTTTTTTTTTTTTTACCATGAATGGATATTGATTTTTGTCAGATGATTTTTCTCCATCTGTTGATGTGATCTTGTAGCTTTTCTCCTTTAGTCTCTAACATGGTGAGTTATAGTGGTCAGTTTCGAAATATTGAAGGAGCCTCGAATTCTCCAGATAAACCCCACTTGGTCATGATACAGTATTAGTCTTTTTATATATTGCTGGAATTGATTTGCTAACATTTTGCTAATTTTTATGTCTATGTCCATGACAGATCTTGGTCTATATTTTTTTGTTTACTGTTTTTAACTTGCAGTGTGTTCTGGTTTTTGTCTTAGGTCATGCTGATCCCATAAAATGAATCAGAAAGTGTTTTCCTTCCTCAGTTTTCTTAAAGAATCATTGTTGCATCCTTATGGTTTAGTAAAATCAGCCAATGAAACCTTCTGGGTCTGGAATTTTCTTTGTTCAACATTTTAAACATTGAATGTCTGTAATAAATTTAAGACTGACTCAGGTGATTTAGTTCTTCATGCATGAGTTGATAGTTTGTAGATCTTGAGGAGTTGGTCTATTTCATCTATGTTGGTGGATTTATGAAACTAGAGTTGTTTGTTTCATCCTGTTAACATCTGTCAGATCGTATGATATCCCATCTTTCATTCTGCATATTGATAATGTGTCTTCTTTTTTCTTGGTCAGTCTGCTTAAAAGCTTCCTTCTCTCTCCCCCAACCAGTAATGTTCCAGCCACCAGGCCTTCCTTCTCCTCCTGAAACACAGTAATGCTCCTCTGAGCTCAGCACTTGCTGGCGCCTCTGCATACGTCCTACAAAGTTGGGGATCCTTGAGTTGGAAGGACCCCCAAGTGATCACTGGTTGTGCTCCTTCCTAGGGGGTGACTCTGGCTGCCTGAGTATGGGTCTCATGGGGGATAGAGCTTACCCGTCACACTTCTGCTGTTGCCAGCTCTGCCTGTCAAGGGCAATGATAGCTACCAACAGTGATCATGTGGCTAGCTGGGGGCGAACCCACGTCTGATGCTCCAGCAGCTGCTTCCCTGGGCATTCCCGTGCACCGACCTCTGGCTTCTGCCTGGGTCTGTGCCCTGGAGCTCCAGGCCTATCGGCAGACTCTCTTCTCTGCAACATCATGCCAGACGATGTCAGCATCAGAGCCAGACCACCCAGAGCCCACCTCTGTCCTAGGTTGCTAGCTGTGTGACCTTGTGGAAATTACTGAAACTCTCTGTGCCTCCTTGTCCTTGTCTACAAAGCAGACCTGGTCTCAGTCTCTCCCTCTTAGGGATGTTGTGAGGACTCTGTTGAAGCCATCATGTGGCTGGGATGAAGCAAGACCTCAGCCGATGCTAACTCCAAGCTTCCATCACATGGACCGTTGGAAAGGGCACCCCCTCGCCCCTAACAAGTCTGTGTCTCTTCCGGGCGTTTGCAGCATCTCCAGCTGCTCTCACCTGACCTGTCCCTTTCTTTCTATCCTTCTACCTTCAAGGTCATGTGCTTGTTTGTGACGTGCCCCTCCCGTGGTGGGTCCAGAACCGACCTGGGATTTGAACACAGTGAGTGAGGGGTGCAGATGTGCTGCTTTTGGGGCACCAGGGAGGGGCAGCCAGGGAAGTCCCTAGGGATGGTTACCCTTGGGGTCTCCAGAAGGAGGAACGCTCTGAAAGGGCAGGGAGAACATTCCAGAAGAAGTAGGTCACTGGCACATCTGAGCGGGGCTTGGTGGTGCTTGTGGGAAGGTGAGGAGCTAAAACTGCTGGTGGGGGGAGGGGTGTGCAGGAGCCAAGCAGGAGGGACGAATACGGGCAGGGGTGGGCGACTGAATAGTGGCCCCAGGCATTCTGGTCCCGATCCCCGGAATCTGTGCGTGTCGCCGCGTATGGCCGGGGGACGTGCAGATATGATTACCCGGAGGATCCTGACATGGGAATATGCTCCTGGATTGGGCAAGTCGACCCCACGTGCAATTGCAGGTGCCCTTGGACGAGGAGGCTGAGGGGGGTTTGACACTGAAAGCAGGGAGCTCGAGGGAGGGGCCGTCAGCCAAGGGGTATGAGGAAGGGGCTCTGGGAGCTGGGAAAGGAAACGCGGAGCCCCCAGCTTGAGCGCTGACACCCCAGTTTGGGCCCATTGACACGGATTTTGGATTTCTGACCTCTAGAATTAGGAGAAAATGAATTTCTGTTACTTTAAGCCACCCAGTCTGGGGTAATCCCTTACAGCAGACACACGAAGCTCACACACCGGGCTGAAGACTTCTTACTTTCTCCCAGGGTCACGTGCCCCCAGGAGGGGTCTGAGCAGGGGCGTGGCGCTGCTGACAGGAGGGAGGAGAGGGTCCCTTTGGGGCAGAGTATTCACCCCTGCACCCCTCTGCCCAGGTGAGCCGCCTCTGTCCTCTACCAGTATCTGCCAAAGCCACCATTTCCCTCCCTGCCCCCTGTCCTGGGGAGGTCCTCCTGGCGGTGACCCCCAGAAGCCCCATTGTCTTCATATGAGCTCCTAGCCACCCATCAGAGCCCCGTGTGAATGCCACTCCACCCCCAGACGTGGGCCCCGCCAGCCCCAGCAGACGAGTCATCTCTCCTCGCCCTGGGGGGTGTCCCCATGTCTGCCAGGCACCTGCCACATACCAGACGCTGTTCCAAGCGCTTGGCACAGATCAGTTCTGTCTGACTCAACAGAAGCCGCCCACATCCAATTTTTCTTACTTGCCAAAATGGCCAATTTAACAGGACTCAGCCTAGAGACTTTGCTTTATCCTTAAAATCATTGTGTTCGTTGGGTGCTGCTTACCAGTAAGGAAGAGTCAGGAGTTCAAGGGCAGCACGCAGCTCAGGGCCCGATTGGTTTCCCGAGCTGCTGAAAGTGGAGGCTTACCCAGACGGGAATCGACGCTCTCAGAGCGTGGGGGCCAGAGCCCAGAATTGGGGGGCCTGCAGGGCCGTGCTCCCTCGGAAAGCCCCAGGGGAGGGTCCTTCCTGCTCGTCCAACTGCGGGGGCAGCCCCCACACTCAAGCTCTGCCTCCATCTCCACGCGCCCTCGTCTCTGTGTCTCCCTCCGTGAGCACGCGTGTTACTGGATTCAGGATCCACCTGGATGTTCTTGCCTGGAGATCCTTAACTCAGTCCCACCTGCAAAGGCCGTTTTGCCAAATAAGGCAGCAATCAGAGGATGCAGGGGTTGGGACGTGGCCACCGTTCAGCCCACTACACGCTCCTAAGTGGCGTCACGTGCGCCTGCTCACACGGCTCTGACCCTGGCGCGTGGTGAGCACCTGCTCTCCCGCCACGTGCCCCTGGGGCGGCTGGGCTGCGCTCCCAGACCCAGACACCCCATAATCCACAGCCTCCCCCACACCTCCTCCCGGGGGCCCTCCGTGGTTTCTCTTATTCCTTTCATCTCTCTGCAGGAAACAAGCCTAGAGACAAACATTCGCTGCTTCTTGTCAAAGGATTCACGTGTGGGAGGAGCCCATGCTGACCAGTGTGTGGTTAACTAGCTCATCAGCGATCATTCACGGGGCAGAGTGGGGGGCAGAGTGGGGACACGCGGACAAGGCTGGCTGGGTTCTGACACGGAGACCTCACTCGTGGGTGGGGTGCATGCCCCCCACAGTGTTAGCCATGGTCTGAGGCAGAGGTGGCCCTCACGGATGACGAGGTCTGAGGAGGAAACCATTTTGGGGAGGGAACCAGCACTCTGTGTCCTGACCTAACCTCACCGAATCCCCTCAGTCCTCCTTTTTGGGAAGCATCATTATCCCCACTTTGAGGAAGATGTTGTCCAGAGAGGGCAAGTGACTTGGCCAAGGTCACACAGCAGCAAGCCATACGAGTGGGTTTTGAACCCACGTCCCCTTGACTCTTTTCTGTATGCTAATGGGAGTGGGTGGATCTAGGAGAACTCTGTCACGGAGGAGGGGACAGGAGTACAGAGCTTGAAGTTTCAGGTGCTTGGGGTGTGTGGGCAGGGGTGCAGCCTTGTCAGAAGTTTACCCCTCCGTGCTCAGCGTCCACACTCCTGCATGCGCACCTGCCAGGCCAAGGCCGCAAGTCCTGTGGTCCCCAGTCAGGCCCGTCCTCAGCCCCATGCAGCGGACAATACACAGCGCTGTGAACCGTAAACTTGGCATGTGGACTCTAGCCATGTGCAAAGGGCTCAGCCCACTTCTGTGAGCGGTGGAACTCCTTAGCGCACATGAGAGGCTTCACTCACGTTTGGTCGAGTCAGGTTAAAGGGCACATTTGAACGTTAAGAGAGAGACTGGCCAGTGGGGACAGACAGTTCAGCTAATCTTTCGTGCGCAAAGAATAGGAATTGGATGGTTTGAAACGGGCCTTGTCACAGGTAAACGAGGGGACATCTGTGAGTCAGACCTCAGTCCCGTGGGAAGGCTGGTGCTTTGCAATAAGCTGTTTTTCCAGAACACAGTCCTTACCATTCTCCAGGAGCACGGGGCTCAGGTGACATTCAACGTGGCTGGCTTGAATAGGATGGAGCCCACACGTGCCATGGAGAGAAGCCGTCTGTTTTTTTCCGGTGCGGAGTAGACCCTCTATAGCGCTCACTGAACGATGCGTCACGGGAATGGGTAGCAGGGAGCAGCCACTAAGCGCTGGAGTGGCCCGAGAAGGCATCCCGGAGAAGGTGGCATCTGAAGGGCTCGAGGGGAAGATGGTCCTGTTACTCATCACAACAACAAAACAACTGCAAGGGACGGAAAGGCGCGAGAACGAGTACTTGCTGGGTACGCATGGTGTGCGAGGCCCTAGACAGTTCTGCAAAGACGACGGAAAGCTCTCTGGTCATCTCGGGCAGCGAAGGGTTAGCACAAGGAATTAACTGCTTCCCACGCTGCTGAAGGATGGCGGAACTCAACGTCTGGCCCTGCTCCGGGGCCCCCTCTCCCGGGCCCCCTTTCTTTCTGCTCCCCTCCTCCCTGGTTGTGCCAGCCCTGGTGCCAGCCTCCGGCAGCCCCAGGCTAAGCCCCCAGCAGCGGCCTCGCCTGCTCGCTGCCCCGGAGCCGGACAACAGCACCAGCAAGCGGTCTCCCGTTTCCTGGAAATACCCCAGAGGATGTGAGGTTGGCAGCCAAGCGTTTCCGACAGATCTTCCACCCGTGCTGACAAAGTCAAGGCAGGCTGCGCCGCCATCCAGCTGCGCCCATCAGAGGCCCGCTCACCTCATCGGCCTGGCTACTTTCACACACAGGGAGAGCAGCAGGAGGTGGCGGGACGTGGCTAGAGATGCTCGCCCTTCCTGGAGCCCGTGAGAGGGGCCGGGCCAGCACCTCAGGTCTCCGGACAGCACCCAGGCTGAGGTGCTGGGCGAGGCATATGGGGGACAGTCCTTCCCAAGCTCACCTGCAGCCTGGTTGAGGACACCTGTCCAGGCGCTGTCATGTCCCATCAGGGCCCCGTGCTCCCTGATTCTCATGCACCCTCTGGACTGTGAGACGCCTCAACAGCAGGGGCTGCGCTGCCCATTGTCACCCCCTCCCACCCTGGCGTCTGCTGGCGCCCGTTGGTCCTGTTCATGGTGATAGGTCGAAGGTGCCAGAACAAAAGGGCTCCGGAACCAGTCAGGCAAAGGCGCTTCATGGACCCCACGCCACAGACGTTCTGCATCGTGTTGAATGCATGAGTGAGTGTGAGCAGCGTGGAAAGGATGGTTGGGGGGCTGGGAGGGACCCCTGCGGAGGTCCATGGCCCAGGTTCTAGTTCAAAATACCAAGAGCAGTTCCAGAAACAGACACGTTTGCCCATGAGGTCCTGCCGTTGGAGAAACAGGTCCATTGCCCGTGGCACAGGGAGGCTCTCTCGTATAAAACATCCATTCTGCTGACGTCGCTGTGCTGGAAAGGTGCGCCTGCTCGTGGTGGGAGCCCAGGGAGAATCCCCGTGAAGGAACATTCCTCCAACGGGTTCCTCTCGCCCGTGGGGGACCGGGGGTGCTGCTACCAGGTTTTCTTTTTTTAAATGTTTATTTATGTATTTTGATGGGGGAGGGGCAGAGAGAGAAGAGAGAGAGGGAATCCCAAGCAGGCTCCCTGCTGTCAGTGCAGAGCCTAACGTGGGGCTTGATCCCACGAACTAAGATCGTGATCTGAGCTGAAATCAAGAGTCGGACGCTGAACCGACGGAGCCACCGAGGCGCCCCTGTTACCAGGTTTTCTGGAAGCGAGCCCACCCCAGCCCTCCTGCTGAGAGTGCCTGCACAGCGGGTGTGTTGCACCAGCCGCCACAGCGAGGCCAGTTTCTGCTTTCTCACGTGTGCCCCGTCAACCCCGGGCCTGGGCAGACCCCGGCAGGTCTGTGCTTTTCTCAGACAGTGCGATGTGGGCCACCATCCCAGGACCAGAGTGGGCACCCTGATACGGAGGTCCCGGTGTGGGGGGCCAGCAGGACAGTCTTCCAGAGCGGGCGGCTGAAGCTCGTTCTTGGCCGAGAGTTGCTCACGGCCGTGGCAGGCACCCACGCCCTGCTGCGGTCACACTTTGGGCACTGGTGGGGGTTCCCGGGGACCGGTGTCCCAGTCATGGATCCCGTGGCCGCAGGCAACACCCATTCGGGCCCGGCTCCCAGCAGGCCACCCCGCACAGATGCCATCTGCGAGCCCCACGGCCAGCTGCACAGCATCCCCGCGATGTCCAGGCTGTCACCCCTGGAGCCTGTGATGCCACCTAAGGAGAAGGGGCTTTGCAGGTGTGATGGAGTGAAGGACCTGGAGGGGGAGAGGCTGTCGGCATTACATGGCTGAGCTCCACCTGCCATCACAGAGGTCCTTACAAGAGGGGCGGGAGCAGAGGGTCGTGAAGCCGCCGGGTGCTGCCGGCCCCGCCATGGGGCCTGGACATTCATCATGGGGACGTTATGTCAGTGGTGGGAGCCAAGTGGCAGACAAGGAGCGAGGTGTTTTCAGAGAACGACAGGATGACACACTGTCAGCGGGACAGAGCAGGTGTGGGGATGACGTCAGAGGGGAGGGTGTCGGGCGCCGAGCTCTGTGTGCGCTTGCGCGTGTGTCAGGTACACGCAGTAGCCAAATTCCGGGATGACGTGCAGGTCAGGTAACACTGAGGCTTTGGCTGCACAGACACTCTTCCCGCAGGGGCTAGAACGTGCTTGCAAGGCTCCTGGGTGCTTTCCTGCCTTTGCTGCTGTCCTCGTTCAGGGATTTATTCGTTCAGTCCGTCAGCCAGCAAAGAGCTCCTGCACTGCTCCTTACTCTGATTTCGCCGTCCGCCCCTTATCTGAGCTCTGTAACCCTCCCCGTCCAGCCATGATGGCCTCCAACGAGCAGGACAGCCCTCTCCCCCCCAACTGAAGAAGGCTCTTCACCAGATGTTTGCCAGAAGAATCGCCTGGGAGTCTGCAGGCGCCGCCACCCAGAGTCTGGAATCACCTGGTCCAGGGTGAGGGTCTGGGAGCTGTGGCCACAGCCTGTTTCCTGGTGATTTTTAGAGCTTAGGGGACGCTGTGCACACAGCTGCCTGGGGCTGGCGAGTCGCAGAGTCAAACCGAGTGGCTCGGGGCGGGCCGGGGTCTCCGGGGTCTCCGTGCTGGTGCCAGGCCCTCGCGGGAGCAGTGACGCCCTCCAGGACTTCCGCCCCCGTGCCCCGCACCGCCGCGGGACAGCTGCTTCCTGCCGAGCCCTTCCCAGGAGCAGGGAGTGTCCTCGCCCTGTCTTATTAGTCACGGTCTCGCTTTACAGGTGGGGAAACTGAGGCGTCGGGAAGTTAGGCACCTGCCCGGGAGTGGAGCTGAGAACGTGCAGACCTGGAGTGTAAGCTCTCAGCCGCCTGACGCTGGAGCCCACACTCAAAGCGCAAAGCGGGGGAAGGAATAACGTTTCCTGGGTGACGCCCCTGGGTCAGGGTGCTGTCCCGTCATGTCTCTCCGCCCCCCTGACCCCTCCCGGCAGCCCCACGGCACACCTGTTAGCGCCCTTGAGTTACAGAAGAGGGAGCTGAGGCACGGGGGCTCGCCAGCTGGCCCCACGTCTCCAGCCAGCTCCGAGAGGCAGGGCTGGGGTCAGCGTCCTCAAGGGAGTGGTCTCTGCAGCCGCCCACACATGTGCAGCCGCTAAGCCAGAGCACAGGCTGGTGACCCTCGGCGACCTGGCCCTCCACCTGCCTGCTCTCCCCGCCAGCCACCCCTGCCCAGCCATGAGCCAGCCCTGTGCCCCTTCCTGTGGCCGTCACAGCAAATTACCACCAACTGGCTGGCTTGAAACAACAGACATGCCCTCTCTTAGGCCTGGAGGCCGGAGGTCTGGGATCGAGGTACGCGGGGCTCTGCTCTGGCCGGTGGCTCCAGGGGTGACCCTTGCTGGTCTCCTCCAGCTGCTGGTGGCTCTGCGTGTTCCTTGGCGGGTGGCTGCAGCCCTGCCTCCGTTGTCACACGGTCTTCCGCCCTGTGTCCATCTGTCTGTCTCTTTTCTTACAAGGACGCCGTATTGGATTGGGGCCATGCTGCATGCTCTCATCGTCCCTAATCATGTCTGCAAACACCCTATTTCCAAATGGGGCCACACTGTGAGGATCCAGGCGGGTGGGGGTGTCACGGGGATGCTCTTCAGCACAGGACAAGCCATCCATCTGGTCTTGGCCCCAGGCTCTAGCACAAAACAAGAAGACAGGAGAGGCTGGGGGAGACGCGCGCAGTCCCCACGGCGCCCAGGGCTCTGTCACGTGTGGGGCCAGCTGTGCAGTTCCGTCCTGACCAAACGGGGACTTTTCCTCTTGGTTGCTTCACCATCCTTCCTCGCCAGGCTTTCCCCCTCGTCAGTAGTTGGGGGCTTCTTGCCCCTCAAATTAGTGAAAGTTTTTGTTTGCTTGTTTGTTTGTTCATAATAATCATCAGTGCTAGCAATGACGTTTTGAAACGGTCACACAATGCTCATGGTCCCTTCTGGAGAGTAATTTGATAGCATTTCCCAAGAACTACCAAAAGACGCATGCCGTTCAGTTCAGTGATTCTACTTCTTTCTTTTTTTAAAAATTTTTAATGTTTTTACTTATTTCTGAGAGAGAGAGAAAGACAGGGTGAGTAAGGGGAGGTTCAGAGAGAGAGGGAGACACAGAATCGGAAGCAGGCTCCAGGCTCTGAGCTGGCAGTCAGCACAGAGCCCGACACAGGGCTCGAACCCACGAACTGTGAGATCACGACCTGAGCCGAAGTCAGATGCCCAACCGACTGAGGCCCCCCAGGCACCGTACCATTTATCATCTTAACTATTAAGAGGACAACATGATCACCATCCATGTCCAGAACGCTTTCATCTTGCAAAATTGCAACTCAGTCCCGTGAATCAACTCCCCCATCCTCCGTTCCCCCAGCCCCTGCTGCCCACCACTCTCCTTCCTGGCTCTACTCCAGCTACCTCAGATCAGCGCAGTCATACACTATTTGTTTTTTTGATTTGTTCATTTCACGTCCATTTCAGGTCCATGGGGTAGCATGTGATGAGATCTCCTTCCTTTCCAAGGCTGAGTGGCACTCCATCGCCTGTCTGCACCGGGTTTTTATTCAGTCCCCTGTCAATGGACACTGGGTTGTTTCTACCTTGTGGCCATGGTGAACATGGGGCTGCAAATATCCCTTCCAGACCCAACCTTCAATTGTTTTGGCTATATACCCAGAAGTGGACTTGTTGGATCAATTTTTAATTTTTTAAAAAAAACTGAGTTATAATTTTAATGTTTAAATCTGTGGAAGAGCCTCAATGCTGTTTTCCCTAGTGGCTGCCCACCATGAAATTTCTTCACACGCTCACCAGCATTGGCTATTTTGTTTTTCTGAGAGTAGCTCATCTTAATGGGTATGAGGCCAGACCTGTTTTTTATTTGAAAACATCAGCAAATATTTCCGAGCACTGACTCTGCGGCCAGCACCAGTGTGAGCACGAGGCGGGGGCGGAGGGATGAGAGGGTGAACGCGCTGCACCGTTTCACGGCGAGGGCAGACCCTCCGAGCCTGTGCCCTGCAGGGGTGGGGGCTGCAATGCATGGGGGAGTGGGGTGGGTGTGAAGGTCGGAGGGAGGGCATCAGGGGCTGTGAGGCACCACACATGTCCAATGCGAGGAGGTACAACCTAGCGAGAGACAGACAGCCAAAATCCAAGACCCGCCAGGCTGTGAAAGCAGAAGTACAGAGGGTAAGAGGAGCCATGGTCTGGGGCCATTAACAGAAATGATTAACTTCTAGAACATGCACTCCCGAAGGGGCGTTTGGGATGATTTCATCTGGGTCATTAAAGACCTTCTTCTTGAAATGTTCATTTATTTATTCCGAAAGAGAGGGTGAGTGCGAGTGAGGCAGGGGCAGAGAGAAAGGGAGAGAGAATCCTGAGCAGGCTCCATGCTGTCTGCGCAGAGCCCGACGCAGGGCTCAATCGCATGAACTATGAGATCATGATCTGAGAGGAAATCCAGAGTCAGACGCTTAAATCGACTGAGCCACTTTCCTCTTTGGTGCAACTGGTCTGGCTGGCAATGTTTGGACATGTGTTGAGGATCCCGAAGCCTACGTGAACTCAGCAATCGATCAACCAGCAGGTCTGCCAGGAGTGCATGGCTGGGTGAGCACAGAATATGCTGGAAACTCCCGACAGTCTAACCCCATCACTTCACAAGGGAAGGAACCAGGCCCAGAGAGACCAAGTGCTTTCTCCAAGGTTGCACAGGGGAACGTGCAGGAATACAAATCCCTGGAGGCCCCTTCTCTCAGCCAATGGGAAGAGATAACGCAGAGCACACAGGTGGCCCCTGATACTCGCCCACCTTGTTGTTGACCTTGTGGAATGCCTCCTGGAACACCTGGGCTGGTCCCTGTCACACTCGCCTGGGAAGCGGGCCCCCTCTCCACCAGGACCTGGCTGGCCCAGCCCTGAGGTTTGGCCTGAGCCCACAGCCCATCTGGATCCCAGGTCAGCTAGTTCTGTGGAATGAAAACCCACACTAGTCACTGGAAGCCGCTTATAAAATCTAAAACCACAAAGCTGGAAGGAAAGTTAGCTGCTAGTTTCCCAAAGTGATGATAGTTTGGGGGAAAAAAAAATCAGTGGCTAAAAAATTAAAAAGAAAAATGCCAGGTAACATTTAATTTTAAGGATGACCCGGATGCCAGGCACTGCTGTGAGCAGCCTGGACCTATCAGTTCTGCTGGGGTGGCCAGCTGAGCCCACAAGAAATACTGAGATTCCAAAAACACATTCCTTCTTTGCTTTGGCCACCAGGAAGCTCGTGTGTGACAGGCAGGACCGTATGTGTGTTGAAGATGAGGCGCTTCAACAGCAAAACTGTATCGTCTCAGATTGGGGAGGCCAGAAGCCTAGATCAAGATGGTGGCCGGGGCTGTGCCGCCTCTGAAGGTGCTGAGATGGATCTGCTCCGGGCTTGTCTCCCGGCTTCTGGAGAAACCAGTGTTTGCGGCAGAGCGCCAGTCCTCACGGGGTGTGCTCCCTGTGTGTGTGCACCTGTGTCCAAAGTTCCCCATTTTGTGAGGACCCCCAGCATCCTGGGTTGGGCCCACCCTACTTCAGTTGGGCCTCATCTTGACTTGACTCATTATATCGGAACAACCCTGGCTCCAAATAAGAGCATGGTCTGAGGTGCTGAGGGTTAGGACGTCAACATCACCTTGTGTGGGAGATGCCTCCTTCTCACTTGCTGGGTCCTTACATGGCCTTTCCTTAGTGTGCATGGGGAAGGGAGGGGAGGGAGGGAGAGAGAGGGAGGGAGGAAGGAAGGTGAGAGAGAAGGTGAGAGAGCAGGAGAGAGAGCAGGCAGGCTCTCTGGTGTCTCTTTACAAGGACCCTGGTTCTATGAGATCAGAGCCCCTCCCTTAGGACCTTTTTAACCTTAGCCCACTCATTACATGCCCCATCTCCAAATACGGCCCCACTGGGGGTCAGGGCTTTGGGGGGCCACTAACAGGAAGTCCATAACCACCCATAACAGAACGTTCTACATTTCTACGTAACAGCCATGACCCTGGCTTCACATTATCACCTGCCTCTCTTTCTCCTCGTATACTCTGCAAATACAAACACCTATTGTATTTCTAGGTGTTTCTGGAGCAAGGCAGGTCTTGATAAAGAAAAATGAGGGAAGCCCGGGTGGCTCAGTCAGTTAAGTGTCTGGCTCTGTGATCTCACGGTTCATGGGTCTGAGCTCTGAGTTGCTTGGGGTTTTCTCTCCCTCTCTCTCTGCACCTCCCCTGCTCGCTCATGCACCCTCTCTCTCTCTCTCTCTAAATAAATAAGTAAACTTTAAAAACGGGGAAAACCAGTGAACTGTCCTGTGTTGAGGTACAGGAGCCCAGATGGCAGGAAATGTAGTGACCTTGGCCTTCCAGGCAGTCTGCTGGGGACAGTGATGGGGGGCCTTGTGCACACACGTCTCTGGCCCCCACACTCCTCGAGCCAGAGTAGCTCAATTCTTCTGCTCTGTGGACTGGGCTTCCTGGTGTGGATTAATGGTCCTGTGGTCTCACTGGTCCAGAGCCGACAGGCCAGGCAGCAGGAAGTGGCTCCTCCTCAGAGCCGACCATCGGCTCTGTCTGTCTTTTGTCCTACAGTCGAAGGGTCGAGCTGTCTACGGCCAAGGGCCCTGATAACACCACCTGCTCATTTGAGAATGCGAGAGACCGAAAGGAAAATGACCAGTTCTTTCAGCAGGGGGACCCGGCTGTCACCGGCCCTTGCTGCGGATTCCTTCTCCCGTCTGGGAGTCAGAGGCAGACTGGGTCACCTCGCACACGATTGGTGCCAGGCCCTGGGGGTGCTGGTGCGGCCGCCTCTGCCGCTCACCCAGCAGGGTCCCCAGCCACCTCTCCACACCCCGGACTCCGGTGCGTCCCCGTCTCTTGCTCTATGTCACAGGCTGCCTTGTGTCCCTGACAAGTTCAGATGTGAGTTCTAACCCCCAGCACCTCAGAATGTGAGTGTATTTGGACACAGGGCCTTGAAAAGAGATGATTAAAAAAAAAAAGAGGTCATGCAGATGGGCCCTGATCCAACAGAACTGGTGTCCTCAGAGAGGAGATGGGGACACAGGGACGATCACGTGAGGACAAGGGGAAGATGTGTCCTCATACGAGGCAGGGCAGGAGAAGCCAGCCTGCCCATACCTCGTGCTCCGACTTCAGGCCTCCAGGATGTCGGGGAGTAAAGGTCTGTTGTGTAAACCCCTGGTTGGTGGAATTTTGTCATGGCTAATACAGTCTGTGCTTGGGAACCGACCAAATTCGGCCATAAATAGTAAACAAGAGGGCACTTTTGTCCACATCTGGACACACCTTCCCTTTCAGAAGTCTAATAAAAATAATTTTCAAAAGGCCACCTGGGTGGCTCATGTTGGTTAAGTGTCTGACTCTTGATTTTGGCTCAGGTCATGATCCCAGGGTCGTGGGATTGAGCCCCACGTCTGGCTCTGTGTGTGGAGCCTGCTTGGGATTCTCTCTCCCCCGTTCCCTTCCCTCTGTCCCTCTTTCCTGCTCTCTCTCTTTAAAATAGTTTTTTTTCCAAAGAAAGGTAAAATCCTGCCTGTCATACAGATATGACTATGCATATATGTTAAAGATTTTATTTAACTCATTAATCAGGGGAGGAACCAGGCAGATAGATGTTCTAATTGATTCACAAGAGAATCCAAACAACAGACACAGTTTCAGATCAGGAACATTGGAATGAATCTGAAATGGAGGGCTGGCTCCTCACAGCGGACAGAGACGCCCCAGAGGCTTCGCTGGATAGAAGAGTCTGCCTGTCCGTGGACAAGAATTATTTTGTACTCCCGGTGGCCCCTGGCTGAGTCAGCCTTATGCCTTTGCACTATGCACGTGCAACCTAAGGGAGCTCTTTGGTGAAGTGTTAATTTTGTTCTCTTTTGCTTCTGAGGACACGCCCTTCCTCCATGATAATCAGAAGCATCCACCTGTCCTGGGTGGGGACGGGACTGAGGTTAGCAATAGTGCAGAGGAAGCAAAGAGAGAGACCAAGGCATCTAAGACAACCATCTGTCATCCTCATCTGAATGCCCAACAGACCAGAGAACTTTCCAGACTCAGGTCCTCATTCTCCCCTTACTCGTACAATGGCAGTCTCATTCTTCCCATTGCTCAGGCTAAGTAAACATTTATGGAGCGCTTCCTGTATGCCAGGTACTGGGTTTGAGGGGCTGTGGCGCCACCTGGTGGCTGCCAGAAAACCTGCGGCGAAGCCGCCTGCGTCAGCCCGCAAATTCCTGCTCAATTCAAGGGAAAGCAGGCTTGTTTGGGAAGCCCCCGTCACCCACCCGCCCACGACCCTGCCGGGGCCCTTTGCAAACATCCTCAAGCTGAGGGCAAGTGTGAGGGGAATATCAGACCCGGGTAGAGGGTGCTGACGGCAACACATGCTTTTGTGACAAGAGAAGGTGTTTATAGCAATTTGCAATGTGAAAAGGCAAAGAAGTAAACACGGGATGAGCTGATTAAGAAAATGTTTAAGTGGCTAAATTTATGAAAGTGTCAGGAGGGAAAGAAACCAAAGTATAAACAAACACTGAGTGTTGAAGGGGTGCTGAGATAATGTGCATGAAGGGCTGAGGCCCGGCTTGGGCTAAGTCTTGGCAGGTGTTGGCTGTTCAGTATAGAGTCAGCTTCCCCATCACCACCATCACCACCATCATCACCATCATCACTATCATCACCATCATCACCATCACCACCACCATCTTCACCATCACCACCATCACCACCATCACCATCATCACCACCACCACCACC
>NW_024080958.1:854879-1027261 GCF_003009895.1 Hyaena hyaena
CACCACCACCACCACCATCATCACCACCACCATCACCACCACCACCATCACCACCACCACCATCACCACCATCACCACCACCAGCACCACCACCATCTCAGCATCCCTGGCTGAGAACAGTATTTTTCCTTTTTTCTTATGTTCGTATTTTCTGATTTTTCTGTTGTGTACGTTACTCTAAGAAAAGAGGAAATCAAAGAGGAAGGGTGTGATAAGCTCCCACGAAGAGCTGGGCTCTGAGCTGCATGAATACTGTGGCACTCGGGTTCTCTCTGAGCCCATCAACAGCCTGGCAGGCAAGCCCTGCGTGCCAGGCTGGGGCTGATCCAGGCTTCGGGCTCTGCCACCAAGTCACCACCGGGACCTGACCTCTCGGGGGGTCACTCTCCTCATCTGGAGGAAACGAGGACTGACCTCACGGGTGAGTTGTGTAGTTTACACAAGTTGACTCCTGTAAAGCCCCTACCGCCGTGCCTGGCTTGCGCTCAGCATGATGCATCTCTGCTGCTGTTATGGGACAAGCCACCTCTCACCTCAGGGCAGCAATCCAGCAAGGGACGGGGACAAGCCCAGAGTGTCCGTGAGTCCTGTCCTCACACCGCCTGCCTCAGAGCCATCTGGGAAACTTGCTGAAAGGCAGATTCGTCGGCCTTGCCTAAAATGTCCAAATCTGCACCGTTAGCAGATTTCACCGGCAAGATCTTCCAGCTGAGCTCACAGGAAGTTGAGACCCATGGAAACAGGGTATTGTTTCTAAGGTCCCTTCCAGCTCAGACCTTCTAAGATGCTGGGTTCTGCTGAAGACCTGAACAATCTCAGTCTCTGTGCCCCGATTTTGTAGGAAGAAGGGCAGTTCTTGGCCCCGGCACGTTGGGAACTTAGCCACAGGCTGTTTTCAGAGGATCATAAAGTACTAACGTTGGAGACACTCATGTCGTCAGGACACTGACGCCCGGGGGAATGGTGAGGGCAGGGTATCTGTCGCATGGCTGACTGGTGCTGGAGCCGAGAACGCAATCTAGATCCCCTGACTCCGGGGTCAGCAGTGTGTGTGTGTGTGTGTGTGTGTTCACCTTACACACATGCGCACACGTGCTTATTCTTGTTGCGGGAGGCCTAGGCTATGTGCACGCCACAAAGTCCAGGCCTGCCCCTGCTAGACACTTTGCTGTCCAAGCACACATTTACACATTTCCAAGCCTCTTCACTGCTTCTACGTTCTCTGTTTTGGCCCAGGCTTTGCGGCAGAGAGATAAGGGGAGAAAGGGAAGAGACAGGGAATAGGAATGAAAAGAGCTTAGGAATTAATTTTGCCCTAGAGTTTTATTCTACGAGAACAAAGTACTGTCTTCATCCAGCACCCTCAGCCTATGTAGGTCTTACTCTCTTGAGTCTCGGGCAAACCCAGCACATGGCATACAGGAAGTGCTCCATAAATGTTTTCTTAGCCTGAGCAACAGGAAGAATGAGACTGCCATTTAACGAGGTGGGTAAGAGTAGGGGGAGAATGAGGTCCCAAGTCTGGAAAGTTTTCTGGTTTATTGGACATTAGGGTGACGACGATGGACGGCAGGCAGCTGGGCACAGGATTCTAGAATGTTCTGGGGAGGCCGAGTTTGGGAGTTACGAGCAAACAGCACTTAAGCACTCATTAGGCATGAGGCGATGGCTTAGGGAGAGAGCAAGGACAGGGAGGGGTCCAGGCCTGTGCTCTGAGGCACCCCAACCTTCAAGTGCGGGCTGATGAGAGGCGAGAAGGGGTCTGAGACTGAGCTGCCAGTGAGTTGACAGGAATCGGAAGGGACTGCCCCTCCGGGACATCCTGGTTCTGGCCTCCCGGGGGAAGGAGGCCTCAGCTCGCTGGACCACCAGCTCTGTCCAGGAGTCAAATACGACGGGGACCTCTGGGTTAGCAGCGGGGACCTGGGCGCGACTTGTTTCAGTGGGGTAAAGGGACCAAAGCTGTCTGATTGAACCGGGATCAGAGAGAAAAGACAGAGGATCTATCCAGGACATCCAGTGTTTTGACTAAAAGATATTCCAAGAACATCCCTTCGACAGTTATTTGCTGAGCGTCATGAAGTGCCAGGCGCCGTTCTGGGCTCAATGCATAATACTGCAGCGAACGAGAGACAGAAGTGCAGGGAGCTCACGTTCTCATGAGGAGATGAATAAAACCTACCGCGGGTTTGGCAATGGTTAAATCCTAATTACAAAACAAAACAAACGAACGAAAGCCAGCAGGTGGGGCGCAGGGGTGTGGTGTGGAGGGCCGCAATCTACAGACAGGCACAGGCAGAGGGAGGCCCCTCGCTGTTCGCTTCTAGGTCCTCAGAGAAAGGAAGCAAGGCCATGAGTGGGAGGACAGGCAAGACGGCCGTGAAGACCTCAGGGCAGTCGCCAAGGGCAGCGTGGGGTCTAGATCGGTGGGGAGGGGGTCTAGATGGGCCAAGGGCCCCCGGAAGTGAGCCGTGGCAGGAAGCGGGGCAGCGGTTTCTCACGGGCCTCGTTCCGATGCCCCTGTGCAGGCAGAGGGCAGGGCTGGGAGCTGATGAAGAGGCTGGAGGGTGGACCCTGGTGTGATGGGCCCTGGGTTTAGCCTGGGAAGGAGGCCGCCTGGGACACAGGGCTGTGAGGGGCAGCTGACAGATGGCAGATCTCTGGGTGGTAGGTCCTCGGGGGATGAGGGCTGCTGGGGCCGGGATAACTGAGGGGGGAGGGGCACAGAAGGGGGAGCAGGACAGAGGCGGGAGGGGGACAGAGGGGGAGCGGGACAGAGGCGGGAGGGGGACAGAGGGGGAGCGGCAGAGGGAGGAGGGGGCAGAGGGGGAGGGGGCAGAGGGAGGAGGGGGACAGAGGGGGACAGAGGGGGGAGGGGGACAGAGGGGGGAGGGGGGCAGAGGCGGGAGGGGGACAGAGGGGGGAGGGGGACAGAGGGGGGAGGGGGACAGAGGGAAGAAGTTCCCAGTCATGTGGGACCAGCAAGGTTCAAGGTTGCTCTCAGGCACCCTTGGGAGAGTCAGGCTCTTGCCATAAGCGGCCCCATGTCCCTGAGCAGGTGGCTGAGGCCACGCAAGCCTCGGCTCCTCCGTCGGGGACAGGAGATCACGCGCTTGCTGACCCAGACTTGCAGCGCTGCAGGCCCGTGGTGCTGGTGACAACCTGAAGCGAACCTGACTCTGGCCTCAAAGTGGACCTTCTGATCTGCAACCACGCTGCTTCCCCAGGAAAATCCTCACCCGCCTATTCCCTCGCGGGCTGTGCGGTACCGGGGTGAGAGACGGTGGACGGCGACAGATGGCGGTCCTCTGTGCCAGCAGCCCCAGGTGCCAGGCGGGGAGCTGCATTTTCAGGTGCGTGAGCTCATTCGGATCGTCCAGCGATGGCCCTACAGACACAACGTGCTCTGTCACGCCGGCCAGCGCGTCTGCCGGGAGGGGGGACACACGTGCAGGTAGACGCTGGGCAAGTTCCTTCAGGGGATGATGGCTTCACTGGGCCTCGTGTGAGCGCCACGAGATTCTTCTCGTATGGCGGAGATCTGCAGGGGTGCGTAGCTTGCCTGTGACCTCGGCCTTGAGCAGGAGCCTGGACTCAGGCCCTGGGAAGCCCACCGTCCCAGGCCTCGTCCCTGCAGGGGGAGCCCTTACTGCTGTTAACATTCACACCCCCATGGTCTCTCAGTGCACGAAAATCCCAGAGGAAACACACGATGAGCTATAGAAAGTCGTTTCATTTATTCAACTTAAATTATAGTATGGGTTTCATATACAAATAAAATTTTTGTGTAAATTAAAATACAAAACACTACAAATTTCCGTCATGTAAAAATGCAAAAATATTTGTATTTCTCTACATATTTCCCCTTGAACGTGACTCTGTGTACAGCTGCGGACCCAAGGCGCACACGCTGCCGTGCAGGCTCAGGCCAGCGGGCTGCCGTCCCCAGCGGCCGCTCCCGGGACTTGAGCCCTCCAGTCCCGCGTCTGTGTGCTGGGCGGGGCGGCCAACGGGCCTTCCTCCCTGGCTCTGGCCCCGGAGGCCTGAGTGACCAGTACCCGCAGCCCGGGAGGGTCCACGAGTCCCGGGCACTCGGAAGGGCCGCCGTAGAGGCAGGGCGCTCCCCCCCCTGCAGCGCGGGAGCCGCCTGGGAGCTCAGGAGACGCCTGCCGCCAGCCGTCACTGGTCCAGCTCGGTTTCGTTCTGCAGCGTCTTCATGGCCAGCCCCCAGAGCGCCATGCTGGAGAAGAGCTGGCCCTCGGAGCTCCTGCACGGCGTGGAGGCGGCGCGGCCGCCCAGTGCGTCGCCGCAGTGGCTGTCCAGTGCGGCCAGGGACGAGCGGCCCAGGGGCAGGCCGTCGGCCGGCAGGTGGCTGGCCGAGGTGGCCGCGTCAGGGTAAGCGAACGTCTGAGGTGGCGCCGGCTGCAGGGGGGGCCTGACCAGCTTGCCAGGGCCCAGGCCCAGCTTCTCCTGCTCGCCGGGTCCGTGAGGCTCAACCACAGCCCGGAACTTGCAGGAGCCGGCTGTGTGGCCGTCGAATTCCGTCACGGACTCTTCCGCCGGGTGGACGGGGAGCTTGACTGACACGGGCATCAAGGTGACAGGCACGTCCCGAGAGAAGGAGTCGGAGCTCTGCGGCCTGTCGAGGTCGGCGGCGCTGAGGGCCTGCGTGAGCTCACCCAGCGCGTCCCGGTGCGCCTCGGGCCTGCAGTGCGTCCGCCTGTGGCGCCGCAGCACGGCAGAGCGCGTGAAGCACTTGCTGCACACCTCGCACGCGTACGGCTTCTCCCCCGTGTGTGTGCGCACGTGCCTGCGGAGGTCACCCGAGCCCCCGAAACACTTCCCTGCAGGAAGAAAGGGGGATCCTTTTAGAAGAGGGCATTCTGGAAGGATCTCCTGCCAACTGGCCCCCCTGCCCCGCCTCCTTCTAAAAGAGGACGCCTCCGCTTTCCCACGCACGGAGTCGAGCCCTCCTGCCACCTGCTGTCCCGGGAGACGCCCGTGTTCTCCTCCAGCCGCGTGCCTCTGACCTGCAGCCTTTCAGCTGTGGGCACCTCAGTGCGAGCCTTCGAGGGACTGTGTCCCCACACAGGAGTGCCTCGCCAGGTAGGCCGAGGTGCCCGCCCCTGCCGGCCGGTGCTCGGAAACCTCGCCCGTTTTAAGTGTTCGTAAATCTAACGTGGCTGATCGATAATTTAGAAACAGCGTTTTGCTTTTACCATAATCTTACATATGCATCTCCTGCTTCTATTTCCTTCCTGTGTATGTGACAGAGGTGGGGAATCTACCTCCATGATCAGAGCAGGTAAGATCAGAAGACAGAAACCAACAGAGAACCTTCCAGAAGACAGTGCACGTTTACAGAGGATAAGAACTACGCAGTTACGTGGATGCACATTTGGAGCTTCTCCCTGACCCGTGGGAAGGCAGGAGGCCAGCTCTGCAGTGCCCGCCGTCGGGCAGGTGGGCTGGTACAGCCAGACCGGGGGGCAACACCCAGGCCTTACAAGTTTACTCTTCCCCGCGCAGGACACCAAAGCTCAGCGCGGTGACCACAGTGGCTCTGTGTCCTCATGTCTACACCACATGGTTTACACAGACAGACGGTATTTCGTGGACTCGAGGCCTCAGAGCCCTTCCTCGATGTGCTGCATGTGTGGGCGGCTTGCACCCATTCCCCACTACACTTCGTGTTCAAGTAACATCTTTCCTTACGCTGTTTAAGATAAATTCTCAGTAATGGAATTACTGGGCAGATGGGAATAATCTTTCCTAGGGCCCTGAAGATGTGAATTTTAGCCACAGTAGAGCTCCCAGCAGGAGAGGAACACGGGGAGTCTCTTTTATCCGTGAGTCAAGACAGGGGGGCCCGACTTCACACCCATCCTTGCCGTGAGGCCGCCGTGGAGCAGCACCGGTCTCCCGCGTGGGAGTCCACTGAGAGACAGCGGGCTGGCTGTGCGGGCGCAGAGAGGAGGCCGCCGTGCACGGCTGTGGGCCGCAGTCCCAGGAGGCGCAGGATGCAGTGTTTCCCCCGACCCGACGAGGGTAGTGGGAGCCATCTTAAGCCCAGCCAAGGAGGACTGGCCAGAGGGGCGATGGGACCCCAACAGGGAAAGTCTCCCGGGAGTCAACCGCTAAAGCCCCGGGCCGGAGGAAGAAGTCTTGCTGGAGGAAAATGTATGTCTGCACCTTGCTCGGTGCAGAGCCATGCTGGGGATGGAAGAGGGAAGGGAAGGGGAAGGGAGCCTGGGAGGCAGAGGACAGAGCGGAAGGGCGGGGGAGGGAGGGCTCTATTCACTGCAAAGCTCAGAATGGGAAGCCATCGCAAAACAGCCGGCTGGAAGTCGCGGAAATGAAAACACACCCCCACACAAAGCAGTAGCCCCACTTACAGCAGGCAGGCAGGAAAGACCGTGTGGTCCCACTCTGAGGAGATGTCCAGAACACGCACGTCCAGGGACGTGCAAGCAGATTAATGCCTGCCTGGGCCGGGGCGTGGGAACCAGGAGTGACTGCTAGTGGGCACGGAGTTTTTCTGGGGGCACGACCGTGTTGTGAAATAGACCAACTGTGGCGAGGGCTGCACAACTCCATGAGTAACAGAGCAGAACATGGGGCGCCTGGGTGGCTTAGTCGGTTAAGCGTCCGACTTTCACTTAGGTCATGATCTCGCGGTTCGTGGGTTCGAGCCCCACGTCGGGCTCTATGCTGACTGCCAGCTCAGAGCCTGGAGCCTGTTTCAGTCTGTGACTCCCTCTCTCTCTGACCCTCCCCTGCTCACGCTGTGTCTCTCTCTCTCTCTCCTAGAAATAAATAAAACATTTAAAAAAAAAAAAAAAAACAGAGCAGAACCGCTGAACTGGCCACTTTAAATGGTAACTTTTACGCGGTGGGACTTTTACCTCAGTAAAGCGGTTACAAAACTTGAACCTGTCCTGTAAGAACGAACATTCTTGCTCTCTCTTTCTCTTCCTCTGGCCCCAGGCTGACCGTAGTAGGGTCAGAAACCATGGCTAGTGAGGGGAGAGAAAGGGCTGGAAACACAAGGTGAGGCAGGCAGGGCCCCTCTGCTCCTCTAGCAGGCTCTAAGCCGGCAACAGGTCCTGGCCGGGGAGGGAAGGGAGAATTCAACCTGAAGTCACTCTGACAGCTGCAGTAACAGTTTGGAAATGACATTTTAAATTACTGATCTGAGACTGCATCTGTGATTTAAAGAAACAACTTCTTTCTTTCTTTTTGTTTGTTTTAAGAGAGAGAGGGAGAGAAAGAATCCCAGGCAGGCTCCACACTGTCAGCACAGAGCCCGACTCGGGGCTCGATCTCACAAACCGGGAGATCACAACCTGGGCCAAAATCAAGAGTCAGACGCTTAACCCACTAAGCCCCCAAGTGCTGCCAAGTTTAAAGAGTAATGAGAAGAGTCACGGAGTTGCCTATATTCCCCCGGGAGATGAGATCTGTGTACAATTTAAGTGGGAGGGAAAAACAGAAGTACCTTCTGGTTACGTCCCGAAGTGCTGCCCTATTCTAGATGCCAGCTGCCATTAGGAGGAGGTGCTCCCAGCACAGTGCAATTCCAGCCTCCCCACAGAGGGACTCTGCGCACTCTCCCTGTTTGCGCCACACAGGAAATCGTAAAAATCCACACTCACTCACTCCTCCATGACTCAATCGGCACCAACAAGTACTTGTCACAGATGCGCATGTGCACACACGTACGTGTACGCGCACACGTGCGCGCGCACACACACACACACACTCTCTCTCTCTGTTCTTCTGAGGCTCAAACACTCCATGATCACAGGTAACAGGTAACTCAGAGTCCCCCGCCCTCACCTGTGCAGTGACGCCCCTCGGAAGTGGCTGCAGCCTGCCCTCTCCTTCCTGGACACTTCACTGCTGCGTCAACTGCCCACAATACGTGATCCAGACGCCCTCCCCTTTGACGCCACCACATGCTGGAGATGCCCCAGCAGGACGGTGCCCCCAGGCTGTGCACCACGCCTTTCCAGACTGCTCTATGCCCCATGGAGCCGGAGAGGGGCATGCGGCAGCCGGACTGTGCCCAGAATGCCTGAGGGCAGGTCCCGCCGCCCCGCGCAGGGATGAGTGGGGGAGGCCTTGTGAGGGGGTAAAGAGACAGCACCGCCTCCATGGCACCCCCGGGGAAAGCACAGCAAGCCAGACAGTGGCAGGGCGGGCATGCTGGGGGATAACGAGGGGGCCGCTGGGGGATACCTGGGGGGCCGCAGGCTGCTGTCACGTACTCACCGCAGGCGGGGCAGCCGTACGGCCGCTCCCCCGTGTGCCGCACCCGGTGCTTCACCAGCTTCCGGCGCATGTTGAAGGACTTGCCGCAGTCGTCGCAGGTGAAGACTTTGTCCGCCGTGTGTGTCTTCTTGTGCTCCTTCAGGTTGCTGAAGTTACTAAACCCTAGAGAGACCACAACAAGCGTTCGGCTCAAGGACCGAGGGCATTTTCGTCAGTGGTCTTCGAGGAAGAGGAGGCAAACAGCCAGCAGTACCTCGCCCACAGATGTCACACAAGTGTGGCTTCTCTCCCGAGTGAATGACGATGTGGCGCTGGACGTCCCCAGAGGCTGCAAACCTGTCACGACATTCGGAAGCTCCATTAAGAATTCCTTTCTACGTTAGTGCAAATCTTTACAAGCGCAAGTCACTAAGGGAGACGGGCCACCCCCCGCAGCCCTTCACAACGCAGCCACCTGCGGCCTGGCTTCATCTGAAATGTGCGTTTTTAAAATACTTTACTTTTTTCTCTTTCTTAGGAGAACGTAGGAAATGATGCAAGTGTTTTGGTTCTGAATGACCGTTTTCCCTACCTGGTTTTGTGACTCTTCTTCCTCAGAGGCAGTCACCATGCTGGCTCCGGGAGAGCCCCACCCGGACTCAGACACGGAAACCTAGGCCTCGTCCCCTCCCACGTCACTGGAGAACTGACTCCATGTGGGAAAAGATGTGTGTAGACGTGACTTTAAATGCAAAGGCTCGTATTTAACCCATGGTGTAGACAAGGCCAAGGCGAAGTGACACCGTCGGAAGCGGCAGGGGGCTCACACCGGAGCTCACCGGAGGGGCGTGCGATACCCCGCACTGAAGGCGGTGGGAGGAGGCGTGCGAAGCCAGGCAGCTTTCTTTTCTGTGTCTTCTCCCATCGGCAGGGACAGCGGTTTGCCCGCGCCTCCTCCGCCAGGGTCACTAGCCCGCGCTGCATGCTACCCTGGAGGACTTGACTTTAACCATCCTCAAAGCCATCTCTGCCCACCGCTCTTGGCTATGCAATTATTGCAGGCAGAACTTCTACTGCTTTTTAATTTTCTTCTCTTTTTAAAAGTAGGCTTTATACCCACTGTGAAGCCCACTGTGGGGCTTGAACCCACAACCCTGAGATCAAAACCTGAGATGAGATCAAGACGCAGATGCGTAACCTACCACATCACTCAGGGGCCCCTGTACTGTTTATGTTCCCATCACAGCACTTAGCATACAGCAGGTGCCAAATAAATATTGGTCAAATAAATAAATGACTGAGGCGCTGTGGCTGGTGCCTGCTGAAAGCGTGTAGACTCCAGACAAGCAGCCCAGCAAGGGCAGGAGGGTCCCCACCGCGACTCAGTCGCAGGTCAAAGCCCTGCCCAGACTCGCGAAGGCCCCTCCCACTGCCGAGCTCTCAAGGCTTGTTTCTGATCAGCTCCGGGCCCTTCCAGCCACCCCGTCCGTTGATGCTCAGGCTTTGTGGCTGCAAGTCTCATTCCCTACACGACAGTCACCTCCAGGGGGACAATGATCTATGTTAACAGACGTTCTTGGAATGAACGGAAATTTTACTATAATTTTGTTTCATGTAAAATCCCATTTCCTAAGGCTCTGTGTCCTAGATTTTCTTTCTCTTAGTGAACATTTCTCTTTCTTTTTGTTACGGAAAAGCTGGAGGGTTTGACTTTACCTGCGTTCCTTAGCTACGGGGGTGAGACCACAGGTGGCCCAGAGAACACTGAAGTCACAGACAGACAAGAGTGGGGCACCTGGGTGGCTCAGTCAGTTGGGTGTCCGACTTCGGTTCAGGCCATGACTTCCCAGTTCACGAGTTCGAGCCCCGCGTTGGGCTCTGTGCTGACAGCTGGGAGCATGGAGCTGCTTCAGATTCTGCGTCTCCCTTTCTCTCGGCCCTGCCCCTGCTCCTGCTGTGTGTGTGTGTGTGTGTGTGTGTGTGTGTGTGTGTCTCTCTCAGAAATAAACATTAAAAAATTAAAAAAAAAAAAGACTCGAGTTGTTTATAAGCCGAGGAACGAGCCCAGCACTGACCTCTTTCCGCAGATCTCGCAGATGTATGGTTTCTCACCCGAGTGCCGACGTAAGTGAGTCTGCAAGTTACCCGCCTGGAAGAGAGGGGGGAGAAAAAGCATACCAGCAATGAAAAGTTTTCTTGAAGGCTCTGCGAATTCAAAAGGAAAACGGACAGACTGAGCCAGGCCCTGGTCCAGCTGCTGGGTGAGGAGCACGGGACTGGACCTGCCAGCAATCTGCAGACCGCATGGATGCCCCTGTGTCTGGCCTCTGACCCCGGCGCTCCACGTGAGCCCCTGGCCTGTCACCTCACGAGCACGCACTGTGCTGCTTCCCTCATCCGTGGGCCCTGCACGCCGTGGGGGCTGCTAAGTTTGTACTTCAAACAGACCTCAGTACGCTTTACTTGGTGTTTAATTTTTAAAAATGTTTTGTTTTTGAGAGAGAGAGAGAGAGAGAAAGACAGTGTGAGCAGGGGAGGGTCAAAGAAAGAGGGAGACACAGAATCCGAAGCAGGCTCCAGGCTCTGAGCTGTCAGCACAGAGCCCGATGCAGGGCTTGAACCCACGAACCATGAGATCATGACCTGAGCTGAAGTTGGATGCTTAACAGACTGTGCCACCCAGGTGCCCTTACTTGGTGTTTGTTATTAACTTGGACCGTCTACATACAGGGATCGCTTGGAAACAAAGCATCTGTACTTGGTTATTTCAGGATTCCTTGTTTATTTTTTAAAAACATGCTTTTGTTCATAAAGAAGGTAAGACTTCCTCTGGGAGCACAGCTGTTCTGCCTGACTGGGGTGTCCTTTCTTTTACCTTTGTGCAAAAATGCGAATTAGGAGACTCACAGTAGCCATTTGGCTGCAGGGCCTTTTATGTTCCTAACTGCTGAAACTAGCAGGGCTTCACAAAGAGTTATTTAAATGGAGATTGCAAATAGATTTCCATGCAATAATCAATAGGAAATCAATATTAACTTGCCTAAAGGACACTAAAATTAAAACTAATCGCCTCATAGTAAAAAAGCTCCTGGCTAACGTTTCAAATTAGGATTTGAAAATAAAATTCTCCACTGCCGGAATTTAATAGACTCAATCTCTCATTTCCCCTTCTAATTTTTTATAGTGTTTGGTTATAAAAACACTGAAATGAATGAATGTGCCCAAGGGTAATCACGTGCAGGCATTATGTGCAAAATAAGCCAAAAGGAGGGAATGAACAGTAATAGCCAACGAACCACTCTGGCTTTGTAAGTCTGCAAACTGGGTGTTAAATAAAGTGCAGACAGTTCATGATTATAGGTTTGAAGATGGTCTGAGTCTGCTTGTGAGCGGAAACTTACAAGTGAAAAAAGTGTGGTCTGTGGATTTTGTATCACGGAGCACAGAGATTCCGTGTGTCAGGCTCGGGGAAAGCACGGGGTTAGACACTTCAGAATATGATAAATACGACTTAGGGAAAACTCAGGTTTATTCCAGATAACTAAAGAGGAAGAATTTGGCAAAACACTGGTAAATACCTAGCTTTTAACACAATGACTATTGACAACAATAGTAAAACAACAAATATCAACAGCCATATACGTTTGGTCGGCCTGCCCTTACGTGCATCACCAAACTATTCTTAGTAAGTAACTGGTAGCAATGTATCTCTTTTCTAGATGAAAAGCTCAGATTCAGACAAATAGGTAAAGTAGCTGTTGCTGATACACAGCTGGGCCAGAAAGTAACGTGGGTTTGTGGGAGTCTGAACTCTCACACCTTGCTGTGAATAAACCGGCTTGTGTTGACGATTCCGTACAAGAGCTGCTTGACTGTTGGGGAAACAGCTCCCGGGAGGTAAGAGAATGCACCACAGGCTGTTTTAAGTTAGTCACTTCCAAATCCCAGAAAAGCTCATCAATTATATAACAATTTGAATAGCACCATCTGCTCATCTGTTAAATTAGGTCCTTCTTTTTTAAGCTATTTTGTAAATGATGTATCAAGACTGAAAGGCATTCTCGGAGTCCATGCATAGTGGCACTGGAACCCTTTCTTTTTAACTGAAGTGTCACAATCACTCGTTTCCAAAGCAAGCATAATCAAAAGGTCTTCCACGTAGAAGAGTATAATGAGCAATATTAAAACGACCTCCTAAATTTTTTTTTAAGCTATTTAGTATTAGAAATGGATCATGAA
This sequence comes from Hyaena hyaena, assembly GCF_003009895.1. Lineage (NCBI taxonomy): Eukaryota > Metazoa > Chordata > Mammalia > Carnivora > Hyaenidae > Hyaena > Hyaena hyaena. The sequence continues at coordinate 867,372 of NW_024080958.1, forward strand.
GATCGTCCCGCAGATAAAGGAGCACACATTGATCTGGCCCACGGCAGGAAAGCAGAGCAGATACCGAAGGATTCGGGTAAAAAAAGTCCAATGATGCATTCCATAATTTATGCCAAATCACGCAGCAAACCACTCTAGCAAGTGGCAACAATAGCAACCGCGATGGATGAGGCGGTTACCAGGAATGGAGCACTGAGAAGCTGCAGACCACGTGTCACCCAGCCTCAATCCCCTCTAAAGTAGTGGCATCACGGTCTATGGAAGAGCAAACTGAGGCTCCGGGGGGGAGGTCATCAGCCTGGGCTCCTGCGGCTGGGATCGAATATCCTGACTCAGGTCTGCGGACTCGGAAGCCTGCAGCATTGCTGGGCTGTCTGTGTTAAAGAACACGAGCGGTAAAGGACGCTCTGCTCTGTCTAAGCAAATATTTTAAAGGAGGGAGCTGTCAGAATTTTGAACAGAAAAACTGCTGTAGAGAAGAACTAGCATCTGATCTGAGGAATTAAAAAAATAAACCCCTTCTAACAGGGATGTGGACATGAGCATTTAGACAGGAGCAAACTGAGCTCATCCTCTCCATAAGAACACTTTTCCAATGGCAGCTATTATTCATAAAAAAAAAAAACAGCTGCGGAATCATACCATTTTGGAGATAAAAGGGATGTCAGAGCTTAAAAGTCACCTAGTTCAGGAGTTTTGGGACTTCAGGATTTCACAAAATAATAAAAATTAACAGGGAAAACCCCCCTGGAGATTAACAGAGATGTCACCTAAACAACAGTGATCATCTTTTGATCATCTTACGGACAGCGGGGCATTTACACGGGGAGTGACCACCACCTCAGAGCTCAGAGTTCAGTAACTTAGGAAAAGTTCATTAAAATACTCTTATTCCTGCATTTTCCCCATGGATGCGGCCAAACCCTGCCAGCTGTGGCGTCAGGCCGTGTCCGTGCCCGGGGGAGCACCCCCGTCTCCTACGCATCACTGTGCCCTCTCACTCGTGTCCCGCACATGGGGCTCCCCTCTCCAGGAGGCACCGCACCAGCCACTCTGCTTGCATTCCTGCCTCTCAGGACAGATGTCACAACTCTGCTCCTCTCCCAAAGACAGCTCAGTGCACAAGGTTTCTTCTTCCTATTCCTCACGTCACAGGTATTCCAGGCCTGCCCCGACCTCACTTCTCCGGGTGCTCCTGTGCGGCTGGGTTCCAGTCCACACACACAGGCCCAGCACTTTGCACAGAGCCTCACTCACTCTCTGCCGTGTGCGGGGCTCACCAGTGATGAGATCCGTGCACGGACCGTGTCCGGCACCATATCAACAGGTGCCGTCTGTTGTCACAGTCTCGGGTTACGGTAGCTTTGCAAAAAGCTCATGTATCATTCTGCTTACGGACTCATCATCAAGGTTATGGGTAACTCCCCGCCCCCAACACTGATTCTACTAAACATAAATTGAGTGAACAGCATTACAAGATTAATTCTCATTGGTGAATCCGTTTTCTCACTTTCAAGTCTTCCAGAAGGGAAAATATTTACAAACTCCCTTCTACCGGAGCAAACATTCCAGCAACAGCATGGGAGCATTCCAACCCCCTGTAACTGCAAATATGTACTCCAGCTCATTCTCAAGATGAATGCTGCCCTAAGGCGGAGGATGGTTACTGGGGACTTCTTACAGAGAGAGTATCCCTGTACCAACAACCTGACAGCTTTCTCAACCTGGAATGCCAGACACCCCCAGGCTTATCAATGCCTGCCTGTCTTCGGGGCTCACCTGGGCAATCTCTTAACATATTTCACGTCATCACACACCCCGAACACCACTTCTTCCAGGCAGAAACGAGCACTCGCTAGTCTTCGCCCATGCTGTTCCCTACGCTATTCTCTATGCAGATCTCCCCAGCACACGGCAGAGCTCCTTGGGCACTCCACGCTTGCAACAAATGCTTGCTGAGTGGTTTTTAAACAGAAGTCTTTGTTCACGAAGAACGTCACAGTTCCACTATGGGGAAGGGGCATCTGAAAACTGCAAGTGTACGTAATCCAACATTCACAAAAATCCGACAACACACAGGCCCCAGCAGAGGACGATTTCAGGAGTGTCTATCATCAGACAGGGCCACCTTGAGAGGACTCCAGAGGGCAGTGCACGGCGAGGCCTGAGCAGTGGTCCTCTACCTCAGCTATGCTTCCAAATCGTGGTAGTGACTCACCCCTGCACTCGAGCCGCACCCCAGCGCGACAGAACCAGAGGCCCTGGAGGCCAGGCCTGCCGTCTACTCGGGGAGATGAGGCGGGAGGCTGACTACACGCGCTTCAATGTCCGGTTCTCCCTGACTGGCAGTGAAGGGTCATGGAAGGATGCCAAGTGAGCAGGGGACAGACCCTGAACAGTCATCACATTTTAAACGTCCGAAGGGCTTGTGTGTCCATCGTTTCACCCCCTCCTCCTGACATTTGCAGAGGAATAGAGTCCCTGACTCAGGATGTAGGAAACCGAGGGTCAGGGAGTGACGGCTGCTGATCGTTAACAGTCACGAGTCCACGTCTCTGGCTCTGCCCACTGCAAAGCTGTGAGGTTAAAATGGTGGGGGGCGAGCACCCTGGGAAGACGGGTGTGCAGGATCAGAGAGGGCGGCCCCGGGACGGGAGATGACGACACCCCCTGAGCAGGAACTACGCGCCAGGCAGGAAGTTCTTACTCCTACCGACTCCCCACACACTCCACAGGCGCAGTCCTCTCCCTCCCTGGTTTTACAGACCACGAAGCTGACATGCCAAAGTGGGGGGTGGCTCGCCCGAGGGCACGGAGCAGCAGGCCAGGGGCGGGGTCCGAGTCCACACTGCCCGTCGTCGCCACAGCCCCGGCTCAGCAGCCCAGGTGAGGCTGCACTGAAGCCGCGAGGCCTCGAGTGACTGGCAGCTAGAGAGAGGACTCCCCTCGCTTCTGCAGAAACTTCTGGATGCGGAGTGGGCACCAGCGTTCTGGACGGCAGGGACTAAAGACGCAATGGAAGGGGACTGGACTCAGTGGATCCCTGCAGGCATGTGGCAGGGGACGTGAGAAGTCCCTGAGGGCACAGGTTTGGGGGGGAAGAGGAAGGGGACACTGGAGAGCTGGCTCCATGGGGAATGTGTCAAAAGATGGGGAGCACTGCTGCCAGCTTCACTGCCCGGAGGGCTCCTGGGTCAGTGCCCGGCCCAGGAGACAGCGTCTGCCCCGGCTGTGACCGATCTACCATGCCTGCCGGTGGAAGGACAGACAGCCATGCCGTGGTGGTCTCCCCCGCGGGCCTGTGCGCGGGCCGCGCAGCCGGCCTCGCTCACCCTCGAGACGCCAGTGCCCGCACGTGGAGGAGCAGCAGGGACTTCCTTCTATCTCAGAAGTGGCTTCCCACCGGTCCACGTTTGGAATTTCCTCTGACATTAAATCTCTAGGTTTCTTTACATCCAGTGCCCAGATCGACAGGCAGCCCTACGAAGGAGCAGCAAACACAGGCGGGATGAGGGAATTCATACGTGTCCAAATGACCTTGAACAGGGGTCAGCTGAAAGGCAGTCCAAGCAGGAATGAGAATTGCTTGCTGTGTTCCCCGCATCCTAACAACTGACGTGCTGGCAGGAGGAAGGGGACATTTGTCCTGGATGCTGCCCGGCGTGGCCTCCAGCATCACTGCGTGGGCGCACACTGCAGTTTCCGGAAACCTCATTCACGAAAGAGGAGACACATACTAGGATTGGACCCTAGTGGGGTCAGGTGAGGGCAGTGAGTTCACACACTTACCAAAAATGCTGTTTGTCCCCTAATGACTTAACACCTAAAATGTATGTTTCTTAGAAATTATTTTCTCCTGCTTTAGTGTGAAGTCAAAGTTACAGACACCATGAAAGGCTTCTCTCAGAAGTCCAAGTGTATGTCTTATTTGTAATAAATAATTAAAAAAAAAACACTGGGTTTCAGGTTTCCAATTATTAACAGTAAATAAGAGTATTCCCACCTGAGAGAAATGTTTCCCACAAATGTTACATTCAAAAGGTTTCTCACCTGAAACAGAACAAAATAACAACTTGTAAAATCATTAGGCATATTTGCACCATAATTTTGTTTAAAATGTTTAAACAATCTCCGCTGCCCTTACAGAAGAGAGCGCCACCTTCTGGTACCTTCTAGAGCGACCGTGGCAGAGTCCCCACATCCTCCTGACTGTGCCGCCTGGAAGGCAGCGGTGGCTTGCTGCCCTCTCCTTCAGCCTGACTCCTTTACACCAGCAAGGGAGCCTCGTCCACACCCCACGAGGAGTACACACGTGGTGGGGGGGGATCTTCAAGAGTGCCGGGGCAGAGCCCTCCTCACTGGCTTCAGTGGCCGACACGCACTAACGGGGGCAAGGACACTTGGGCAGGGAGGTGCGCCTTCCGGCCCGCTGCCCGCGTCTGCACCCTGGCACAGCACAGACGGGGAGAGCAGGCGCCACGCAAGGAGGCCGCAGCAGTGTGACACACTGTCGAGAACGGGAAAAGCGTACCTCAAGGTGCCACCTTTGGCCTGTAAAACCCAATGACGCTTTGAAGACCAAGAACTGTCCTTCTTCCCCATTCCCCTCAAATCAAGTGGTTTAAGATTCTTTTTTAAAAAATTAGCATTTCCCTGCTTACTGTGTGCTACGGTCTGCCAGCTCGCTAGCTCTCTGAGCTCCCGCCAGGATATTTTCACACTGGACGATTTCCTAAAACTGTTCAACGGCTTCCTCAAGGACAAGGCGCAAGCTCTGGCCCTGGGTAACCATAGTCACACGAATCCTGTATTTGGTGACTACGTTTACATATGAAATTACGGGGAAGATGGAGGATATGAAGTGAGCTACAACAGTTTGAAAAAAAAGGTCACCAGCTGCCAAGACTCACAAGTGACCAGGGCCAATCCCCCTACATCAGGGGGCCTCCCTCTCGGCTCTCAGGGCCCCTCACGCTCTGAGTAACTGAGGACCCGAAAGAGCTTTGGTTTACCTAGGCTGTGTCTGTAGGTTCGGCCCGTATCAGAAATGAAAACAGTGACTTCTGGAATATACCACCAGACATCTCACCAGCCACTGCCTTTAGCGGACTTGTGTGAGCAGGACGGGGGGGCCAGACTCTGATGGAAAGAGTTTTGGCCTCACGGACCCCCAGAAATAGTTCCCCAGGCCATAACCGGGGAACTGGCGCCTTCCCAACTTCCGTCCCAGTAAACCCCTGTGCCCCAGCTGTGCGACCACCTGCATCTGAAGATGTCCCTTCAGAACAAACAATGTAATCTGTTTCCTTTAAAGTTATGCAGATATGCTCTCAAATAAAAATTATTATGATTGTTAGGCTCTAGGAAACTTAAGCAAACAGAGTGGTCTACATCGTGCTTTTTCAGGGCAAAACTGAGTCAACGATACTGCCTTCCTATAAAATAACTCTGAACTACTACCACCAATGGAAGCACTTTGTGGTCAAATACATGAAAACTGACAAAGGGCTGCCGTATGTATTAGGTCTCTCAATGAGAGAACGAGGTCGCTAACACCAGAGCACATAGGCAATCCAAAGGGTGACAGAACGGCACATGGATAATCACAAGGACGTGAGCACTTTCAAAGCAGACACGCTGTAAGTGCCCGTCAGCACCACCCCTCAGGCCTGTAAGGGCTGTCGTTATGTGTGCCGGGGTCACCAAGTTTCACTGCAGGAAGGGAGGTACCGGAAGTACCGCATAACAGAAGGCACTATGTGCTACGGGACACTTTTAAAGGAGCATCTGGAAAAAAATAAACTTTGGGAAAAAGGGCGAGGTATGAATTAAGGTACTAAGCCTCTGAAAACTCAATGTTCAACATGGAAGAATGATCACTGGAAAACATCAAATGGGTAAAGCTGATCCTTATTCAAAAGTTTACCTCTTCCTTCCAAACCACAATTTTAAAAACTCTGACATTCACTGGGCTTCCCAGAGACCTTTCACTATTTCCCTCAGTTATTTTGGTCTGGATGAACCTACATCAGGCTTTAAAAAAAATAAAGTTCGTCTAATTCTAAAGAGCGAATAGGACTCAGCCGTTCTAGGGCATATGTGGAATTTTTAGGGTGTCAGAACAACGTGCTGCCCTTCCTCAAAGATGGGCGGTCTGTGCTACAGAGCCATAATTAAAAATGAAGAGCGTGCCATCTTTGTAAACTGGCTCAGCCAGAGCATCTACAGAGCTCTGAGGTGGTTAAGGGTGATCCCCAAAAACGTCCCTGGTCTCCTGGGGGTTATCAATGACATCGTCGCACAACAGCAAAACCTCTTACAAAAGCAGGAGCCGGCAGTGGTGTCGGGCGTCCACGTCACGTCCTTCCCTCTGCCTGCGGCACCGAGTCAGTGTACCTGTGTGAGACCGCCTGTGCAGCTCCAGGTTGCTGGGGTGTTTGAAGGGCTTCCCGCACAGCTCGCACGCGTACTGCCTCTGGGACTGGAGCGCCGGGGCCGGGCCCTCCAGGGCCGCGGGTTCTTCGGGCCGCTCCGCGTCGTTCACGCAGTCCAAGTGCTCGGCACCGATGAGCTCCTCATCGCCTCTTCCTTCAGCACCGCGGCTGCTGGCTGCCTGCAGAGTGTCTGCGCGGGCAGCGTCCAGCCTCTCTGTCACACCGTCACCTGGAGTGGCTTCAGACTCCGGCTCTGCCAACCTCTGGGACTTGAGGAAGTTCAGCTTCTTCAGGTGAATCGCCTTTTTGAGCCTCATCTGTTTGGCAGGCGGCGGGCATGGGCCGTGGGACTCAGGGCCTGGGGTCACCTCGCTCAGGGGCGGGGCCAGGTGGGACTCCAGGACACACCGGGAGTCACACTGGGAGTGAGTGGCGGCACAGGCCTGAGGCTCCCCGGCATTGAGGTCCGGGGACGCGCTGAACGGGCAAGGTGGCTCGCTCGCCCTCTCGTGACCATGGCCGTGACCGGGACACGCAGTGTGTTTATAGTACTGCTTACTGTAGAAGTTTCTGAGTTTGTAGTAGTAACCCTGTCTGGAAGGCAGCTCCGGACAGCCGCCCTCTAGTGGGTCGGGCGCCTGTTTGGACGCTTCGCCCGCAGGGTGATGAAGACTGACCGCCGGAGGAGCAGGCGATTGGGACTCCTCCAAAGCTCTACCCTGCTGGACGTCCGCGGGACACTCTGGCAGCAAAGGAGGAGGGTAGGTGTCGTTTACGACACAGCTGGTGTCGGCGGCCAGAGTGCTCTGCAGGGAGAAAGTACTGGTGCAGGCCATGCCCGGGGGCTGGTCCACTGCGGTCGATTTTAAGAACGAGTGACACAGATTCAGGACGTTTTGAACCTGCAAACACTGGGCTATGTCCAGCACCACCTGCACGTTGTCCTGGTTAAGATCCAGGTGGGATGTGTACATGAAGTCCAGGATTTGCCCAATGCCGCTTACGTTTTTAATATCCAGGTGAAAAACATCACTTTTTTGGCCTGAAGAATTCTGAAAGAGGCTCCTGATAAAAGAAAGGATATCTGTTTATAGTATGGTAGTTTTTTCTTATAAATCATGCTCACATTAATATTCAAAAATACTACCCTTCCGTAAATGCCAAGATTTATTAATTTTTCATTATTCATTTTATTTTAGAGAGAATGCGAGGGGGGAGAAGGGCAGAGGCAGAGAGAATCTTAAGAAGGCTCCGTGCTGAGTGGGGGGCTCAAGCCCATGACCCTGAGATCATGACCTGAGCTGAAATCAAGAGCGGGATGCTCAACCAACCGAGCTGCCCAGGGGCCCCTAAATGCCACGATTTTTAAATTAAGCATATTTAAATCCTTTAAAACATGTTGGCAGGCTGTCCAATGAAGCAGTTCAGATGAATTAACTTAGTGTGCTGGATATGCAACCTTCCAAACAGATCTCAGAGTAAGATTCTGAAATATACTCATTGTTCTGTTCAAAATATAATTATCCATGTGGATTATTAACTGCATACACATAGAGTAAAGCAAACTAAAGGACACACATTTTTCAGCATTTCATGTCTAGTCTGGCAAATTCTATTTCAGGCCATAAAACACGTAACAAAAATATTCCCATTTCTAAGTGCCTTAAAAATGTCTAAAAATAAAGATAGCTATAACAAACCAACACTCGATACTCATTCTTTTTTTAATTTTAGTTTTTTTAATTGTGGCAAAGTATACACAATGTTTACCATCTGACCCATTTTCAGGTGGCTGAAAGTGTTAAACATAGTTCCAACGGTAAAGCCAGCGGCATGGAGTGCACCCACACCACAGTGCCAGCAGCAGCACATCCATTTCCAGAACGTTTCATCTTCCCAAACCGAAACTCTATCCCCATGAAACAACCAGGCTCTATTGCCCTGCCCCTTGCACCCGCCATGCTACCTTCTGTCTGGGAATCTGACAACTCTACATACTTGACATAAGCTCACTTTGTACCCAGATCTGTTAGAGGTTTCTCTGCAACCCCAGTGGCCCACAAGCCAGCAGTGAGGAAAAGAAAAGCCCTGTGAGTTAGCGAGGGAAAGGGGTGCCATGAAGCCCCGGCACTTTATTCTGCATAGATGTCGTCAAGTTCCAGGTGACAGGGTTTGTACTGCATGGAAACTACCACGCTGGGTCAGGTGAATGGTCTTTTGCAAGTTTGTGGACATTTTCTCTAATCTAATCACCTGCTTCCCCAAAATAGCCTTCACCTCTGTTCCTGCCTCAGGGAAGTACTAATTAAAACAGGGCAGGGGAAGTGGGGTCTGAGACCAGGCTGCACGGGGCAGAGGTGCTGACCACCTCGGTGAGCGGACCCATTCACTATAACGTGTGCTTAGAGCATCCATGATAGCAGAGGGTGAGTTCGATGGGAAGATTAGATCAGGCTCCATGCACCGTTTACTAGAGCAATAAAACGTTATGCATTTTAAGGGAAAAAAAGGTACCCCCCCCCAAAAGCTTCAGTGCTTACAGAGAGATACATCTCAGCTAACCAGAAAATGTATGTAGGACACTGAACTCTAATAATGTCTAATAATCTAAAAATGATCATAGGAAGAAATAGATTGAGTTCAAATCTGTTTTCTATAATATTCCAAAGAAAAACAAAAACTAAAACATTTTAATAACAAAATAGTACATAGGGCGTTTTCCCCACTTCCATTTCTTATCACAAGAAAGCTCTTACCAGGAATTCTATTCCTCAATCTTTTTACCATGAAAGCTTAAGAAATACATAGAGAAAATGGACATTAATTACAACTGCTAAAATCAAAGACAAAGTGCCAAAATACTTTCAATCTGCCCAAAGAGTTTTTAGGTAAAAAGCTCTTTTCCTCTCAGGTTGCTCTAAAGACAAAAAAAGCAAAAAATCCACCAAGCACTACAAGAGGTGAGAACGGTGAAATCCAAGGAGAAAATAAATTTAGTCAAAATATACCCACGCTAGAAGAGCTCTTCCTCCACGCGGTCACAAGAACAAAGTCTAGGACACGCACCTGAAGTACTGACTGAACGCCGCCAGAACGTTCTTGTGCGCCTTGAAGCAGACCCCTTTCACCACCAACATGCAGTCGCAAAGCAGGCCCTGGATGCGCTGCTCGTGCAGCTGCTGGAGGAGGTGGCGGCTGTGGGCAGCGAGCGGGTCCATGCTCCGCCGCGGGCACCTGCAGGGAGAGCACGAGGTGGACGGTGAACCGGCGATGTGACCGGAGCCATGTGCACCAGGACTCGCGGGTGGCCCGCCGTTCAGTCCTGGCTCCTTCAAACCGGCCAACAAAATCCATAAAAACGTTGGGCCTTAAGCATCTAGATGCCGCTCCGCAGAAGGCTCTGCAGGGATGCACAAGTTCCGTATCTACACTGTCTGCTGCAGGAGCCGCAGGCCGCCTGGGGGCCCTGAGCGCGTGGAATGTGACTGGTGTGGCTGAGGAACGAGAGCGCTAAGCTATCTGAAGAGCCACAGAACGTGGCAGGGCGAATGCCGAATACGGCCACCATAACGCTGTACGCATTCCTCTCGTTTCTACCCTGCAATAATTCAACAAAAAACATGTAAACACTCGGAAGGTTAGAAAAAAGCCAAGTGGATAAGATCAGTCTGTATTTACTGAGCACCTATATGTGGGGCGCCGAATTACCTGAGGAAAATTAGGAACTTACCTGCGGAGATAAGGTGTAAGCCAAAATAAATTAACGAACACCACTAGACAATAATAAAAAAGGTATCACAAAGCAGCACGTCTGCTCGTTTGCCCTTCTGGCCTCTCCGGCGGGCTGCTGCTTCAGCGCAGCCCTGTCTTGCAGGCGCCCTGCACGGACGTTCTAGAACGCATAAGGCACCTGCTGAATTTGAGAGTGCTGAAGCCAGGCGAGTGAGAGGACACGACGTGCATGCGTGTGTGTGCGTGACTGTGTGTGCGTGCACGTATGAGTGACAGAGAAAGAAGGGGAGGGGGTCAGACCATGCAGAATCTTACAGGCCTTTTAAACCCGACCGTGAGACTCTGCACGAGATGGGAAGCCCTGTCTTACATACAAAGCTTTCCTGTCTCTTCAACATCCCCATGTCCAGGTCCCAGGGCCACAGCAACGAACATGCACACCAAATCCCTGCCCTCACAAAGCTTAAATTCTAGTAAAGGAAACACAAACACACACAGAAGTACACGGCGCACAACTACACAAATACTACATGTAGACAGACACCGGAATGCACAGGAGAGTCAGGCACGGGTCCACGCCAGGGCACAGTCAGGTGAGACACGCTGACAGCAGAGAAGTCGGGGGCAGGAACGAAGTCGGCCTGGGCAGGCGTGTGGAGCAATGGCTCCTGTGAAAAGTCCCAGTTCCTGGAGGTCAGCTGAGAGTCTTGTGTGGCCTCGTGTGGGGCCTAGGCATCTGCACTGTAAGCATCCAGGTGGCGGCGGGGCAGGCAGAGTACAGGGCCCTGCCTTGCTCTCTCCCCAGCAAGCCCTGGGTTCTGATACTTCCTGTCCTGGGAATACTTTATCTACACTGGCCTCTCCAGCCTTCCAGACATCAGGGCTCCGCTGAGCCGTCATCATCTCTGGGAAGCCTTTCCTGCCATCTGAAACATGTTCCTTCTTCCCCAGTGCTCCCGCAAGTCTGGGGTCCCTCCCCTGCGACCCCACAGCACCCAGCATGTGCTCCCCTGAGATGACGTATCCTTACACTCCGTTGCCTGGGTTTGCAGCTCTGCTGTGAGCTCCAAGGGCGCCGCCTTACTCACCGCTGCGCGGCACAGAGCAGGTACTCGCTCATGAAGACCCAGGCTACCGAACCTCTGTTGCTGATGAACAACGGTCAGTGAGGTCTGACCCCCTCTTTTTGACCCCCCACCCCCCACCCCCACAGCTCCTCTTCTAGGTCCTTTCCCTTCTCTTCATTTCCACACAAGTGACTGTGACCCTGACTTCACGAAGAAGGTTGAGTCCACAGATAATTTGATATAACCTGAGTGCCTTTGAATTCCTTTCTTAATTCCAAATTTCTCTCTCCTCCCTCGCTCAGTCCCTTCAGCCTCCCAGGATGAAGTGTGCCTTCTGCTTCGCAAAGCCAGCTTCCCTCTTCCTCTTGCCCCCACCGCCTGCCTCCCCCAGAAGGCTTCACTCTCGGCTTTTCCACTGCTTCACTCTGTCCCCAGCTGGCTCACCAGTTCCTGCAAACACACCAAGATTGCCCCATGTTGAAAAAAAGCAAAAGAAACCAGGACAACAAAACCCTGCCTCGAGGTACGTGTATTCGCGTCTCAAAACAGCAACTCCACACCCCTCTCTGCTTTCTGAGGACTCTGCCACCTCGCGTCTTGCTGCATTCTCCCCGTGCGGACACACACACGCCACAGGAGCCGCTCCTTGGCTAGTGTGTAGCGTGCGTTCCGCCCACCTCTATCTCGACGCACCTGCCTCCCCAGGGCCCTTCCTCTTACGAAGTCCCCGATCTGCTCCATCTCTAGGCTGTATGACCTCTTCTGCGAGCCCCCAAACGTTAATGTCCCTTAAGACTCAGCCCCTGGGCCCTCTTCTTATTCCCTTGAAAATCACATGTATTCCTGGCCTTCATCTGCTCTAAGCAGACAACTCCAAAATGTGAAACTTGCGCTCTGGCCACTAGCTCCAAATGTCCAACTTTCTGCTAACCATCTCCACTTTAGACCCCTCCCCTCCATTTTGAATCTCTAAAACTCACCCTCAGCTCTACACCTTATTCTGGTTCCCTTATTTCTTCATGGAAAGCTTAGTTTCTGACACATAAAGCTTCGGGTACTGGCATGATCTCCTGGTTTGAGATCAGGGTGGGATTCAGAGAAAACTAGCACTAGAGATGATGTCATCTATAATGAGCAACGCTAAAGCACGGGGAGAGGATAGCATCGCCCAGAGCAAGAATACAGAAAGGGAAGCATTAGGTCAGGTGGTGGGGCAGTGTCCCGGGCTGAATCCTCAAGGGTACTGGACACCAGACGATAGAGTCCTCAGTTACCTACCCCTGCCCCATCAGTTGCTTGAACAGAAAAGGATTATTAGCTTTTTCTTATTACCTATCATGCACTATTTACGGGCCAGGAACTACACTAAGCACATTCCATCCATTAACTCCAATAATGCTACAAGAACTCTATTATCAGCCTTTTAGAAGAGAGGAAATTACAAAATGGGGAGTTTTAATGATCCTGTGTTCCAAAGGCAGGATTTAGAGCCGGTTCCTAGCCCTGGAGCCCAAGCTCTTATGCTATGCTACGTCCCGTGAGAAAAAGGACACTAAAAATACAACACAAAACCTTCCTCTATAGACGTTAACGTTAAAATGTCGCAAATGTTCTCAATCTATAGACATTTGCCAGCTATACAGAAGTAACACACACAGTTATAAACTGTTGTACAATTTACGCTGTGAAAATCGTAACTATTCTGCACTACTCAGTATGGTTGTCTAATGGCTTCATGATGTCAATTCTGTACCTGCCCAACGAGATTAGAGAGGGCTCTGGAAGAATTTGTATCTTATATTCCTCATGTGTTTAGGGATGACAAGGGTAAATAACGGTGCATCATGTACCTAAGAACAGTCATAATAAACGTCACATATTTACAAGATGCTTCTAACATGCCAGGCACTATTCTGAACCCTTTACACGTATTCTTTCAATCTCTGTGCTCATCTCATAGTCAGTTCATCTCATTCAATTCTCCCAATAACTATAAGATAACTACCACTCTTATTTTATAGATGAGGACGGGGAGGCACCTGGACAATTAAAGATGGCTACAACTCTGACATTCCTCCCCAGGGGAGGTGGGATCTAGGTCTCTCCCGCCTTGAATCTGAGCAGGCAAGAGTGAGGGTGCAAAGCCCTGCTCACTTCTGGGTCTGACACCTGCCACTGTCTGTCTCCTGGAACAGAGACTCTGGAGGTCCAAGTCGGCTGTAAGGCACCCGACTGGAGAGCACGTGGCACCCGAGAAGGACTCAGCTGAGCCCAGCCTTCCAGCCACCAGACAGCAGAGCCACACCTAACTCTCAAGACCAGCCCCCGCCTGCAGGGGACTGTCACGTGGGGCTGAAGAACTGCCCAGTGAAGCTCTGCTTGAATTCCTGGCCCACTAAGCTGTGAGAGATAATACATTTTTTAAAAACAAATTTTTGTTTGTTTACTTTTGAGACAGAGAGAAACTGAGCATGTGTGGGGGAGGGGCAGAGAGAGAGACACACACAGAATCTGAAACAGGCTCCAGACTCCGAGCTGTCAGCACAGAGCCCAATGCAGGGCTTGAACTCACGAACCGTGAGATCATGACCCGAGCCGAAGTTGGACGCTTCACTGACTGAGCCCCCCAGACACCCTGAGAAAATAAGTTTTTAAGTCACCAAATTTTGGGGTAGTTTGTTGCAATGCAAGAGACATCCTGACTAGGTACAGAGAAGACACAACTCGTACAGACAATAAAGGGCAAAGTCAGGATTCAAACCCAGGGGAATGATTCCAAAGCCCACATGCTTAACCACTGAGTTACACTTAGCACATGAAAGGCCTGCTTGGGTCAAGTCAGCTGATGGCCCAGTGAGCACAGCACAGTGAGGACGAATGCGTGCAACACACGGCGTCGCACGGTGGCTCAAGGAGCACAGGCCAATCCCACCTCTGTGGCTGCTCACTCTGTGGTAAAGACACAGACTGCACCTGTCTTAGTGACCAGCCTATCTCTTATCTAGAGGAGCAGCCTGAGCACAGGAGTGCTCGACATGTAGCTTCTCGAAGGCTGGAGACCCTGAGCCTCAGTTTTTCATATGTGAAAATGGAGAGGTCCCCCCTTGGGTTAAAGAATTCCTAAGGTATCTTCCTGTTTTAAAGGCTACAAATCTATACCAAAATGTGATGCCGGAAGGATGGACCGAGTGGCATCAACGGGAAATCTGGGAACATTGGGAAAATATGGGCAAAGAGAAAACACACGCATGTGCATGTGCACGTATGTGTACACACACACACACACACACACACACACACACACACACACACGGAACAGCATGAAGAGGTGCTCCTAAAGGGAACAAGAGCCAGAACGGAATTCTGTCCTGAGGAGAGGGTTCCCACAGCAGGGGCCCTTCTGTGCAGTGGGACACTTTCTAAACTGGTCAGACACCCAGAGCTGGCAGAGGTCAGTTTCCAGGAGCCACGGATGGACCACTTCTCCAAGGGTCCAAAGGGCACACGCCTCAGCACCAGCTTGCCTTAGAGAGGTCCCACCCTCGTCTGTGGTCATCGTGGTTCTCAAACGGTTTATTCGTAATGCCCCCGCCCCCCCCCACCCCCATGACCAAAGCCATGGCTTCAAGCAAGCGACCCTGGTTGTCTTAGCGCTATAGTGACGGGCTCCACGGTGCTCCAGGTAAACCGATATCGCGTGCCCGACACACGCAGACGTTGTGAGGATGAAATGATGATTACCTGAGTGAGATCTGTCTCCTGCCCTCCACAGGCTGTGTCTCATCAGTCTGCACGTCACTCAACTTTACAGAGTGTCACTATGTGCCCCCCACTGAGGGTGCAATGGTGAACCACTCACGCCACACGGCCACAGGAGCCTTCATGAACGAGGACCTCCAATCCCTCATCCTGACCTCAGTCTGTACTTTCCAACTGATTAAGTTCTTTCCAGCTCGTTTCTTAACTTTCTTTTTCTTTTTAATTTTTTTTTTTTTTATTAATTTCTGAGAGAGCGAGAGAGAGACAGCATGAGCAAGGGAGGGTCAGAGAGACAGGGAGACACAGAATCTGAAACAGACCCCAGGCTCTGAGCTGGCAGTCAGCACAGAGCC
Organism: Hyaena hyaena; assembly: GCF_003009895.1. Lineage (NCBI taxonomy): Eukaryota > Metazoa > Chordata > Mammalia > Carnivora > Hyaenidae > Hyaena > Hyaena hyaena. Next base: position 882,717 of record NW_024080958.1, read on the forward strand.
CAACGCAGGGCTCGAACCCACGAACCTTGAAATCAATCATGACCTGAGCCGAAGTCAGATGCTTAACCGACAAAGCCACCCAGGCGCCCCATTTCTTTACTTTCTTAACTCGGGCAAAGTATCCCCTGCTGGGAACTGAAACTGTGCCCTCCAGCCAGCAGGCCTGCCCTGAGCTGGGAGACCCCGTGCCAGTGACCCTAAGATGATGATGGATCTGCCCTTCGCTGCCCACCTGCACGCATCCACCAATGTCTGTCCCACGTTCTCCTTATATGAACTGGAGGCACTTCGGGCACTTTGGAGACTGTCCTGCCCGTGGTGGCCTCCCTGAAATACCTTTCTTGTGTCACTGCCTCTCGTTTCTCTGCATTTGGTTTTCGTCAGCAGTCGTTCTGAGGCCCCCCAGAGCCAGGTGCTCCTGTACCCCCAATCCTAGAGAGAGAAGACACAGGAACAGGTCCTGGAGATGCCGAATGAGGCAAGTGCAGATTAATCTGAAGAAGGAGGGTCAGGGAGAACTCCCTCAGGGAAGAGCCATGTGTGCTGACACTGGAAAATGCAATCTACCAAGAAAGACTGAAAAAAGGTCACCCCCCCACCCCGGAGGCACAAACACGAATGAGGCACATGTGGGCCCTGCACACAAAAACACCTCGGCCACCCTGCTTGGAGACCTCAAGGCCATTCTGACACTCTGGTGGAAAGTGTTTTCTTCCTTGTCCATTCTGGTGAATGCCTTTTGTTCAGGGCTGAATGGTGTTCCTCCCCAAACCCCTATGTTGAAACCCTAAGCCCTAGGACCTCAGAATATTTACGGGTTTGAGATGGGGGTCTTTAACTAGGTAATCAGGTGAAGCCATTCGGGTGGGTCCTAATCCAATGGGACTGTGTCCCCACAAGAGGAGGAAATTTGGACACAGGAGAGACATCAGGAATGTTCCTGCGCAGAAGAAAGGGCCACGTGAAAACACAGCAAAACCGTGTGTGTCTGTGGCCCCGGAACAATCCCGCGGACACCTTGATCTTGGCGTCGGCTACTGCGGGCCTAGCAAACGGATGCACTCTCCGTCCCAGCCCGACCGCGCTCTCCTCCGGAGGGAAACCCTCTTTATCAGCCCTCCCCGCACCCCGCCGGGTGACTGTAGCTCACAGGACCGTGTCCACACCCCGTTCACCCCGTAGCCACTCAGTGAGGCAGCGAGCACCTAGTGACCGCCCCCGTCTGCCAGCCCCGGCTGAGCGCCGGCCGAGAGCAAGGGCTGAACGATTAAGCGGCGGACACTGCGCTGAGCGCGGCGCATCCACCGACTCCCGGGCCGGACCGGGGAGGAAGTCCCCGCGCCCGTGTCACACGCGCGCAGCCCGCGTGGAAACGAGGCCGCGCGGAGGTAGGAGCTCCGCGGCGCTCAGCCCTGCCCGCGACTACAGGGCGGCAGACGGGGACCAGGAGCGCGCCGGGCGCCGAGGCGGCGGCACCGGGGGCGCAGGCCCCGCGGCTCTGGGATGCAGCGAGCTCCCCCGCGACCCTCGCGGGGGCGGCGGCGGCGGCGGCGGCGGCGGCGGCGGCTCCGGGCCGGGCCCGCTCCCACCGCACCGCGCCGGGCCCCCACGCCCTCGCGAGGCCGGCCTCCCGGCTCGGCGGCCACTTACCCTCAGAGGCCGCGTCCCGCCCGGCTCCCGCCTCTTCACCGGCCAACGCCGCCGACTCCCTCAGCGCCGCTCGCCGGGCCCCGGCGGCCGCGGAACCATCTCGACAACGCCCCCTCGGCCGGCCGGATCTGCCTCCGGCTTCCGGGGACGTCACTTCCGCCGGGAGCGGGTTCGCAGCGCGCAGGCGCGCGGGGCGGCCGCGAAGCGGGTCCTGCTCCTGGAAGCTCCGGAGGGAGGCGGCTGCGGCGCCGGCCCGGCGGCTGCGTTTCCACGTGCTCCTCGCGGCCGGTTGAAACCGTTGGCGGGCCCTGGCCGAGAGGTGAGGGGCGGCGGCCCGGGGCGCTGGGGCTCAGAGGGTGAGCGGGGCAGGGGGCGGTGTGGCTGATGCCCGCGTTTCCACCATGAGAGCCCCTCCTTGGGCTTACCCACGGAAGGAGGAGGCAGTGCATTCAGATCTCGTTCGTACCCTGGGGTCGTGGATGGGGTCCTGGACTTAGGAAGACAGAGGCTTCTCGGTTCTAAAACAGATAAGTCCTCTGCCCAGGGCAAACCAAGACGCCTGGTCACACGGGACTGGGCTTCTGCGTTGGTGCACGTCGGGGACAAGGCTGCTGTCTTCCCTGAGCCCTGGGGAGCTCTGTCCATAAGGAGGAGGTGGCATAGGGCATAGTGATTGGAGCACCGACTTAGGGTCGCGGTAACTGCCCCGGGGTTTAAGGTTTGCCCCTAATGGGATGTGTGACCTTCTGCAAGTTACTTAATCGTCGTGTGCCTCCGTTTCTTGGTCTGTCAAAAGGGAATATTAGAGAACCAGACTCAGTACTGGTGCAAGGATTACTTGAGCACAAACATTAACGACCCCTGACCGGGCGTGGCACGTGGTAGGGGACCAGTTAAGGTCGGGATTTTTTGCAGCACCAACTCTGGGGACACAAGGAAATGAGGTGGGGTGTACTTGCAAGGCTGACTTTGCTGCAGAGGGCCCACTTGGGACTTACACCGGCACCCCCCTCCCTCCCCATCTCCCCAGTCTCCCAGCACCTAGCATCGTGCCTGACACGTGGTAGACTTCCACAGATGTGACCACGCCACTGAAGGGATGCTGGTGAGGTGGCGTGTGGGGAGGTAGGGACATGGCTCACCTTCTCCCAGCCTCCGTTTGCCCATCTGTTAAGTGGGGATAGGTGTACTTTCCTCATAGAGTGGATGCTCACGGAGACCCTCATCAGCCTACGTTCAGGGGTCCAGGCAAAATGGTAGACCGTGTCTACTCCTCCACCCTCTCTTTCCACCATACCCTTGGTTTCTTGGAATTCTAGCCTTAGAAGGGGCTCCTGGCCCCTTGTTTCACAGATTGGAGGACTTGAAGTTCAGAGGGGACAGTGGCTTGTTTGAGGTCACAGGGCTCACTGGGAACTGTGCTTGGGTTGCCCCCAAGTGGGCCGTGCCCAGGGGTGATGGGGTTTAGGTCTGTGAGAGAACGTTTTAAGAATAGTGAGTTCGTTTCTGTAAAAATAATATGAGAATGTAGAGGGAGGAAGGGTTTAAAAAAAGACTCCAGTTCCCAATTCCAGAACTAAATGTGAGGTCATTGTATCAGGGAACAGGGTGGTAGACTAGGCGCCCATGGGGTGGGGAGCCAGAAGAGATGAGTGAACTTATGAAGATAGATGGGTGGTTTGAGGGTCATGTTTAAAGAGACATGGGTTTAGGAGGGGCCTGGGTGTAATAGCATTGATGGGCAAATTAATAGGTCACAGGAAATTCTTTCTACCATTGAATAAGGTTGAATCTTTCCTATTTTATTTCTCACACAGTGCTCGAAGATAGGCATTAGGAGTCCATTTTATAGATGAACAGAATCCAGGAAGTTAGGAAACCTTGAGGTCACTTTTCAGTGAGTTCATTTTTCTGAACTAGTGCAGGCTCCAGTTCAGATCTCTGGCCCTGAGTCTACAGACCACCATCCTGATAAGGGAGCCCGAGGTGCCCCGAGTCTCGCACAAGTTCGCGTGCCCAGATCGTTGCCGCCTGCTACCCCTTCACTTGGCATCAGTGTCCAGCACCTGACGTCCTCAGCTGTGACCTGGGTGGTAACCTTGCCCAGTGTGTGAGGATCTGGGGGTCCTTATGGTGTCAAATGGAAGGTCATTTGTGGAGCCTTTGTTTTTTGTTTGTTTTTTTTTTCTTTCTTTTTGGGTGAGGGTCTCAAGGTCCCATGTGCTGAGCAATGGCCAAGCAAATGGCCAAAGACATTGATGAGTCAAGATAGGCAGGGCAGAAGCTTTGGGCTTGTCTCGGGCCACCTCTGCCGCTTCCTATGTCTCTAGCCTGATCCCTTGACCTCTGCGAGCCTCAGTGTTCTATCACAGGTGTTGGGGGGGTGGCGTGATCACGCCTGTCCTGGGGGTGCTGGGCACAGCTGTGGCCGTAAATGCGAAGTGGCTTTGTGGCGAGCTAATAATCATACTCTGTGATTCATCATCTTTCTCTTGGGTTTCGGCTTCTGCTGAGAGCTCAGTACATCGACCAGAGAGGATCAGACAGCCAGAAGCTCACCCAGGGCCTGGCCCCCTTGGGGAAGGCCCCCAGGTGTATGTGGATGCCAGTGCACACTTGGTACTGACCACAGGGCTGCTGAAATGAACTACAGTGACCTCACTGGGGTAAGGCCCCGAGCACGCTCCCAGCCAGCCCACGGGCACTGCTTTCTCTTCATGTGTCCGTACCTCTAGAAGGGAGGACACAGAGAATCTCCGCACTGGGACTTGCCCTTGGACACAGCGAGCAGGGGAGTCAGGCAAGGAAAAGGGGTCTCTTGTTTAGGTCCAGCCCCTTAAAGCACGCCGTCTCTAGTTCGTAACAGCTGAGTCCTGCATACAGGGTGTCCTAAAACTCTTAATGCGCCTTGTCTTCAGCTTTCCAAATTTCTAGGGTATAAATGTTAGTAGCTTGCCAAAAACATCATTTGGAAGTTTATTTAAACTTCTTTCACATTTACTTAGTTTTGTGAAATTCAAAACTAATTTTTTTTGTGTTAGGCAGTGACTGCTGTCTTCAGTTAGAGGGCCGGAGTTTTCAGAAGTCATCTTTTTGTAAGTTTGTAGCACTTTTCTGCGGCTGAGATTGTTAAGCATGCAGGAGACTTGCTGTCCTTTACAGCCCACCCCCCATATAGACCCCCCCCCCCAAGTGGTTACCTCCTACAGGAGAGATGTTTAGATATGAAGCATGGTCAAGGTGACTCCTGGCTAGTGCTGGGGTGTCCCCGGGGCTCTAAATAAGAGAGGGGTAAGCTCCTTACAGACCTTATCTCATTAACAAGCAGGCGACCACACTGGCCCCATTTCAGAGGAGTGTAGTAGAAAACACAGTGATGGCTCTAAAAATCCAGAGGCACCGAGAGACTGGGTTCTATTCTGCTTTAAAAAACAAAACAAAACAAAAAAACCCACAAATTTTAAATGTGGACATTTGCCACAAAAGACCCAGTGAACATGGTTGAAGGGGTAATTTTCCAAGGGACACGTGACTGAATTCTAATCCTCTCCTGAATTGATGTTTACACCACATGTGGCTAATCCCCAGAGGGATGATGTGTTTTGCACAGATATTCCTGGCATCTTTTTGGTCAACATCACTGGCTTCTTTGAATCAATATGTTTTGTTTCCAGCTGTCCTTCCCAGGCCTTTAATTCCTGACCTTCGCTGACAGACCGAGTCTCCCAGTTGGATCTCAAAGCTTGCGAAAGCCTTCTCTCGTCCCCTTTCCCCCTGGGATCGAGAAACAGAGCAGACCTTTCCAATGAAAGTCAGAAAGCTCTAGGCCATTGGTTTAGTTTGAGGGGGTATTTTTCATTGTTGGTTCTTGTGATGAAAGTATTTCTCAAGTTTTCAGGAGATAATTTGGTTTAACACAGCTGCTTGTCCATTGTGGGTACAATGGCCGTCCATGTCTTGGTGACTAATTAACGAGTCGCTCTTGTTCTTACACAAAGGTGCCCCCGCCGACGGCTGAGTGATGTGTTGGTTCTGGTTCTGGCCTTTGTTCTCCCGTGGGAGGCAGGGTGGCCGGTCACTTGCCCGTCATTGTTTGAGCCTCCATCTGCTGAGTGCAGAATGCCAAGCTTGGAGGGAGTTGGGTTACAGTTCACGTGATGTCAGCTCCGCAGGACTGGTGCTGGGTGGACGCATCTTTAGGGTGACCAGAGGGGAGGATGGTCACAGCCATTGCACATCCCAGACCCACCGCCACGTTTGCTCTCCTCTAGACTCAGTGCCGGGCAGTGGCTGACCACGTGCCCTCCCTTGCCAAGCCACGCCGATGGCAAGCTGAGGGCACAGCAGAGCCGGGACCTGTGTGTGTATGTAGTGCATCAGGCAAGGCTGATGTCCGACGGTGCACCGGGGCCAAGAGGCTTCCACGAGAGACAGGCTGGGCCTTTGAAACCCGCGGGTCTGCAGCCAGGATGTACATTTCCATTCAAGGCCGAATGGAGTGGAATTACCCTGTGACTTCCTTATGTGTGACCTCCCCGGCAGTGACCCAGACCATGGGAGTAGAGGGGAGAGAGTGATTACATGCATGGGAATTCTCTGGGAGCCCAACTGCCCATCTGTGCTTAAGGATTTCTGTATGAGTCAAAGCGCACCGGGTTACTTGACCCTTACCTTTGCCTTTATCAGCAGGAGGAAGGTGCTGGGTCAAATAGTTGTCAGTATTTTTGCTGTGAAACTTCCTTATAACCTAAAATGACAATGCTCTAAAAATCCAATGATTAAAAAACTATGTAGCCGTGGAAAGTTACTATGACTCCTCTAATACTTTCAGACGAATCTGTGTTTCCTTGAGCACAATAGCCTCTCTGTGAAATCTGTAAATGGTAGTTATGTGTTTGCACAGGCATACGACATCTCGGGGCAGTGCTTGGGACACGTGGGTTTGTGGACACCCTCCGTTAATTCAGTGCCCAGCAGCCAGGACCCCCTTGATAGATGGTTCACTTTTTTTTTCTTTTAATGTCTGTTTACTTATTTTTGAGAGGGAGCACAAGCGAGGCAGGGGGGACAGAGAGAGAGAGGGAAACACAGCATCTGAAGCAGCTCCAGGCTCTGAGTTGTTAGCACAGAGCCCGACGTGAGGCTCGAACCCAGAACTGTGACATCATGACCTGAGCCGAAGTCCGATGCTTAACCAACCGAGCTGCCCAGGCACCCCTAGGGTTCCACTTGTTTACCGGTCCAGCAAGAAGCCTGCGAAGGAGGCCCCTCCCTCCCCTACTCCCTGTCCATTGAGACTGAGGGGTGCAGCCTCCTATTTTCACATCTGGATACGTAGTAATGCCTATATGAATGTTTTCTATGCTCAGAATGCTGAGACCCCTTGTCCATTTTCTAAACCTTCCTGAATTCCCTCCTCACTGTGTTCTTGTTGTATTGGGGAATCGGAAATAATTTCCATTCACACCTAAAGGCACAGGGATGTTAAGCCAGCCTAACATCATCAGGAAAAGTAAAACATTTTGCTTAATGCCCCCCAAACTCTTTCTCCCTGGAGCCAGCCTGCCAAATTTCAATCCTGGTCTGCTACTGTGTGACCTTAGGTGTGTTACTTAATCTCTCTGTGTTTCCATACCTGGTGTAAATTGTACACAGTAATAGGCCTTCCCTCAGGGGATTGCTGTGAGGATTAAATAAATTACTGTGTGTAAAGCTCTCAGAACAGGGCTGGCATACCGGAAGCTAACTGGGCTTAACGAATGTTAGCCATTATCACTGTTAATTATGACTTGACTTAGAGTTTTATGTAGATTGCTAATCAGCTTTGATTCTGTTCTTTGTAGCTATTTTCATGTGAAATTATGGTTGAAAAGCAAGCTGTAGGATTGTTTATTGTGAATAAATGTTTCAGATTACAATGATAAAATTATTTTTTCCTTTCTTTCCATGTTCTCTTAGGACAAGATTTTTAAACCTATCTTGGATAGAGGATACCTAACCATTTAGCTAAAAATGGTCTTTTTTACATGCAATGCATGTGGCGAATCTGTGAAGAAAGTGCAAGTGGAAAAGCACGCAGCTGTTTGCAGAAACTGCGAGTGCCTGTCTTGTATTGACTGCGGTAAAGATTTCTGGTAAGTTCTACCTAATTCCTGTAGATCGTAGTAAAGGTCCAGGCCTGTTTGGGAAGCCCTGGGTCCCATGAAGCCTTAAAAAAATGAAAGTGGAGGCACCTTTGAGGAAGGAAATGAAGAGAAAAATTAAAAGTGCTCTGCAGCCTATTCACTTTGTAAGGACCGTCAGGAAGAGAGGACAGAGGGGAAGGGGAACGAAGATGTCGGGAGCATGGGGTCCGTAGGTGGCACTCAGCGTTACCAGACCCTGAGAGGCGACCACCCAGGGCAAGGCTCCAGGGGCACGGCAGCTGGCCACATTGGAGAGCTGGATTGACAGATTGGGAACTGGGTCGTGGGGGACAGGGAGGAAAGACACAGTCCCCCACCCCGCGCAAGCTCACAGGTGATGGTAGAAGCGAGGCCCTGGCCCCTGGGTGCATCCAGTACTTCCACTGAGGGGCCTCTGGACAGGGGAGGACCGGGGGGCGGGGGCGGGCAGGACAGATTTTTCACTGCTTATCTCCTCTCTGGGGACGGGTCATTGTTTGCAGATGGCTCACCTCTTCCCCAGGTTTAGGTGCAAAGGTGGCTTTTGGGGCCTCTGCCTCAATGGCCTCTGGTATTCGGACGATATTTGCTAATAATCCATTTTAATTTCATTCTAGAAAGCAGTGATTTTTTTTTTCCCCAAAAAAATTATTTGAAAACTGCTAAAGCCTTTGTTGATACCTAACCAATCCTAGGAGGAAGCCTGATCAATAACACAGGTGAAAACTGGGTTTTTCTCATTGAGAGATTTTGCCCCCAACCGGGTCCCGAACATCTCCCCGAAGGTCTTCTAGATGATTGTAGGAGACAGAATCGAGTTTCCTCATTTTCTGAGCCTTGGAGATCTAGAACTTTTGAGTGACAAGATAGCACCATTTTACTCTAGCTTTTAACTTATTGTATAGCTATTTATCGATGGGCTACTCTGTAACCAGGTAACCATACAGATTTTATCATTTAAAATAAAGCCACCCTATTGCAGAGAATTCTTTTTATTTTGTTTTTTCTGCAAATATTCACTTATGACCCAAAAAAGTACTGCCCGTCGGTTTGGTTTAAAACCTTTGTATGGAGAAGCAGGTGGAAGCTTTGGCAATTGGGCTCTGCATCGAACAGCCTGGGGGAGGGACGATGCGTCTGCCCAGCATGTTACAAACCGTAAAGCTGGAGAACAGAGGGTGGGAGCAGCACATGAGCATCAGACAGAGCCTCCGCTTGGAGGGTCGGTCTGACGGTGGAACTTTCTATCACTTTGAAGGGGTGACGACTACAAAAACCACGTGAAGTGCATCAGCGAGGAACAGAAGTATGGCGGCAAAGGTTACGAAGGTAAAACCCACAAAGGCGACGTTAAGCAGCAGGCGTGGATCCAGGTGAGGTCTTCTTAGTTCTCAGCTACTTCTAGCTGCTTCTGACCTCTTCCGCTTTCTTTGGAAGCCTGAGAGCAAACACGTCGAATGCGCAGACAAGATGCGCAAACATCGTGCCCTAGAGCAGACGGGGACTGAGCGGCTCGGCCTTGGCCAAGAACTCCTTATTGCTCCGTGAACACACCTGCAGTGCATTTGGTCTTTAATCCACACGCTTTGCAGATTTCTTGCAAAAGCGTTTAGAGTTCTGCTGTCTTTCCCTTGGCTACGAAACTGACCGGAAACTTTCTAATCTTTATCCACTTCTAGTGGTAATGCAGCTTGTATTGCTCAAGCCATGTTCTAATCTGCCACATCCGTCAGTCATCAGAATTGGGCAAAATAAAGTTATTTTCATAAATAAAAGGAATTTTCTGCTTCAGTACAACGCACAGTAAAAACAGCAAAGGCAGCAAAGTCCCTAACTCACTGAGAGGTGAAGCTTCCAGAACGTTACTCCCCATTTTCAGAAAGAGATCCTTAGGAGAGAGGATTCAGAACGGGAGGTAGGAGAAAGAAAAGACAAACGTCATCTGTAAATCCTCTACCCTCTTAGAAACCGGATACATAATAGTTAACTCCCTTTGACGATAGAGTTTAAATGCGCCTTCTCTGGTATTCCCTGGCTTGCTGAGTTAGCCACCTCCTGGGAGGGGACGCCTTCCCTTCACAAAGGACTAATCACTAGGTCAGCCCAGTGCAGATAGAGAAGCTAGTAAAACTCCCTATTTTAACGAAGATGTTTAGGCTGGTGACCGTCAGCCCCACTTTTGGGCTCAGACTGTATCTTAATCCCCCCAAGAAAGAGATGACATTCTAGGTCCTGAGCTTGAGGTACCTGAGTGTATGAGTTGCATCATGTCTGGCATGACATCCTCTAAAGCACGGCCGGCAAATGCAAGGGCCCCGCCGCGGCCGCGCGCATTTGTTTCTGGATGGTCAGCTGGTGCAAGTGCTACATGGCCGCCGCCCAGGAGTCAGGGCCTAAAACCCTTACCACCTGGTTCTTTACAGAAGGGGTTTGCTGATCCCTGCTGTGAACTGTCAGGCGTCTGCAGCCGCGTCACTGGGTCATAGATCGAGTCCTCCTCCAGGTGCTGTCCGGGCCCTCCGGCACGCTGGGTGTTCTCCCACAGGGAAAAATCCTCATGGGGATTGAATCCCTAACCCTTCAGTTTTAAAGACGAAGTTTTCGAGTCCTATCAGTGGTCCAAAACTGAGCATCCTTCTAGATGCCTCTGGGCTTACACACACAGGGTGGGTAGGTGGGTCCGGGAGACCTCACCCATTGCTTGGGTCACAATGTTTTCCTCAGAACTTTGTCACCAGTGCCTTGTTCTGACCCCACGTGCCACTCGGGCGAGTGCCCAGCCAGCTTCACTTCTTCCTTGTTCATGCTTGTCTCACTGTCTTGATTTGTTTTGCTGCCTAGGTACCTAGAGAAGGTTTGTCTTCTCCTCATGTTAGTGTCTTGTATCCGTTTTTTCTGGTCTGTGTATATGTAGCTTTAATTTTTTCCTAATGCAGAGACATCATCCTGTGTTCTGTTATGTTTATTATTTTTCTTTCTCTTGGCTCATCAATGACCATTTTTCTTGTGTACTGTCATTTCCTTAACTTTAATTTAAATTATCTTTTTCCCCTGCTTTCACTGAGATTGCCATAAGCATTTTCTCTAGGTTGCTAATTTAGTTTCCATCTCTGCTCTGTTCTGCTATTTCAGACTTACTCATTAGATCTTAAGGCTGCTTATTGTCTTGGTCCTCAAGTAATTTCCTGGTCTGGATAATATCCATTTTCGTCTGAATCTTTTGATCCCCTTTGGTCTGTTTATATTCTTTTTTCCAAGTTTTAAAAACTTGTGGCAAGTGGTAAGTTATACCTGACACAGAGTTTACCACTGTAAGCATTTTGAAGCACATAAGTGCAGCCGCACTCTCTGCAGCCACCGCCTCCATCCATTGCCAGACCTTTTTCATCTTCCCGAGCTGAAACTCTGTCCCCGTTAAACACAGACTCCTCACGTCCCCTCCGTCCCCAGCCCTTGGGATCTACCATCTTGCTTTCTGTCTCTGTGACTTTGACTACCCGAGGGACTTCATCTAAGCGGAGTCATACAGGATTTGTCCTTTGTGCCTGGCTTATTTCACTGAGTACAATGTCCTCCAGGTTTGTCCATGCTGTGGCAGGGGTCAGAACGTCCTTCCTGTTGAAGGTCGAGCAACATGCCGTTGTGTGGACGGACCGCACAACGTTTATACATCCGTATGTTGATGGACACTTGGCTTGCTTCAGCCTTTTGACTATTGTGAATAATATAACTGCTACGAACATGGTGTACAAATACCTGTACAAATGAGTCCCTGCTGTCAGTTGTCTTGGGCCATGCACCCAGAAGCGGAATTGCTGGATTTTTAAATTTTTTGAGGAAGCACCATCCTGTTGTTCAGAGTGGCCGCGCCATTTTACATTCCCACTAGGTTCCAATCCCTTCTCCTACTCCCCGGCACTTTTGGTTTTTGTGATAATAGGCATCTGAGGCGTTACGACAGGGTGGTTAATGTTCGTTTATTTTTGAGAGAGAGAGAGAGAGAGAGAGAGGGAAAGAGAGTGAGCAGGGGAGGGGCAGAGAGAGAGGGAGACAGAGGATCGGAAGTGGGCTCTGTGCTGACAGCGGAGAGCCCAACACGGGGCTTGAACTCCTGAACCGCAGTGACTGGAGCTGAAGTCGGTTGCTTAATTGACTGAGCTACCCAGGTGTCCCAAGGTTGTTTATTTTTCACTGTTGAGATGTCAGAATTCTTTAAATATTCAGGATGTTAACGCCTTATGAGATACATGATTTGCAAATATTTTCTCCTGTTCCATGAATTGCATCTTCACTCAGTTGACAGCGTCTTTAATGTACACCAAGTTTTACATTTTTATATAGTCCAGTTTTTTTGTCGTCGCTGCTTGTGCTTTCGGTGTTAGGTATAAAAAAACTCATTATTAAATCCACTGTCATAACACTTTTCCCTTCTGTGCTTAGTTTTTAGCTCTTAAGTTCAGGTCTTTGATCCATTTTGAGTTAGTATTTGTATGCAGTGTTAGGCAGAAGTTCAACTTCATTCTTCTCCATGTGGATATCCATTTTCCCAGCACCATTTGTTAAAAAGACCGTTCTTCCCCCACTGAATGGTCTTGCCACCCCCTTTTTTTTTTTTTTTTTTTTATTTATTTCTAGGAGAGAGAGAAAGAGAGAGACAGCGTGAGCAGGGGAGGGTCAGAGAGAGAGGGAGACACAGACTCTGAAACAGGCTCCAGGCTCTGAGCTGGCAGTCAGCACAGAGCCCGACACGGGGCTCGAACCCACGAACCGCGAGATCATGACCTAAGCGAAAGTCGGACGCTCAACCGACTAAGCCACCCAGGCGCCCCCTTGCCACCCTTTTTGAAAACCATTTGCCCACAGATGCAAGGTTAATTTCTGGGCTCGCCATTGCATTGGTTGACGTGCCCATCTTGATGCCAGTGCCATGCTTTTTCGATCACTCTAGCTTTGAAATCAGAAAGCATGAGACCTCCAACTTCGTTCTTTTTCAGGATTGTTGTCCCCTCAGATTCTACGTGAATTTTAGGATGGAGCGTTCTATCTATACAAAAAAAACCCCAAATGTCAATTGGATCTTCACAGGGATTGCATTTAAATCTGTACCTCACTTTGGTTCGTATTGCCCTCTTAATGTTAAGTGTTCCGACCTACAAACACAGGATGTCTTTTCCACTTATTTGTGTCTTCTTTAATTTCTTTCAGTGTTTTACAGTTTTCAGTGTACAAGTCTTTCAGCTTCTTAATGATTAAGTTTATTAAGTATTTTATTCTTTTTGATGCTATTATAAAAGGAATTGTTTTTTTAATTTCCTTCTCAGCTTGTTGGTGTATGGATGTCTAGAACTTAATTTTCTAGAAAGCGTGGATTCTGAGTCCTCTGACTGCTGGACTTATTGGTCCCGATGGGATTTTTTGTGGAATCTTCGGTGTGTTCTACATGTCAGATGAAATCATCTGTGAACAGAGATGATTTTATGCGTCCTTTTCTAATTTTGATGCCTTTATTTCTTTTTGTTGCCTAGTTGCTCCGGCCAGCGCTTCGGCACTGTGGTGAATTTGTAAGCATAGGCACTAATACAGAACCTGGCCTTGAAATGCGACACCTCTAGCCAGGGGAAGGACACTTAACCTTGGCTTTTGTGAAACTCTTGTGCCACTTGTTTATTACTTGTTTTATCTTTCCTTTTTTGTAGAAAATTAATGAATTAATAAAAAGACCCAACGTGAGCCCCAAAGTGAGGGAACTTTTAGAGCAAATTAGTGGTTTTGACAACGTTCCCAGGAAAAAGGCGAAATTTCAGGTACGGATGTGATCTGCCTTCCCTGAATGGAAGGGACGCGCGGCCCCGTGGTGACTGAGCTTGTGTGCACCTGTCAGAATGGAGCACGTCAGGTTTTTCTGTGTGTTTGTTCCTTACAGAATTGGATGGGGAACAGTTTAAAAGTTCACAATGAATCCCTTCTGGAGCAGGTGTGGAATATCTTTTCTGAAGCTTCCAGCAGTGTAAGTCAGATCTAATTTCACATTTGTAGTGTGGCAACAATGATCAGTAATAATGAAATGGGAATGTCTTATTTTTGGAGGTCAAGACAGCCTTCTTTTTCAGAGAGCCTCTTTGTGCCTTCATTTATGGGAAAGAATAAACTGAATGCACTGCAGAGAAGATTTCCTTATTGTGCAGAGAAAGGTATTTAATCCCAATGTTTGATAACAGTACCAGCTAACATGAAGCGGCTTGTGGGATGTACTGGAAAGAGCAGGAACTTGGGGTGTCTGACAGACCTGGTTTGAATCCCTGCTGTGCTGTTGGCCAAATGTTTGATCTTGGGCACTTTATTTAACCTCTCTGAGCCTCCGTTTCCTTGTCTTAAAGAAAAGATGACTTAAAGAAGTCCAATTCATGCATGGATTCGGGACTTAGTGCCTGATCTGTGCCAGGCCCTGGACAGGAACTATAAAATGTCTCAGGTCATGACAGAGCCATGAAGAAAAATAAACCGTGAGGACATAGGGAGCGACTTAGGGGTTCCTTCAGGCGAGGGGGTCACAGAAGGCCCCATCCCTTTATTAAAGCAGCTGAGACCGTGCAAGCACCCCTCCTCATGCCCGTGACTGGTGGACACCCAGTGCGCGTCCGTCCGTGAATCTCCTAGGTGTAATTGTCAGCCGCCTGTCTGGTTCGATCTGAGAGACCCCTCGGTGTGGACCACAGGCAGAGTCTTGATCTGATACCATGTGGCCACCTTGTAGGTCACGCAGTTAATTAAAAGCATTTTCCCCGTTAATTCACCTGCACCTTGCTGCTGTTTGGAGCTTTATGCCTCATCTGTAGACTTAAATCGATAGCAGTTTTAAAAAACAACAGCGGGGTTTTCCTTTCTTTTACAAGTAGGCTCCACACCCAACGTGGGGCTTGAACCCACAGCCCTGAGACCTGGAGTCGTGTGCTCCACCGACTGAGCCAGCCAGGCGCCCCCAACAGTGGGGTTTTCTGACCACCTTTTATTCTGCTCGCCTTGCCGGGATTTGACTAACTTAAAGAGGGAACATTTCGCGTAGCAAATTGGGATAAACAGTGAAACTGTCCTGTCCTTTCGCTTCCAGAAGAAACAGATTGGGCCCTCGGAAGCTTAGAACTGGTCATGTAGGCGCTGTCTTTGCACAACGGCCGCTACCTTCTCCAGTGTTCTCGTTCTAGTGCACGAGCTGCTGCGTGCCGCCCGAGCGCGCTCTGTCACCTGTCACTTGATTAGCATTTAGGTGGGACTGTTTTTTAAAGATTATTTCCATCATCTCAAGTAAGAATCAAAGATTTGGAATTGCTTTGTTCACTGCAGAATTAAAAAAAAAAAGTTTCTGGTTTTCCTTTTGAAGCCGTGAACATATTCAAAAGTAAATGAATAATCAGTACGCAGCCCATGGCACACTGAGCTCTGTAAAACGTGGCCTTCGCGGCACAACCCCGCGTGTGTGGCGCAGGTGGCTCTGTGGCCCCATCCGTTCACACCCCTGCCGTTTGCCCCTCCCGTTACCGTGCGCTGGGCGTTCGGCTCCTGCGTGCTCTGCTCCTGGGGTATGGTCTGTGCCCCAGGGCAGCGTGCCCGGCCCCTATACCCACAGCTGCGATGAGGCCACAGTCCCGCCCTCACAGTGCGGCGTTCCATCGCAGGACCCACGGTGGCATATGTGGGTCCCGGCTGGGACGGTGGGGTGGGCGTGGGAAGCGCTGGGGAGAAACGGAAGGCGGGAGGGGGGGCTCTGTTAGGAAAGGGGGTCGCTCTGAGGAGAGCCTGGAATGAAGTAGAAAGAATATGGGGACGGAGCGTGTCGACCGTTGCCGAGGAGCTCCCATATGGGATGCGTGTGTCCCCTCCCGGGTGCGGACGGGAGACCCGAGCTAGAGACGTGGTCTGACCCGGGCAGCAGGCAGGCCGGGGTCTGAGGCTCTCAGTGTCCTAACGGTGCCTTCCTCGAAGCCGGGAAGGGCACCGTAGGCCAGGAGCGAGGCGACGTGGGCCCCTTCGTCCTTCTGACTGGGTGTCTGAGCACACGGCCTGCCTCCCTCCCCGTGCCTGGCCTGGCTGGTCTCCCACCTGCCGGGGGCTTGAGCGCTGACAGAGGCGTGACCTTGTAGACTCTTTGCACTTGAGTGAAAGCCAGTCCTCAATTTGGGAGACAGTAGCTCCCGCCTTGAGACCTACCCTCCCAGAGGAAGGAGACTGGAGGTGACTGGTCTGTCACCCAGCTGGTAACTAACGAGAAGGGGTCTCGGGCACTGATGCCCAGCGGTCCCCGCCACTCCCGGAGCATTCCCACCCGGACGCGTTAGGACCCACCAGCGGTTCTGGGCATTGCGGGCGTTATTCTTGAGAAGGGGCTGATGTAGAGACCAGCCTAGATTCCGGGCCAGGGGGTGCCGTGGGCAGGGGGTGCCGTGGGCAGGGGGTGCCGCGGGCAGCGGCCTCGTTCTGCTGGGGTCATTGTCCTCAGTCAGGTCTATGTGCCAGCTTGAGTACGGTAGTGCGCGGCCTGTGGTTCCTTAGGCTTCTGTGTCCCCGCTCTCCGGGCTTCCCTCCCTCCTCCCTCCAGGCCCCTGCTCCCCGGGCTTCCCTCCCTCCTCCCTCCAGGCCTCCGCTCCCTGTGCTTCCCTCCATCCAGGTGTCCCGGATCCCTTCCTCTGTTCTGAATGAGTAAATTGTGCTGCTCGAGCGCTCCAGGGTTTACAGAACCTTCCTGGACGTAAAGTGGCTCATTTGAGCATCCTCCGTCTGCTCCTCCTTACTCAGCACCATGAGCTGCTGAGCACGTGACATAATTTTCCATTTTATTCGTCCATGAACTTTCACTCTACTACCTTTCCTGTTCTCAGTGAGGAAGTAGGTTCGGAGCAGATAAATAACTTGCCCTGAGTCACCCGGCTCAGAATTCACAGAGCTGGTGCTCGAACCCAGGTCTGCAGATGCATAAATCCAGTGGTTTCTGCCACACCAGTGTGCTCATCTTCTACCAGAAAGGTGGACAGTGAGCCAGAAGTAAAGGTCTAGCTTAAGTGACATAAGGATTCTTCGCTTTTCCAGTGGCACGGAAATGTCTATTAAATGCAGGGTGGGGCGTGGGCTGGGGGGACCTTTCTTTTTCCCATTTGATATGTTTACTGCCACATTTTAGCTCTTGGGGGGAAGGCAGTCACAGTAAGATGGTAAGTAGTAGACATTTTTCTTGGAACAGTTTGCTCTGTACACACGTGCAGTGATGTGCACAAATGCCTGGAATGAGTATTTATGTGTCTCTTGGTTTTGCTTAATAATAAGGAACCAGTCGGTAAGGGGCCACACCGACAGCCACGCGACCAAGCAGTCAACCCGCCCAGCACAGAACTTTCCACAAAGGTTCCGGCCTCCCAGACAAATGACACCACAGAAAAGCAAGCAGATGTGAAGAAGAATAAAAGAGAAAGGAAGGAAGAAAGGCAGAAGAATAGAAAAAAAGAGAAGAAAGAACTAAAATTAGAGGGCCACCAGGAGAATTCAAAGAGTCAAAAGCCTAAGAAGCGCAAAACAGGGCCAGCAGCCGCGCAGGAGGCTGGAGGGGACGCCCCGGGCTCTGCAGGGAAGAAGGGCTGGAGCGAGGAGGGCAAGGCCCCGGCGGCGGCGGTGGATGGAGCCGGAGCCGCCGGGGAGGAGCCGCTGGAGCCGCGGCCCGGGAAGAGAAAGCAGAAGCACATGGAAGGTATGTGGCTGGCGTGTGCCCTGGGCTCTGTTACGGTGCCGTAGAGCAGTGAATTTGTGCCAGACCTGGCGTTCAGACCGAGTAAGGCAAGGAGCATGAGCTCTGCGATTGGGCCAGCCCGGGCCCGGGTGACGGCACCTCTCCGCTCGCCGCGTGCCCCCCAGACCCGCAGGGGGAGAGTCCCGTGAGCCAGGTCATGCTGGCGGATGCACGGGGCCTGGCCATGCACGCCTTTCATTAAATCGTGGCTGCTGTTGTAAACGCAAAATCTTTTTCTCGTGCTCAATCTTTCTGCTTTCCTAGATGAAGCAGATACTAAGAAGAAAAAGAAAAAGTTGTCAGAACATTCTCAGGGTGGCGAACCAGAAAACCATGAGGCTCCTGCAAAAGGTATCACTGGCATCCTTTGGAGAGGTCTGGTCAGGGTGGGGAGGGAGGAGGTGACCCGGGGCCTTCAGACGGCTCATGCCCTCCAGACTCGGGCGCGGTGTGGCCCCGGAGGGGAGAATGGGAGCCATGGGAGCCCCTCCACAGTGGCTGTCTGGCTTTAAGGGGAAGACTGTCTACACTGGACATCCATTCTCTCTGGAACCGAAGATAAACCCAGCACGGCTTTCCGAGACCTTGTTCCCTTTCGCTTCTGCCTGCTTCCTTCCCCCTGCCCCTCACTCCTGTCCTGGAAGTACCCCCAGACTTAGCTGCCCCCTCCCCTCTGCTCTTGATCCCGGGATTACCCACAGAATCCGATTCCCGGCCTTTAAAGTTCCTCTAAAACGCTGCCTCCTCCACAAAACTGCCCCCGCTGCCTCCGGCCTGAAGCGTTCGCTGGGGTCCTGCTAATCCAGAGCAGACTCAAGGACTCGCGTGGGGGTGGACGCATTACTAATGGAGGCTCAGTAACTGCCCGAGCTGACTTAGACCTCTTCACTTGGAACCCCCACTCCCAAATTGGGGTGTATGAGCCCTTTTTTTTTTTTTTTTTTAATACTTTTGGGAGAACAGCAGATTCACATGCAGTTGTAAGAAATAGAGACCAATGGGTCCATGTGCCCTTTTCCCTGCTTCCTGCTAGGGCCACAGTGGGCACAAGTGTCCTGTGCCCACAGGGTGCTGATGCCCACACAGGCAGGAGACCAACACTCCCCTGGCCACCGGGAGCCCCACTGTGGGCCCATTTCTAGCCAGGCCCTGCCCCGCCGCCCCACCAGCCCCCAGCAGCCACTGATCCGATCACCGTGTCTGTACTTCCACGGTTTCAGAAAGTTACCTAAATGGCATCCTTGAGTACGTCAGGTTTTGAGACTGCCCTGTCTCGCTCAGCGTTCTTCTCTGGAGATGCATGCGGGTTGTCGTGTGTATTGGAAACCCATTCCCTCTGCTGAGTAGTAGCCCGTGGCGTGGACGCACCCAGTTCCTCTCTTGAAGGACCAGTCTCCACTCGTTATGAACAAAGCTGCCGTCAGCACTTCCATACAGGTTTCGTGTGAACACACATCACTTCTTTCTGGAAGAAACATCCAGGAGGGCAGTCGCTGTGTGGTGTGGTGACTGTGTGTCTAGCTTTTAAAGAAAGCACCAACTTTTTCTAGAGTGGCTGTGCCATTTTATATCGCCCCAGCCGTGTGTGACTCACCCACTTTTCCCACATCCTGGCCAGGGTTTGGTGGTGGTACATTTTTATTTAGCTGTTTCGACAGGTGTGTAATAACAGCTTGGGATGATTTTATCACTAATGATGTTAAATATCTTTTCATGTACTTATTCGCCATCTGTATATCTAGCTCTTCATTGAAACATCTGTTCGTGTCTTTTGCTTATATTCAAGTTGGATTTTCTTTTTTACTGTTAAGACTTGAGAGTTCTTTATGTATCCTTTTCTAAATACTACTTTTTTGTGGGATGTGTGGTCTGCAAAGTTTTTTTCCCTTCAGTCTGTAGCTTTTTTATCCTATAACCGTCTTTTATAGAACAATTTTTTTCATTTTGATTTAGTTTAATTTGTCAACTTCCCCTTTAATAGGTCATGCTTTTGGTGCCGAGTCTGGGAACTCTTTGCTTAACCCTAGATCCCAAAGAGGCGTTTTTTTCTGTGTTTAAATGGTTTACAGTTTTGATCTTCAGCCCACAATCCATCTTGAGTTGATTCTTATGTAACATATAAGACTCAGTACAAGTTCATTTTTCTGCCCATCGGTGTGCAGTTCTCCGGCACTGTTTGTTGAGAAGGCGCTTCTGCCTCATTGAATCGCTTTTGTACCTGTGTCAGAAATCACTCGCGCATGTTTGTGTGGTTCTGTTCTGGGTTCTTGATTCTGTTTCGTGGATTCTCTGTCCCCTGCCCACACCACACAGCCTCGATTGCTGTGACTCTGTCAGAAATCTTGAAACTGGGAAGGCTTTATTCTTTGTCAGAGTTCAGTTTTAGAATAATCTTGTCTAGCTCTACAAAAACCCTTGCTGTGATTATACAGAATATGCATGATTTTGTGGATTTCCCTGGGTCTTTGTACGTAGATCATGTCATCCGAAGATGGGGGCAGCTGTAATTCCTCTCTGAGCCGCGGGACTGCTCTTCCCTGGCCTTCTCTTCACGCACTGGAGAGAATTTCCATCACAGCATTGAATAAGAGTGGTGAGAGTTGACATCCCTGCTCTGTGCCTCATCTAAAGAACGATTAAGCCTTTTACTTTCACGGCAGTTGTCGGGTTTTGGTGGATGCTCTTTATCTAAAGTTGAAGGAATTCCTCTGTGTCCCTATTTTTCTAAGAGTTTTTATCATGAATGTGTTGGAATTTTGTCAAACACCTTTTCTGCGTTGATTGATGTGATTGTTTTTTTTTTTTTTTTCATTAGCTATTAGTGTGGCGGATTGCACTGATCGATTTTTCAAGTATTGAACCAGTCTTTCATCCCTGGAATAAACCCACTTTGTTGTGGTGTATAATTTTCTTATGTGTTACCTGACTGCTAGATTCTACTTGCTAATACTTTGCTAGGTATATTTGTGTCTGTACTCATGAGGGGTACTGCTCTATAGTTTTCTTAATGCTCTGGGCTTGTTTTGTTTTTCTTCCAGTTTTCTCTTGCTCAGACTGTGTAATTTCTATTGTTTTATCTTCTAGTTGACTGATTCTTTCCTCTCCCCCCTCTGTTCTGTTTGTCCACTGAGCTTTTCAGTTCAGCTACCATATTTTTCAGTGCTAAAATCTCTGTTCGGTTCTTTATGTCTTTTTTTCTGAGTGTTTCTACTCTTGTTCCAAGTTTATACAGAATTGTTTATTGAAGTATTTTTATCTTGGAATGATGACTGGTTTTCACTTGGCACCTGGATATTTTCATAGATTACAAGACTCTGGGTCTTATTTCAACTGGCTTTTTCCCATGTGATTTGGCAGGGGAAGTGGGGGACAAGACCTCATGACAGCAGGTGGGAGCCTGCCCGACTTCTGCTGGCACCTGAGGGGACCACTCCTTGCTACTGCAGGCAGGGTGGGAGTTCTGGCTCCCCACGTGGTCACCACTGTCCGTGGCCACGGCCACGGTACCGGCTGGCGTGGATGAGAGTCCCGATTTCCTACCCAGCCTTTGTTGACGCCTTCCCTCATCACAGCCTTGAGGGGGTGGAGCCACACGCTGCTTCTACGATGTTTAGCTGGAGGAGAGGAGACTGTGGAGGGGTTCCTTTCCTGGTCTTTTACTGCTCCTTGGTCTTTCGCTGAGGAGGATCAGGCTCTCGTGGAGACTTGCTTTGTTGGCTTTCCAGGCTGCCAGCTTCTTGAGCTCCAAATCTGGGATCTCTGGAGCAAAAAGAAAACACAGGAAGCTCACTACCAGGTCACTCCTCAAGTCCCGAGGTCCCTACCTGGTCCGCCTTCTCACCATCTTTCAGAGTCGTCCTGTGTTTGTCTGTAGAGGATTCCAGGGGTTTCGTTGCTCTCAGCAGATGGAATCGGGAAAAGTACATCTGCTCCATCTTCCCGGAAACAGAAGTCCCCTAGGGAGCCTTTAGCCCGCAGGACAGCTGGTGTCTGTGGCCGTCTCTGTCGTCCGAGGCGAAGCTGCTTTTGCTCCTCTTAGGCAGCCCCATGATGTTAGCGCATGCTCCGTGGCGGTTCCTGCGTTCATCGGATTCAGCGGGGTCTTCTTACAGGCATCTGACAGTGATGGTACTTCGGGTGGCCTACTTGACCTGCTCACTCTGAGGGCGAGTCCTGGAAGGGGAGCCAGGCTTGTAGGCCCCTGTGAGCGGACAGGCCCTGCACCTGCTACATGGCGCGGTCAGGGTTATTAGTTCATTTCCCGGGTAGCAGATAGATGTCACTCAGATGGTTGCTTTATCCGTCTGGTTATACACTGAAACAAATGTTATTCTCTATATCGTAGGTAAATTCAACTGGAAGGGAACTATTAAAGCAGTTCTGAAACAGGCCCCGGACAATGAAGTAGCGATCAAAAAGCTCAGGAAAAAGGTATGGCGCATGGACCCAGGTGCAGAAGCTGGGGACAGCCACTTCTTTATTGCAAGATGTACACTTTTTGGTTTTCCTAATCTAAAATACTAGGGATTTGTATCTGTGATTTTCCAGCTGCTCAGTCGCCCCTGGTGGGGTGGGGGGACTGGACCCCATCCCATCGCACTTCCTGAGCCAGAACGGTGCTGAAGAAACTGGGAAAGTCCTGTTCTTGGCATCTTGCTGTCGTTTGCTTAGTGCAGGGCAGTGGTTCTTCTTGTTTTTAACTTCGTGGCGAGGGGGACAGACTGCACGTGTGGGTGCGCGAAGCTGCGGGCAGAACACACCCCTGTGACCGGCACCTGCGTTTCTTTTCTGTTTTACTGTGGCCTCCTCCTGGGTTAAAGGAAGGATGTTTTAGGTAAATCTTCAGGACAAATCACCCACTTGATATCTTTTTCCCTGCGAAGGTTTTGGCTCAGTATTACGCGGTGACAAAGGAGCACCACAGATCGGAAGAGGAGCTCCTGACCATCTTTAACAAGAAAATCAGCAAGAACCCCACCTTCAAGTTAGTAAAGGACAAAGTGAAGCTTTCGAAATGAACATTTTTATACTCAAAAATCGAATCCATTCTGTCGATTTCTTTCACTGCTGTTTGTAAGACATAATGAATTACAACAACTCCAGTTTTGCTTTTCAAAGCAGTATTTTTAAGTTACAGAAAAAGTCTATTTTTGGTAGAACTTTTATGAGAAAATAAAATATATTCTTATCCAAAATTCTAAATCTGTGGTGGTGAAAATTATTGTACTTTAAAAAATACTTTTGGGGCGCCTGGGTGGCTTAGTCGGTTAAGCGTCCGACTTTCGCTTAGGTCATGATCTCGTGGTTCGTGGGTTCAAGCCCCACGTCGGGCTCTGTGCTGACTGCCAGCTCAGAGCCTGGAGCCTGTTTCAGTCTGTGACTCCCTCTCTCTCTGACCCTCCCCTGCTCACGCTGTCTCTCTCTCTCTCCTAGAAATAAATAAAACATTAAAAAAAAAAAATACTCTTGGGGCCCCTGGGGCTCAGTCCATTGAGCGTCCAACTCTGACTTGTGCTTGGGTCATGATTCCAGGGTCATGGGTTCGAGCCCCACATCAGGCTCTGTGCCGACAGCAAGGAGCTTGCTTGGGATTCTCAATCCCTCTCTCTCTCTCTGCCCCTCTCGCACTTTCTCTCAGAACAAACAAAGCAGAACAGAAATTAACTCCCATTTCTGGTTCTATCCAGTTACACATTCTTCAAAAACAAATGCTTTTATATGGAAAACTTAAAAATGTGACAAGTAGGGGCGCCTGGGTGGCTTAGTCGGTAAAGGTCCGACTTTCGCTTAGGTCATGATCTCGCGGTTCGTGGGTTCGAGCCCCGCGTCGGGCTCTGTGCTGACTGCCAGCTCAGAGCCTGGAGCCTGTTTCAGAGTCTGTATCTCCCTCCCTCTCTCTGACCCTCCCCTGCTCACGCTGTCTCTCTCTCTCTCTCTCCTAGAAATAAAAATATTGAAAAAAAAAAGTGACAAGTCAAAAATAATTCCTCCTAAACTAAAAATTATTTAATTGCAGGGCTTCTATACATTTTTAATTAGAGGTTTTTGTGGGTTTGTTGTGTGTTAAAACAACAGTATTTCGTCCAGAAATGGTCACGACAGTCTTCGGTATGTGGCCTTTCCATGCCGTGGCCCTGTCCCTCTTCGGCCTGAGACGGACTGGCAGCGTGGCCTGTGGCCGCATGCAGGGAGATCGCTCACCTGACCCGGAACCCATCACGCAGCTGTATCACTGTCCTGGGGCTCCGAGTGGATCGCGATGCTGCCAGAGATGGTGTTGAGTGCTGGCGTGTCGTGCCGGAGGACACAGCACGTGCCCCTTGCTGACACTTGAGTGAGCTTTGCCACACGTCCCTTAAAAGCTGCCGAGTGTGGCACCTTTAACCAGGGTTAACGTTTGTCGTCGATCCCTCCTGCTGCTGGCGAGAGCAAGGATGGGACCCAGAACAGAAGAGGAGGGCGACCAGGAGGAGGGGCCGAAAAGGAGACAGACGCTGTCTGAGCCTGAGTCCCCAGATGAGCGAGAGGAGTCTGCTTGTCTCCTGGACTCGCTTGGTCCTTTGGCAGTTAACCCGTCTGGACCTCACTTTCCATCTGGACAGTGGGACGCTGTGAATAAATGAACCGAGTTATGGGAAGCGCGCAGCACCTTGCCCGAAGCCCAGCAGATACACTCCTGTTCGGGGCCTCGTAACAATGTTCCAGCCGCGAGGAGCTTTAGGCATTTGGAGAGCATAGGCGAACGTGGGAGGGCGAGGCCGGACCCACACCACATCCTCAGGGACAGAGAGCCCAGCCCTGACTCCTGAGTGCTGTCCAGGACCCTCTCTGCTCCTGCCCTCCCCGCGCATGCGCTTGGGGGCGCAAACCTACTCCCCAGAGTCCCACGTTGAAGTGTAAACTCCACAGTATTTCAAGGTCAGTGCTGATGTTTATTTTCTGTCATTTTTACCAGGAGGCGGTTAAGGCAAAGGGACAGATGTGACAAAATTAACTAACACCTCCGCCACGGGAGAGTCATTTCTGTTTGTCAGCTGTTCCCAGGGTTCTCTGGCTGGAACTTGCTGGCCGCACAGGGCAGAAATGGGGCTGGCTGCTCAGGAAGGCTAGCGCAGTGCCCGTGCACCGGGGCTGGGGAGGTGACCTCTCCGTTCCCTCCAGCTCTACAAGGGTGAAGAATCAGCTATTCTGATTCTGATAGTCAGCGTCATGGAGACAGGTCTATATCGCAGACCGTGCAGCTGGTGGTGGGAAGGGTCTGGCTACAGGTCTGGCTATAAGCACAGTCAACAGACCCCCCCCCCCCCCAAGGCCCCTGCACAGCGACCACCCTGTGGTTTGGGCAGCTGCCTGCCTGACTTGGACTCACACAGTACTGGAGCCCCAGGGACT
Organism: Hyaena hyaena; assembly: GCF_003009895.1. Classification (NCBI taxonomy): domain Eukaryota; kingdom Metazoa; phylum Chordata; class Mammalia; order Carnivora; family Hyaenidae; genus Hyaena; species Hyaena hyaena. The sequence goes on from NW_024080958.1 coordinate 907,695, forward strand.
TCAGAAACGGATCTAATGCTATTTGTGTCCGGCTTTCCCACTTCATTGTGTCCAAGTCGAGTGTTAAGATGGAATCCTACCATATTCTGCCTGTATCCACACTAGTCTGCTGGGCCTGGCCCTCAGGCATCGCTAAACCTGCCAGGGATGTGTTCTGGCACACCATGGTTTTCGAATCTGAACCCTTCCTTGCTGACACGCCTGACATCTGTCAGCTGTGTGCAAAGCCGTTTTCCATGATGCCGCTTAGCAGCAGGATTTGGGAGAAGATGGGTACATCTTCTAAGATGGGTGACTGTCCCAGGCTGGGCCCTCCTTAATGTCAGGCACACTAGGCATCTTGCAGTCAGATGAGGAAACAGAGCTCAGCACAGGGAGGAAGGCCAAGGCCGCCCCTCCCTTGGCACCGGCCAGTCAGCCCAGCTAGACGTGGACTGATGCAGAAGCCAAAGAACGCAGCCACCGGTAGCAGAGGGGCATCCAGGCGGAGAATGTTTAAAAATAGCAAAATCGTCCCAGTTTCTCCACACTGGCTTTGCTTCAGGTGAGCACAGGGGGCTTGCGGCCCTGGTGCAGTACGGTGACCCCTCTGAAGAAAGGCTTCCAAGGACCCCATTCCTAGTTCTCTGTTTAAACCCGCCCCACAGGATGCTCATGAGAATACGGTGATAGAAGCCAAGGTTAACAGCACCTTTATGGGCCTGCAGACTTTCATGAATATCTTTGAGATGCTCTCTCTCTAAACGTATCTCTCTTTCAAAGTTAAAATTTGAGCTTCCCAAGTCCTATTAAAACAATTTACTTGGAGAACCTCACTAGCCTGTAATTACCTCTCTTTCTCCAAACCAGATTTCTAGGAATTGGTGGCGGAGGTGGAGGGAGTCTTTGATACAGAGTGTTTGTTTTTAGATAGCACTTTTTGTAGTTGAATGAGGGAAGATTTCAGAGATCGGAGGTTTTATCCAATTCGTTTCCGTTAGAGAAAGCTATGGAGAGTGCACCTTCCTTCTTCGCTCCCCCACCGAAAACGGAGGTGAAGCTGGACTCCCACACAAAGTAGGTAACTGCACATTGTTGACTGACACCTGGATGCAGAACCGGGTCACCCAGCGCTCTTCGATTGTAACATCCTCCCTCGTGGAAGGAAACGACCTCAGTTTCTAGACTCTTATCCCAGATAAGAGCAAAGACATATTCTGTCTACTTTCCTGTACTCTGTGGTGGCTGGAGCTCAGCATGGATTCCGCCTTTTACCCTTTCTTCCCAGTAAGCTTTTCGAGAAATGGCTAAAAGAGGTCTTCCAAGATTCTTTTCTGCGCAGTGAGCCAAAGAGGGTGCGTTCTATTTCTCACTTGGTAGGTAAGAGAGCGTACCTGCATGCCGCTCTCGGCGCCAGCGGAGGACGTCTGACCACCCTGGGGTGGGACTTCACACGTAAAGAGCTTTAGTTGGGAGCAGTGGCCTTGCGTGACGGACACTTGCTTTCCCTCACAAGCGTGTGGACCTGAACCCTCCCCCGGTGCCCACAATTCTGCACCAAAGCCCTCTTGTCACGGAAGCCATGGAGGTCACAGGGACTAAGGAGCTAATTCCAGAGTGCCCACCCTGGGCCAGCTCTACGCTGTCTTTCGGGACAGGGAGACGAACAGCAAGCCCAGTGGCATGTCACCGGGGCATACTGGTTGCCCTGGTCCACTGGGTGTGGGGCTGGGGTAGGGAGCCCCCCGGGTCCCTTCTGCAGCGGCGCTTCTTACCTACTTGCTGTATTAGGTCATCTTTCTCTGCTTCCTGCTACTGCCCCTGCTGTCCCCTGCAGGCTCCACCCCTACCTGCAGGGGGAGGCAGTGCGAGAAGATAGCTGTGATCAGGCTCCGTGTGTCGGAGTCCAACCTTGCGCTGAATCCGACTTTGCCTCCGGCGGGTTATTTAGCCTCTGGATCTCGGGGGTTTCATCTGCTGCACTGACCTACCCCCCCCCCCCCACCCGCCATAGACAGAGTGGGGTTAAGATACCGCACACGTAGGGAAGGGTATAAAAATCTAAATCTCAATGAACTTCACAAAGTGCACACGCTGGGGCCCTGACTGCCCAAGTCCAAGAAACAGGACTATTCAGCCCAAGGAGAACCACACCCTTCCTCCTGAAAGCATGGATCCACCAGGCCTGGTTTTGAACTTTATGTAAAAGGAATCCTACGGCGGCATGTGCCCTTTTGTGTCTGGCTTCCTTCTTCAACACTCTGTGAGCCCCCCACGCTGCCGTGTAGCAGGAGCTTCCGCTGTCTTCTGCCGATGCCACGCTCTGCTGTCCCCTAACGAAATCGGCGATCCCTCTAAGGCTCCGGGTGCAGACACAGTCCTTCCTCCTCTCTGCTGGAGTCACAGAGTCCTTGCGTGCGCGTCACCTTGACGACATGCAGCCCAGCGGTTTTCCAGAGCACTTTTCCCACTCTCTCCAGCCACCCCTGGGAATGTGGGTTTGCTTTGCCCAAGTGCACTGAGGTTTGGCACTTCGCAAACCTCCATCTCTGTGTCTCTCTTCTCCACATGGCTGTCATTCCGTGCTGTCACGTTAAGCCGCTGGGGGTCGCCACTAGATTATCAAGCTGTCGAGAACGGCATCTCCAAGTCCTCACAGCAGACTGGGCTTGAGTGATGTTATATCAGGACAGCAATTTCTGCCTCTTCTGGAATCTGCCACCGCCCTGTTAGCATGTACGGAAACCCAAGACCTTGCTCAGCTCACCGACTCGATTTTCCAACTTCTGTAACTTGGGGTCAGACCTCCCTTCTAACTCTCCATCTTGGGTACAAAGCAGTTGTCTCCACCGGTGGAAAGAGAAGTTCTTTGTTTTGAGTGCAGTGACCAGCCTGGCTTTTTTGTTCCAGGATCCAGGAAGGCTTTCATTTGTTCCCTTTGATATAAGTGGCTGGACTGCCCCCTCTGGTAGTTTAAGCTGTAATTGCTGAGTAAATACATGTGTCAGAGTTGAAAAGTCAGACATGGCTCGGAAGGTCAGGCCTTTGTTTGGCCACAGAGCGGCCTTTGTGAGCTGCTGGAACACAGCCTGTGCCGCTCTGCCTGCCTGGTGACCTTGGGCCGACGTGGGCGGCAGGCTCACAGTGGCCCGTATGTTCCACTTCCCCGCTCTAGGTCAAAGGTGGGTGAAGCCTCCGCTCCCCTGGGTAGTTCCAGCAGCACTGCTCTGGGGTCAAGTTTGGGTCGGGATGCTAACGGTAACGTTCCAGGGTGGCCCGGTTTTGACCAGTTTTATCCTGAACAGAGAGCTATTTTACAGCTAAAATTGAAATGGCGATCCCTCTTCTAGGTTCCGGGGGGGGGGGGGGGGGGGGAAGGGCAAGAAAACATTTTCAATATTAAGGTGTCCCCACCTAAAACACCTTAAGCCTCTTGGCATTTGTCACCATGAACGCGATTCTAGATGCCAGGAGAGTGGGCGTCAACTTCCACGGCACCTGGCTGTTTTCCACTTAATTTATCCACGTTTCATGATATTTCATAAAAGCACCTGGCATCCCACGCCCTGAGAGAAGTCTCTGGTCGTATTCAACAGCTGAAGAGTGGAGTTACACTGGAGGGAGGCTGAGACTCTGTCATGACAGCGGGCACCCATCTCCAGGGCCCTCGGTGCCCGGCTGTGTGGGTCCCTGAGCCCAGGTCTCCTTCCAGCCTCTTCAGAGCCCTGGGGCCATGACTCACGACGTGGCCTCGTAAACGGTGGCCCTGCTCTCCACCGCCAATCTCGAAAGGCTGGAGTTCCCTCCTCTCTTGTTCTGTTTAACGCGAGGATTTCTCAGGGGCTGTGGCCGTGGGGTTGGGGGTGATGCCCAAGGAGGGACAGAGTCCAACTGACCCTCTGCGGGGGAGGCTTCACCCTCCAGCACCGCCCTGCATGGCCGCGCTGCCCTGAGGTTGGCAGGGGGATCTCCCTGTGCAAAATGTGCTCTTGGGACTTTGAGGACCCCCGGGCTGTGTGTTGAGTCTCTTAAGGAACAACAGGTGGATTCCGTTGGGCACAGAAGCACCCCGGGCTGGCGTTTCTGCGCCATCGTCTGGCATGCCTTAAAACTCCGCGCTCCGGGGGTGCCTGGGTGGCTTAGTCGGTTAAGCGTCCGACTTTCGCTTAGGTCATGATCTCGCGGTTTGTGGGTTCGAGCCCCGCGTCGGGCTCTGTGCTGACTGCCAGCTCAGAGCCTGGAGCCTGTTTCAGAGTCTGTGTCTCCCTCTCTCTCTGACCCTCCCCTGCTCACGCTGTCTCTCTCTCTCCTAGAAATAAATAAAAACATTAAAAAAAAAAAAAAGACTCCACGCTCTGTACAGCAACTGGATTTTATCTGACCTGCTAACTCAGGCCAATTGGGTGCAATTTGCTGGGGTTGTGCAGGGTCTGGAGGCCCTCCCCTGGCCCCCAGGGAGGGTATGAAATGCTGCGTTGATCAGCAATGCCTGCCAGGGGTGAGGGGAGGGCGGGGGACAGGCGGGTCACATGTCCTCCCTCCCTGGAGCTGGCATCTGGCAGGAATGAGCCCCGGGCACTGACTTTTCTGTAGCTCGTGTCCTGAGACACCGAGTCCTCAGAGACTGCCAGCAGGGCAGCTCAGCCTCTGAGGCCAAACCTGCCTGGGTTCAAGTCCACGCTCCACCGCAGAAGCTGTGAGACCCTGAGCGCTGAGGGGGCCTTTCAACCCTGACAAATTGGGTACTTACTCAGCAATGCCACTGACACTACCAAGTGCACAGTGTAATCCTTACATCCAGGGACGAAATTAAACCCTCCTCAGGTCCCGTGATAGAAAGGCTGTGTGCCTCTGTTTCCTCATGTATAAAATGGAATCACACTAGTGACTGCCTCACGTGGTCACTGTGTGGATGAAACAGTCACTCCACATAAGGTGCTGACCACGGTCAGCTATGTGCTGCTCCACAGCCTGACCCCTTCCTACGGGAAGGCCACCGGGCTTACCCCTTCAAGGCTGCCCTGCTCCTACCTACTGCTGCCCCACTGGTACTGACCGCGTACCACTCCCGGGCTGCCTTTTCCCGATGCGTAGATGGCCCTTCCCCGATAACAGCGGTTCCCTCTTACGGAGGCTCCCTCTCTATCGAGCAGGGCGCTAAGCCCTTTATATCCACCACCTCACAGATCTTTCAATAGACCTACTGCACCCATTTCATGGATGAGGAGACGCAGAGAGCTTAAGGGGCTTGCCCCAGGTCACATAGCAAATAGCAGAATCAGGATCTGAACTCTGGTGTCGCCTTGAGAACTTAGTTTTTCTCTCCTGGTCAAAGCTTTTCCTTTGGTCAGGACCCCTCCCCCTCCTTGTTTCCGCCTGCCTTTTCTTAGCGCCGATGATTTAGATCATCGTTATAAAGGTATTCCGTGTAAAGCTTTTTTTTATTTTATTTTTAACGTTTTTGAGAGAGACAGAACGTGAGCGGGGGAGGGGCAGAGAGAGAGGGAGTCACAGGATCTGAAGCAGGCTCCAGGCTCTGAGCTGTCAGCACAGAGCCCAATGTGGGGCTCGAACCCACGAACCTGAGGCGAATTTGGACGCTTAACTGAGGTATCCAAGTGCCCCTCCATGTAAAGCTTTTTAAAAAAAATGTCCAGCCCAAGGATTTCAAAGTGGTTTTCACAATGGATCGTGTGACCAGAAAGCCCTTTATCATGGTTTTATGCAATTTATGTACTTCGTGGATACTGGATTTCTGAGTATATTTATCCTGTGTCCCTTCTTCTAACTCAGCTTTCAAGAAATGGCTAAAATGGGGCTTCTGAGTTTCTTTACTTAGTGGAAATGCATGATAATATGAGATAAAATATTGTATTAAAAATATGGGGGGGGCATGCCTGGGTGGCTCAGTCAGTTGAGCGCCCACCTTTGGCTCCAGTCGTGATCTCACAGTTCGTGAGTTCAAGCCCCACATCAGGCTCACTGCTGTCAGTGTGGATCCCACTTCAGATCCTCTGTCCCCCCCCCCACCCTTGTCCCCACTTGCGCCCTCTCTCTCAAAAATAAATAAAACAAATAAAAATATATATGGGCTTTCCTTAAAAGAAAAAAAAAGTGAGTCTGTTTTATTTGATCACATGCACACCATTAACAGGCCAAATGCTAGGCACTCCGTGATTCGGATCATGTCAACAAGACTGGCATTAACAGCCTGGAGGGCCCTGAGCATCTGGGAGGGTGGTCAGGGCATGCCTGATAGTGGGTCTCAATTTAAAAAACAAATGTAATGTTTATTTACTTTTGAGAAAGAGAGAGACAGACAGAGACAGAACAGGAGCAGGGGAGGGACAGAGAGAGAGCGAGACACAGAATCTGAAGCAGGTTCCAGGCTCTGAGCTGGATGTCAGCACAGAGCCCGACACGGGGCTCGAACCCACGAACCATGAGATCATGACCTGAGCTGAAGTCGGATGCTTAACTGACTGAGCCATGCAGGAAACCCATGGGTCTCCATATAAATGTGAGCAATTAATATGAGAGAGATTTTCCTTCCGTAGAACAATGGACCCAAACATTGCCCCCAACCTGCCACAGAGCCGGAAATGTCAGGAGTGCATGGGGACACTTTCAGAGGATTCCTGCCTCCCTGGTCTCCCGCTCTAGGTCAGCACCCCCCCACCCCACCCCTTCATTCTAGCTCGAGGAACGGTCCTTTACCCTGTCCCGATCTGTTGTTAGAGGGGGTCCCTGACTCGCTGGCAGCACAAGGGACCCAACGCCCGGCCCCAGAATGCAGCACGCTGCCCGTCCTTAGAGGTTCCCCGGGGGCTGTCCTGCTGGATCAGCACAGCTCTATGGGACTCCCCCCGATCCCCCTTCTGTGAGAATTCCACGTCTCGCTGCTTAAGAAGAACGCGACCAGAGGAAACCCCAAAAGTGACATAGGAGCTGGGGAGAACCAGCAGAAGGAAGCTGGCGTGCCCTGAACCGGCGATGACGGCAGGGACATCACCATCTGCGACGGACACACAGTGACCTCACGGCTGGGTCCTGCCTGCGTCCCTGTGGACTCCTTCAGGGGCACGGCGAGAAGATTCTTTTTTTTTTAATTTTTTTTTTAACAACCTGCACATGCACATGTATTTTATGATTATAACGGTTACTGTCGCGGTCATCATTAGTGGCAGTATTTTGCTCGGGCTGGTTAGAGTTGGCTTTAGCGGCGGTTAACTAAGAAACCTCTCCCTGGGGCGCCCGGGTGGCTTAGTCGGTTGAGCGTCCGACTTTCGCTCGGGTCATGATCTCGCGGTTTGTGGCTTCGAGCCCCGCGTCAGGCTCTGTGCTGACTGCCAGCTCAGAGCCTGGAGCCTGTTTCAGTCTGTGACTCCCTCTCTCTCTGACCCTCCCCTGCTCACGCTGTCTCTCTCTCTCTCTCCTACAAATAAAATAAAACATTTAAAAAAAAAAAAAAAAAAGAAACCTCTCCTGGATGTAGCTGGTGGTGTAACCAACAGGCACGGGATAACTAGGTCCATCTGAAGACGGTTCAAGTGAGAGCTACTGCGTGGCGTGTGCGTCCTCTAAATGTATACGGTAGCGTTGGCGAAGCCCTTCCCGCCCGCCAGGAGTCTCGACATGTGCCCCACCTGGCAGGCTCGCACCAGCTCTCCCTGCACCACAAGCTATGAAAAGGGAAGAAACACAAAACAAAACAAAACATGGGTATGAACGTGATCAAGCTTGAAAGGTAAACAGAAAAGTGAAAAAGGTATCAGGGCCACAGGTCAGGTATTCAGAGGCATCTCTGACCCCCTAAAAATAAGCCAAGAATGAAAATCTCCAGAGGAAAACTCTGTACAAATAGACAATATGTCAAAAAATCCTGCTAATAAAGAAAATAAAATTGGGGTGCCTGAGTGGCCCAGGTGGTTAAGCATCCGACTCTTGGTTTCAGCTCAGGTCACGATCTCACAGTTCGTGGGTTCGGGCCCCGTGTTGGGCTCTGTGCTCACAGCACCGAGCCTGCTTGGGCTTCTCTCTCTCCCCCTCTCTCTCCCCCTCTCCTGCTCATGCCCTCCCTATGTCTCTCTCACTCAAAATAAATAGACTTAATAAAAAAAAGAAAGACAAATTAAAATGGCAGAAACAGCCCCCTCCTGTTATCACTCAGGAAAATTTTATCACAATGATAAAGCCAGTTGTTGGTGCAAACCCTGAAGACTAGTTTCTCCTGCCCACTGCTGGTGGGAGGGGAGAGGGCTGTCGTCTGCCCATTCTGGAATTGCCTTCAGAAATACTGATCAAAAGCCTTTAAAATGTCCATTTCTTTTTATATAACGATTCTAATTCTATAGCTTTAATCGGGGAAACAGAGGCGTGCAGGAAGTCATGTGTTATTTACATAATTAAAAGGTTGTTTTTTACTGCTTTTCTTTTTGGAATGAAAGGCAGTGTCCCCAGGGACACATATTAACACTTGCTGAGCACTTCCCAGAGGCCAGGCGCGTCTCTCAGAGCTCTGCCAGCATCGGCTCACTCCTGGACATGCTCACCACCTACTAGGCCTCGTGGAGCAGCCCCGTGGCCTGATGGGAGAACAGAGCTGCTCTGGTCTGCTGTCAGGGTTGCCTGTAACACAAAACTCCTTAAATGGCATCCGTTTCTCTAAAAATGAGTTTCGCGGGCGCCTGGGTGGCTCAGTCAGTTGAGTGTCTGACTTCAGCTCAGGTCATGATCTCACAGTTTGTGGGTTTGAGCCCCACGTCAGGCTCCGTGCTGACAGCTCAGAGCCTGGAGCCTGCTTCGGTTTCTGCGTCTCCCTCCCTCTCTGCCCCTCTGCCGCTCATGCTCTGTCTCTCAAAAATAAGTAAACTTAAAAAAGAAAAACAGAGTTTTGGTTTTCTTGGCTCAGAAATCTGGGCTGTCTCAGCAGTGGATTAATAACAACAGGTAGGACTTACCGAGAGCTTTCTCTGGGCCAGACAGTATTCTAAGCACATTGCATGTTATTAACACTTTGCTCTTTACCCAATCCTATGAGGTAGATACTATTCTTAACCCATTCTTAACTCACTTTTGCAAGAGAGGAAACTAAGGCAGAGAGAGAAGTGGCTTGCCCAAGGCTGAGGCAGCCAGTAATGCAAAATCAGAAATGCCAGGCAGCCAGGCAGCAGGCTCCAGAGCTCATGTCCGTTTCTTTAAATATTTATTTCGAGAGAGAAAGAGAGCAGGCAGGGAGGAGGGAAGAGGGGTCAGAGAGGGAGGGAGAGAGATGGAGGGGGGGAGAGAGAGAGAGAGAGAGAGAGAGAGAGAGAGAGGCTCCCAAGTAGGCTCTGTGCTGTCAGTGCAGAGCCCAACACAGGGCTCCATCCCATGAACCACAAGATCATGACCTGAGCCAAAATCAAGAGTCAGATGCTTAATCGACTGATCCACCCAGACACCCCCAGTGCTTGTGTTCTTAACTAGGTTAACCAGGGCTTGGCTGGAGTGTGGACTTGGAACAAAGCTACCAACAGTGCTACCCCTTGGCTCGGCTTACATCTCAGAGCTTCCTTCCTAGGCCTACTTCCTCCACGGGTCTCCATGGTGGCAGGCCTGAACACCGCACTGGCCTCACAGCTTGCCATCCCAGCAGCCCCAGCCTAAGTCCCAGGGACTGATGGGTCTGGCTTGGACCCTGTGTCCTCCGCGAGGGCAGGACAACCACAGAGACTACTACAGAATGGAGAGAAAGTGGCTTCTCAGAGGAAGGGACGTGCATCTACAGTGAAGGCCAGTTAACCGCGATCAAGGCTCAAGGCGGAAACTGCATAACGGAACTCCTGCTACCTGCCAGGTGTTTGCAAGGCACCAGGGAAGCCGCCAAAACATGGTTGTTTCCCACCATCCGGCAGGAGAGCGCAAACAAAAGGAAAATTGCAACCAGAATCCTTTCTGGAGCCCCAGGAGGAGGGGATAACGAACGGATCAGGAAGTAAGCAGGATCTGGAACGTCTGGGAAGCACAAGTTCGTAGCAGTGTAAGTAACGACCTGCTTGAATGCACACTGCATGCCAGGCACCAGGCTAAGCAATCAGTACACATATGTCTCCACTCTGATACCTATTGTGTCACAGATGAGGAAGCGGATACTTCGAACAATAAAAGAACTTGCCGAAGGACCCATCATGACGGAACCAGGATTCAATAGTCCATGAACACCCTGGATGTAACCATGTTGCTAAGGAGAGCCAGGAAGGGTCACAGTCAATTTCATTTTTCCCCCATAAGTAATTGAAACTGAAAATGAAATCCCTTGGTTGGTAGCAATCTGATATCGGTTATCTATTATTCGGGTCCACAGAACACACATTTAGGAACTTATTTAATTGGTCCCAGCAATGAAGATGTGGTCATTAAATATTGGACCTTTTCCAACCTGCTTTTAAGTATCATCAATATGGTGTGCAGTAATGCCGTTAAAAATCTCAGAGAAAGAAGGCTCAAAGGATTTCAGATCCAAATACAAAGGCCCTGAACCCATCAAAGGGGAAACCAGATCTGACCTGAACATACTACATATGGAAACCCTGGAATAGCAGTGATGCTCTGGGGAATATTCAGTTACAAGGGAGACCCAGCCCTGACCTTTCTGCAAGGAGACAATCAACAGAAGACTGTATGTGATACCAGAAATTCACTTCCTGTTCACAAGTCTTTTAATCCCGCTTCAGAGAGAGAAGAGGGGAGGCCAAAGACCCCAGTTGGCTTTGAATTGATGAAATCTGGTTCTTGAGGAGTCTGAAAAGAAAAACAGAACCAAACAAAAAGGAGGTATTGTGTAGACAGGCTATGTGATCTGCCCAGCTGTTAAATCCTTTGCTCCTAGGGGTTGCTAGAAAGGCTGAATAAATGTCAGGCAGACACTTGACATTCTTACCCTGAATATTTATTACATCTCTTCTGCAAACACAACATGTAGAAGATACCAGAGTTCCTACTAATTCAAACTGACTTCCCTGGCTTACTGGGCCATCCACCCCTGTATTCAACGCACCTGGAGCCACTCTGCCTGCTCCCCACACACCCCAAGCAGAGCACACCGCCTTTATTTGGTGCTCCCATAACCCCAAAAACAGTATTTCTATTATGGCCTCGTACTGAAATCGTCTCCTCCCCGAGATTCTAACTCCCCTCTGTCCTCAGCCGTTTAGCAGATACAGCTGCTTGGGAAATGTTGACCGAATTAACGAAACTCTTCTGTACCTTTATAAGCCCTAAACTACACGGTAGTAGGTCTCCGTGGTCATCTTTGGTCCAGAGGCTCCTCGAGTGCAACGTCATGTCTTATTTACCATTATCTTCACTGTGGAGCGTGGTGCCCAACAGTCTGCAGCGAATAATAGATGCCCAGTAAACGTTTCAGTGATTGAAAGCAAAATTTCTCAACACACGACACACAGGGCAGGGGGAGGAAGGTAATTCACGGGACTACTGACGGAGAAGAATTGTGAATTGGGTACCCAGTCTTGTTCGGTCAATGAGCGAAAGAGAGAGTGACGGGAAACCGCAGTTTTCTGGGCAAGAACAAACATGGCTCCCATGTTCCTGGCAGGCTATATTTCTCGAGAGTCAGGAGACGGGGGTTACCATGAACCACACACGGGGGCTTCCCACTTAACCCCCACAACAGATCCAGGGATAGGCAGGGTGTAACCCCCGCGGTGCCAAAGAGGATACAGGCCCCGAGAGGTTTACCTCTTGCCCAAGCCCATCCCAGCGGAAGGGGCCAGGCCCGAGGCTCGGCAGCAGGCACAGGGTCCTCCCGGGGCTGCCTTGGACCCTTTCAGGTCTAGCTGGCTGACTCCTGAAGAGGAGGAGCAGGGAAGAAGCCGGAGCCTAAGGCGTTTTGGGCACGGGGGGCCAGGGGAGGCTCCATCCGCAGAGATCAAAAGGAACCAGGCGGCGCCGCACAGCCGCGCATCCCTGCCCCGCACGCATTCGGCGGCATTAATAAGCTTGGTCCTCCCGGGCTTCCGTAGGTCGGAATCCGCGGGGGAAACCTCCGGCCGGGCGCAGGATCACTATTCTCAACTTCAAATCACGTTTGCGTACTTGAGCACTGAGACTGAGCCCCACCCTAGAGTCTCACCCACTAAAAGCTCGAAGACTGCATAATCTCCATCCTTCACAGCAGCGATCGCCTCTGCCGGGGAGCCGATGGCGGAAGTTCCGCTCGTGACGTCACTTCCGTCGCGCTGCTGGGCGTTGCCAAGATGGACGCTTCGCGGGCTCGGGAGCAGCTCCGGCGGCGATACCTGTTCCCGCGGGACACCGAGGCCCCGCCGGACAGCGAGGGCCACGCCGGGCCGGGTGAGGCGCTCCCCCCGGGCGCGCCCCGAGCTGCGCTGAGGTGTCCGGAGTCGAGGCGCCCGGAAACGGCCGGCCCCGCGGGCCTCCCGCAGCCCTGCGCTGGCAGGCGGGACCAGGGTTCGGGTTTTCAAGGCTTGCCAAGTAGTTTTGCAAGTCGGGTATTTAGCGTCCTAAGAGGTTGCTAGTGATCGCGTAGCCCCGCGCAGCTACCTGCCAGCTGCGCGCCAGGATTCCCAGGAGAGCTGGTTTTAACACCTGTTTCTTTTTCTCCATTAAAAAAAAAAATACCATCCGGTTGTATTTCTAAGAATCTACCAAAGAATCATACTCGTACCAGTACGCGAGGACGTCTGTGCAAAGTGAAAATATCTAATTGCCCATCAGCAGAGAGCCAGTTAAATACATTTGGATGTACTCCTGCATGACAGGCAGGCAGAATGTTCTCTTCCCATGTGGATGGTTTTCAAAGGGAGGCGCAGAGCGAAGTATGCTATACCACCATTTGGGCACAAACCGAACGTGTCATGTGTGTTCACCTGTAAATGCATAGACTGTGAAAGAGTTCCATAGAAGTTGATATTGGTAGTTGCTTTGGGGTTGACAAATTAGGGTTGAGGGTAGGAGGAAGCGGTTTCATTTTAGGTTTTTCTGTCCTGTATGTTGTAAATCGTGCATTTATTACCCTTTAAAAAAATAAACCGAGAACGCATCATGCCCAGGCATTCTTATTTGCAAATTCTGAGGCTATTTCCCAGAATTTGTATTGTGAGCAAGGCTCCTGGGAATTCTGATGGTTTGCTAAAGCTCTGGGATCTCAGATGGATACCAGTGGTTCTCACAAGAATTAAGAGGGGGCATGTCACTCAGCTGGGGAACTTGTTAGAAATAACTCATCACACCCAACCCCAGCCACCTATTCTTTCAGATTGGGTCTCAAATGGAAGAAATTTGATTTGTCCATCGCCTGTCTAGACAGTGCTATGCCAGGACTAGACCTCCCGTGTGCCCTGCGTTGCCTCAAAAGGTTGTGTTTGTTTGAAACAATTAAAATACGTAGTTAAAAGTGTTTGGGGAAATTACAAGTCCCATTTTGTGCTCTAATGTCTGCTGCCTCTCCGTTTTTCTTAAGTAACAAGACTAATTGCTTTCCTTGGCAATATATGAAACACAATACTAAAATTCCAGGCAATGTATGAAATGTAATACTAAAATCCTAGGCAGTATATGACACATAATACTAAAATTCTGATACTACCAGATGGTGTAACGTCTTTCCAAAAGACGGTAATATTGTAAATTTGATTTTAAATTCGATTAGAGGGAAAAAGTTGACTCTACTAAATCTGTCTTGTAGCAGGTTCCTATTAATTATGCAAATACAAACCTGTTTTGGTGGTTGTACAGAAGAACTTGGTACTCTTATTGGAGAGAATCTGGTTTTGGGAAAGCTCTAGGAAATTATTTTATCTGGCTTAAAATAGGTGTTCTTTTTCCTCATAAATTTATGGTAACCTGATAAGTTGAAATCTTCCTTATTTGCAGAAGTTTCAACTGCGGTTGAGAGAAAGGAGAAACCTCTTCCAAGACTTAATATCCATTCTGGATTCTGGATTCTGGCCTCCATTATTGTGACCTACTATGTTGACTTCTTTAAAACCGTTAAGGAAAACTTCCACACTAGTAGGTGAGAAAATTTCATTGCTTCGTGATTAAGCACCTTTGTCTTATGTATGATGGTCTGTTTTGTGAGTTGAATTCTTCAAATGCCTAGAAATCTCTTACTTCCTGCCAGGCGCCGGTGTTGGAGGTACTAGTGACACAGAGTGACACAAAGGTCACTGGTGGCCAGGAGAGTGTGTGCTTTGGACACGCACAGCAGAGCGCATGAGCCTGGAACGTATTTCAGTATGCCTTTCAGCACAGGTGTGTTGTAGGACGGAGCAGGCAGTGAATTTAACAAGAACCTGATCCGTTTGTAAAACATGGAAGAAGAAAGGTTCTTACTGACGGTCCCTCTGAAGATAAAGTTCAGGAGCACCGGGAAAGGAGAGTGAGGACCCCGGTGGGTGAGAACCGGGTCTCAGAGATTGTTGGCAGAGCGTAGTTCCACCTAACAAGGTAACTACAGGGAGTGGTTGAATTAGAGTTGATGCCATTTGAAGGAGGAGTTGGGAGCTTTGAGACTTGATGTCAAATCGTCCATCATTCACGAGGACTGAGATCTCCAGTATATCAGGAGTTGATGGAGGGGGGGCAGAGGGACAAGGTTTTGAATCATACCTGAGTCCCAACCTGAATACTGAAGAGTGTTCCAGAGCCCCCTGCATAGCAGAGCCAAGAGGGGGAGACGTTGGAGAGCTTCAGAGCCGGCACTGGGAGCGGTGACTTGCACTGGACGCGAGCTCAGGGACCAGCAGGGCTAGAAGGTACAGGTAGGACTGTTTGATCCTGTGTTCCCATGGGGGTGACACGCGGTTTCTTCTCAGAGGCCTTCAGGACGCTGACTGCGGAGAGCCGGGAGGTATCGGGACTTATTTAAATCGTCCCATAAGAGCTTATTCCTCTCTTGCCTTATTCCCACGAGCTAGAGCTTTCCTCAGACACTCCCGTCTCCCTGCCCTTTACCCTTCTCGCCCCTTCCCTGCTGAGTTTGGGCTGAAGAACCAGCCACGTGCTGAAAGCACCTTTCTCTTGGGAGCCAGCTGTCTGTGGGAAGCCCAGATTCTGGTCTGCTTTTCTCTGCCATCACTTCTGGGGCACAGCCCTGACATGAGAGGGCCTCTAGGTTTTCATACTGACTTGGAACCTGGCGGGTCCGTCTGGGCACCATCTTCCTACAGCCCTGTCAGGAAAAGAGCTGACCGTTGACCTCGTCAGCCTAAGTCCGGTGTGTCTCTCAGTTGGTTTAGAGCTCGGGCCGGGAACAGAGGGAATAGTTACCCTGCACACTGTGCCGGGAGCGGAGGCCTCTCCGTTATTCAGATACGGCACGAGAGCCCGAGGTGTGTTTGGCCGCGGTGACTGTGATGAAGAAGGCACTCTCCTAGCCCCCCAGTAGCCCCTTTCAGGCCAAGATGGGTGAGTAGGGCCCGCGGTGCCCTGTAGTGTATGCCCAGGGTGCTATGGAGCACCTAGAAGGGGCACCTCGTTCAGCCCGGCCTCGGGAGGTAGGCCTTTTGGAGGTCTTAGGAGACAGAGGAGGATTTCCATCTTTGTCTCCCTATTTCGAGTATTCTCACTAACTGAAGGAAATGCTGCCGTAAGGGACAATCGGTTACGCCTCTGAGGTGTCGGGGGCACCTGAGGTAGTTAGTGGGGCGCCAGGAGCACATGCTGTCCTGTAGCAGAGCCGGGCTGTGGGGCCGGAGAAGGAAGTAGAAGTCACCAGTCTGGCCTCAGAAACATGTCACCTTAGGGAAAAAAGACCTAAACGGATGCCCAAAGGCTGAGGATTTTGAGTGGCACTGTATTCTTGTCGAGGGCCTCGGAAAGCAGGGGGGAGTCTGAGCAGCCGTCGGATGAGGGCCGTACCCAAGAAGGGGTGCGGCTGCCCTCTGCTTCCTTGCAAATCCACCTGAAGTTAATTTCTCATTTCCTGCCCTGCTGTTAGCTCCCAAGTTCAGAAGCTTGAGGCATTAGGGTTCTTCAGATCTATTCAGGGCTGTAAGACGGTGTTCAAGTACAGGAGAGACAGGTCAACGTCAAAGCGAAACATGACGATGCATTGGAAATCACAATTAAAAACAATTTTTTTAAAATATTTATTTTGAGAGAGAGAGAGAAAGAGACAGAGTGTGAGTGGGGAAGGGACAGAGAGAGAAGGGGAGACACAGAATCAGAAGCAGGCTCCAGGCTCTGAGCTGTCAGCACAGAGCCCCATGCAGGACTCGAACCCATGAACCGCGAGATCATGACCTGAATGGAAGTTGGACTCCTAACCGACGGAGCCACCCAGGCAGCCCTGGAAATCATAATTTTTAAGAAAATCCTGGTCGTGTGTGTGAGCCGAGGAGCTGGTTAAAACTACAATGGAAATGACAAGCCCAGAGGCCTGGGGTCTTCCTCATATCCACCCCGAGTCAGAATTTGGGAAACTGGGGGGGGGGGGGGGGGGGGGGGGGGGGGGGGGCAGATAGCCTCCCTGGGGAACGTGGCAGAGGGACTCCGATGCCAGGCGGAGGGGCGCTGATGTCCAGGCGCATTTTGGTTCAGGAGGGTTTTTCAGCTGTTTTCTATCCTCCGCCCAATCTGGATACAGTAGCCGCACCGGGATTCCAGGGGAAGTTAAAAACTGAGACAGAAGGATCCTGACCAAGCAAGGAGGTTACCATAACTCTGGAACAGTGTCCCTCAACCTTCGTTACCGCCTCCTGAGGAGCCTCCATGACATCTGTCCTTCCTACTTGCCCCCCGACGTCCTGCGTGAGCATCTGTGCTTTGTGCATACAGAAAGCGGAAGATGGTTTCTTCACTTCGGAGCCGGTACTGCCCCAGTTGAGAATGCACGCAGGAGCAGAGGAGAGGCCTTTGAAGACCCCGTGTCCAGAGGGACACAGAAGTGTTCTTTCATCGATCACAGCAGCGGAATAACGCTTCTGCGGGCGCTCACTGTGTGAGGAGCACTGTTCAGACCGTGACACTCACAACTGTTCTGTGAGGGAGTCCTAGTAACATTTCCAGAACACCATGCGGCTAAGTGACTCGCTCAGTAAGGTTAGCCGGGCTGGGGCTGAGACTCAACCCGGACGGAGATTTGGAAGGCCATGCTCCAACCACGGAGCTATCCCGCCTCTCATAACTAATCCCAGAATCGCAGTGTCATTCAATGCCCTAAAGGAATCTGGAAGCTTGGCCATGGCTGGAAGTGTGCTCAGTGCCTGTGTGACTTTGACTGTTCTAGACCCCCGTGACCCCTCTCTCGTCTACACAGAACAGCCATCTTCCCCCTACGGAGAAGCGAAAGATAACAGGGATGTCGGGAGACAGGAAAAGGGCTTCGTTCCCCAAATCTGGCCTCCTCCCACAGCCAGCAGGGGCCGAGGAGGCTGCCTCACATGTACTGAGTTAGCTCCTGGGTAGAACTCCAAGTGAGGAGAAAGCCTCTGCCCCTTGGAGGAAGACTAGAGACATTCTAGAAAAGGGGGTGTGTCACTAAGGAATCTGTTCCGAGAGACAGTTCCAATCTGGTTTCCGGTGCTCCCGGAAACCCTTCTTAACGTGGAAGAGTTCATGGCACCCGCTTCTTATTGTCACACTCAGAACTTGAGGAAGAGACAGGAAGCTGCTGTGTTTCCAGCCTTGTGGAAGGAGACGCATCGCTGTGAGCGGATCTGTGCTTTGGGAGCTGGTCCGTGGAGTGTAGGGAATGCACGGCTGCTCAGAGCCTCACTCTCTCCCCGCTGCACGTGCTGGCCTCCTCCTCTCTCACCCCGTCGCCCGTCCGATAGAGGCCATCTGAAAGCGGGGGTTGGGGGACCATGGATCCCTCTGGGCCCCTTGCTCAGTTGATCTGCATAGAAAGTGATTTTTTAGTCTGTCAGTGAAACCTTTTCTCCAGACACGTGCCGACTCACTCATGCCGGCCACCGTTATCTGTTTGGTCTCCACAGTTGGTTTCTGGCCGGCAGTGCCCTGCTGCTCATCAGCCTTTCTATCGCGTGCTACTGCATCCTCTACCTGGAGTGGTGCCGTGGGATTGAAGACTACGACGCCAGGTACCCAGCCTTGATACCCATTACAACCGCCACTTTCATCGCGGCCGGCATCTGGTGAGTTCACTTGGAAATGACTAAGGGGAATAGTAAAACGTGATTTGATCAGGTGCCATTGTACATGGTACGAAACTTAAAAGAAGAAGTGGGAAGATGGCCCGCTGTCATTGCTAGTCGCAGAGTCCCTTTCCAGTAGGGTCATTCTTTACGTGTTTAGCTATTTAAAACACAGTGACCTGCCATATACGTAGTCTGCATTTTGCTTTTTAAGTCGTTTTCATTGTGCAACGAGGAGGGGGACCAAACCGACGAGACTCTTAAATGCAGAGAACACACTGAGAGTCGCTGGAGGGGTTGGGGGTTGGGGGGAGGACCCTGGCTGGGTGGAGCACTGTCGGTTATACATAGGGGGTGAATCACTGCATCCATTCCTGAAATCATTATAGCTCTATATGCTAACTAACTCAGATGTAATGCATAAATTAATTAATGAAATCGTTTTCATTGTGAAATGTAATACATACAGAAAGCGGAAACAGCTGAAGTTGTCCCGCTGAATGAGTTAGCCTCAGCACTGGCGAAACCCCACCCAGGTCAAGAAGGAGAATCGTGTCAGCCCCGTAATCCCTTTCTGTACCCCCCGCCCCCGCCAGGGCACCTTCCTTCCTGCCTGTGGACGGACACGGTCCTGACCCGACCCATGTAGGACTTGCTTTCTTTCGCATCTCTTAAATGTTCTGTTTTTGTTGTGTCTATTTTTTTTTTAACTTCATAGAAATGGATTCTTATGTTACATATTCTCTTAAATTTGGCTGTTGACACGCAACGTTGTGTCTGCCACCTGTTTGTTACTGTCATGCTCGAAACTTCAGAACAGACAGAAAGCTGCCATCTTTCCTGTATTGTGAAAGAAAACGAGCCCCACGAGAAGGGTTGTAGTTTGGACGGTGCTTTATGGAGTGTGTGTGAAGCCTCACTCTTCTTCCTGCGGCGTGCCCGTCGGGTCTCTGCCGTGGATTAAAAAAAAAAAAAAAACACTGATTTTTTTTTTTTTAATGTGTATGGAAGTGTACTCGCTCAATGAAGAAAAATTGGTTCATTACAGGAAAACACAAAGGAAATAAATCACCATGATCCTTCCAGCCGGAGAGAACTATTCTGTATAATGTTGTGTATGTTCCTCTAGCTTTTTTCCTTTCTCTATGTCAGTTGAATTTGGATTTTAGAAGAACCAGATATTTTGTGCCTATTCCGTTTAAATGTATGCTTTTTATGATTAATTTTCTGTCGTTGAAACTGGAGGGCATTGACGTGCATCACCTCGTGGTCTGGTTATTCCCGGCCCTTCAGTGATGTGTGTAGACGGGTCTGCTATTTTACGTTATAAGAGTAAGATCACCCTGGAAAGGTTATTATTTATTGTTTTTAGAACAGTAGGATTTAAAAAGTTCCGTTGTTTAAAGTTCCATTTATCGAACTATTACGTATTAAATCCAGTAATTATTTAATTGACTGTAGCTTTCCCTAATTAACTTCTGGTCTTACGAATTCAGTCCGTAAAAATCATTTGCACGGAGAAGCTGTCCTCTCTTCTTACCCTGGTGACAGGAATAGCGTTTTTTCTCAATGGAACATTTAATAGCAACTTATACATGATTACTTGTGTCATTCTGTTTCTAACAAAGAATTATTTGAAACTGTGTCTTTACTCTGATCGTTGGACAGCAGGTGGGTGGTGGACTCAGGCTGCAGCCATTGTCACTGATGGTCCGTCACAGACCCTGACTTTGAGAGACTTGGGTTCCTGGTGGGCCAGCTCTCAGGGGAGGACCCTCCGTGGGTCGGGCCCAAGTGCTTTCTGAAGATTTGGTGATGTCTCCAGGACTGGCTCAGTCACCTCCCTGGGACACGTGACGGACGCACACAGCTGCTGCCTAAGAGAACTTTCCCAAACGGAGTAAAAAGCGGGATCTCAGGACACGCGTGTAGATGACAGCTGACTTGCCAACCGGTGTGTGTTATGCTTTTCAGCTTCAACGTTGCCCTGTGGCACGTGTGGTCCTTTTTCACCCCACTGGTGCTGTTTACTCAGTTCATGGGGGTCGTGATGCTGATCTCACTCCTGGGGTGATTTCCAGAGGTAAGAGTTCTAGAATGGACTTTCTCATACTGATCTCACTGAGACGGTGCGTTTCGTGACAGTTTCCAGGTGGCACAGCAGTGGCAGACTCCGTATCAGCTGTGCCTTCCGTCAGCTCCCAGGTCAGAGGGACCGAGACCCCTTCCCTTTTGCATAATGTGGTTCCCCATGACTGCTTGCTGGGTGGGGCACCCGCCCTTCAGAAACGTCAGGAAGGTAGTATTTACACCGCCCAGTATAGATACGTTCCCACAGTAGGTCATTTTCTGCCCAGGTCTGCTCCTGTCACCTAGTGTGCACCCGACCACTGGAGCAGGAACATAGGAAGAACAAGCACTTTTACCCCCTCGAACGGTGCTGGCTGCCTCATAAGATTGGACGGATGACCTGTCAACCCTTTCCTTCTGTGTTACTTACAGAATCTCTTCCTCCCCGTGGACGACGGCCCCCCTGGGCCTCCCTGGGGCTGCTGCCTTACATGGCAGGGTCTACCTGTCAAGTACCAGAAGACTCCTTTATCAAATAATATGAGAACAAGCACCCCCTCTTCGTGCTTAGACCCTGGTGCAAAACCCAAGATAGGGCCTCCCTTCACATGACTGACGTCAGAGCTTGGAGGAAATCTCCATGCCTCAGTTTACAGGGAACGCCCAGAGAAGTGAACGTTCATATGATTAAGTAAAGGATTGGGGTGCGTTTCTACTAACAGCCCGTGCTCCCTGTGGGGTTCTAAAGGAGAGTCACTGTACCCAAATAAAGGAGGAACGGACATGATCCCGTCGCTGCCAGGCTGCAGGTGGTCGCCAGCATGTGTGTGACTGCGTGGAGGCAGAGAGCCCTCCCCCCCGGCCCCGTGCTGTCTGGGGCCCTCCGGCGTCTCTCCCTTTCTCTGGGTCGGCGTGTGTCGCCACAGGATGGAGCCTCATCTGACTGCGTGTCCCGCTTCTCCCCTTCACCCGATGCCGTTACAATGTTGGCTGTTCGGTTTTCAGGTTTTACACACTTTCAGGAGCTTTTTCCGTCTGACATGAGCTTATATTTGGTAACGGAGAGCCAGAGAGCGTCGCAGGCATGGGGACTGAACTGTGCTTTTTAAACAGTAAATCCAGCAGTTTATGGGGCGCTTGGGTGGCTCAGTCAGTTAGGCATCCGACTTTGGCTCAGGTCATGTCTCACTGTGAGTCTGAGCTCCACGTCGGGCTCTGTACTGACAGCTCAGAGCCTAGAGCCTGCTTCAGATTCTGTATCTCCGTCTCTCTGCCCCTTCCCTGCTTGTGCTCTGTCTCTCAAATATAAAATAAAATATAAAAATTTTAAACAAAAAAACAGTAAATCCAGCAGCTTAAAGATAGAATGTCTCATTCAGAAAATAAATGCTGGTTTTCTTTCAGGTTTAAGAGCGCGTCACTTTGACGTGAACGATTGAACACCCAGCTGGCTGACCGCGTCGCGGGCATAAGGGCAGAGCTGCGGCGTGTTCCCGTATCTCACAAGCGAGTGGCTTCCTTGGAAAAACTGTAACGCTGCAGCCTGGCTGCGATCAGAATAAATTCGATTTCATTTGCCTGTCCTCAAACTCAAGTACTTATGACTGAATTCTTCAAATTCAGAATAGAGATACTCTGTTCAAAATAGAAGTAATTAGTGTGCGGTGTTAATCCTGTGAGTCATTGGAGAAAGTATTGGTGTAAACATTTAAGCAGAGTTTCACGTAGGTACGTGGTGTCCTCCCAGGATGGCAGAGGAATTGCTCACCTGTGACCGGACGCGATCCCTGGCTGTGAATGCACAGGAACGACCATGCCGTGTGCCTTTAACTCAGCTTCTGAGGTTACGACCTCATTTTTACAATAGTTTTGTTAGTGAGACGGCCATTGGGAAGATTTTCTATGCTCCTGTCACTTTACATTACGTCATGTGTAAATGACTGGGTTTCTAGCATTTGTTTAACACGGGCACTTTTAATCATTTCTAAGTACATGTACTTTTTCCTTAACATTTAAATAAACTATTTTTATAACCTTCCTGTGGGTTTGTACTACAGACCGGAGCATTCGTTTTCAGCTATTAGCACGGAGTTCACTGTGAATCTGCTCAGCGCTTGCTTTGGAGAACTCGGGAAGACAGACACTTTCAAATGCAGCCACATTCACATTAAACCTAAAGGTCATGGTCATGGGCTTTGTGATGTTGATTGTCATCTCCCCCACAGAGGGACTTCTGAGGATCTAATTCAGTCCCCGCAGGTGTCGGGCTTGAGTCACACCCACACTGACCTTGAAGGGACCTTGGGCAGTAATGGGACCTTGAGTAGTAATCTTTCTCGGGCTGGAAAGTGGGGGTATCTGTTTGTAGGGTTGTGGCTAGTAGGACTAAGGTTTACAAAACACCTGCTACAGCGCCTGGTACACAGTAGGTGCTCACTCCATTCACGGTAACGGAGAGAGAAAGCAAGCCCAAGAGGATCCGGGATCGGGGCTGGGGAGAGGCAGGCGTGATTCGCGGGCCGCGTCAAGCCCAGTCTGAACACACGGGAGGGCTTCCTCACATGTAAGGAGCGAGGGCAGGCAGAGGTCAGAGTCACGTGGCCAGGCAGTGGGTGACGTGGGGCCCAGAGCAGGCTGCGGTTGCAGGCCCTCCAGGTTAGGATGAGAGCATTGGTCCTGACCCACCCGAGGGGCCTGGGTGGCGCGACCGTGCCCACACATTCCGGGTCTGGATAGACTCTGGAAGGATAAAACCTCTCTCCCTTGCTTTCTCCTCTGCTCCCCTTACCCCATCTTGATTTTTTTTTTTTTAATTTTTATTTTTGAGAGAGAGAGTGTGAACAGGGGAGGGGCAGAGAGAGAGGGAGACACAGAATCTGAAGCAGGCTCCAGGCTCTGAGCTGTCAACACAGAGCTGGCCACAGGGCTCAAACTCATGACCCGTGAGATCATGACCTGAGCTGACGTCTGACGCTTAACCAACTGAGCCCCCCCCGGGGCCCCCTCCCCCCACCCCATCTTTTATTGCAGAGCGTGGTTGCGCTTGGATAGAAATCTGAGGCTGGGCATTTCTGTACACTTGTTTGTCAAAACACGGAGAGCCACGCGCTGATGCCGCGGCCAGCAAGATGGTCAAATTGTCCTGTTACTTTAAAGAGACATTTTATTAGGTTTTTTTAGAAACACGATCATGTGTGGTCCCTGTTTCTGTTAACTAACTGCCACGTACGTTGTTTATGGGTCTGTCCCCATTACTGGAACTACTAAATAAGTGCAAACAGTATCAAGCCCTCCTGCAGGAGGCGCACCACTCATCAGAGCAAAGGCTAACTGAGCACTTGCAAACTCTCTGCCCTGAAGGCCAAGGCTGTGGTAGAAGCAGGTGTGTGCTCTTAAAGCTGTCCCTGACTTGGACCATCCCAACTATGAAGTCCAAGGCTCCTACCTGCTTGCACCCCAGACGCCCTAGCCCACTGCCCAGAGGTGGCCATGCAATTGGGGAGCGGGGCTGTTCCGCAAGAGGCGTTCTCTGGGTGGTTCCGGCGTGTGGCCCGGGTCGAGAACCTTCCTGTCCCAGTCTGCGGGGAGATCTCTTCTGCAGAGGCTGGGGCCTTCGAATCGGCCGGGAACAGAGAGATCGAGGACTCTAACTTCGCTCATGAGGGTAAAAACCAGACCGAGCCTCGCCCCAAACCCCCAGCCTATGTCTGCGACCCAGCTTGGGAGACCCTGGTCTTTCTTTTTTTTCTTTTTCTTTTTTTTTTTTTTACAAATAGTTTATTGTCAAATTAGTTTCCACATTAACACCCAGTGCTCATCCCCACGAGTGCCCTCCATGCCCATCCCCCCTCCCCCCTACATCCATCAGTTCTCAGTTTTTGTCAGCATTCAAGAGTCTCTCATGGTTTGCCTCTCTCCCTTTCCCCCACCATTTCCCCCCTTCTTCTCCCCCTTGGTCCTCTGTTAAGTTCCTCCTAATCCTCCTATACGTGCAAACATATGATATTTGTCCTTCTCTGCCTGACTTATTTCACTCAGCATAACGCCCTCAAGGTCCATCCATGTTGCTACACATGGCCAGATTTCATTGTTTCTCATTGCCATGTAGTATTCCATGCTATAGATAAACCACATCTTCTTGATCCATTCGTCCGTTGATGGACACTTAGGCTCTTTCCATGTTTTGGCTATTGTTGAGCGTGCTGCTCTGAACATTGGGGTACACGTGCCCTTGTGCATCAGCACTCCTGTATCCCTTGGGTAAATTCCTAGCAGTGCTATTGCTGGGTCATAGGGGAGTTCTATTGTTAATTTTTTGAGGAACCTCCACACTGTTTTCCAGAGGGGCTGTACAAGTTTACATTCCCACCAACAGTGTAAGAGGGTGCCCGTTTCTCCACATCCTCGCCAGCATCTCGTGTTCTCTGATTTGCTCATTTTAGCCACTCTAACTGGTGTGAGGTGGTACCTCAGTGTCATTTTGATTTGTATTTCCCTGATGAGTAGGGATGCTGAGCATCGTTTCATATGTTTATTGGCCATCTGAATGTCCTCTTTGGAGAAGTGTCTGTTCATATCTTCTGCCCATTTCTTTACTGGGTTGTTTGTTTTTTGGGTGTGGAGTTTGGTGAGTTCCTTATAGATTCTGGATATCAACCCTTTATCTGATATGTCGTTTGCAACTATCTTTTCCCATTCCGTTAGTTGCCTATTAGTTTTGTGGGTTGTTTCCTTTGCCGTGCAGAAGCTTTTAATCTTGATGAGGTCCCAATAGTTTATTTTTGCTCTTGATTCCTTTGCTTTGGGGGATGTGTCAAGTAAGAGGTTGCTGCGGTGGAGGTCAAAGAGGTTGTTTCCTGCTTTCTCCTCTAGGGTTTTGATGGTTTCCTGTCTCACATTCAGGTCCTTTATCCATTTTGAGTTGATTTTTGTGTATGGTGTGAGAAAATGATCTAGTTTCATTCTTCTTTATGTTGCTGTCCAGTTCTCCCAACACCATCTATTAAAGAGGCTGTCTTTTTTCCATTGGATATTCATTCCGTCTTTGTCAAATATCAGTTGGCTGTATACTTTTGGGTCCACTTCTGAGTTCTCCATTCT
Source organism: Hyaena hyaena (assembly GCF_003009895.1). Lineage (NCBI taxonomy): Eukaryota > Metazoa > Chordata > Mammalia > Carnivora > Hyaenidae > Hyaena > Hyaena hyaena. Next base: position 932,966 of record NW_024080958.1, read on the forward strand.
GTTCCGTTGGTCTATGTGTCTGTTTTTGTGCCAATACCATACTGTCTTGATGATGACAGCTTTGTAGTAGAGGCTAAAGTCTGGGATGGTGATGCCTCCCATTTTGGTTTTATTTTTCAGTATTACCTTGGCTATTCAGGGTCTTTTGTGGTTCCATACAAATTTTAGGATAGTTTGCTCTAACTTTGAGAAGTATGCTGGGGCAATTTTGATTGGAATTGCGTTGAATGTGTAGATAGCTTTGGGTAGTAATGACATCTTTTTTTTTTCTTTACTTTATTTCTAGGAGAGAGAGAGACAGCGTGAGCAGGGGAGGGTCAGAGAGAGAGGGAATCACAGACTGAAACAGGCTCCAGGCTCTGAGGTGGCAGTCAGCACAGAGCCCGACGTGGGGCTCGAACCCACAAACCGCGAGACCATGACCTAAGCGAAAGTCGGACGCCCAACCGACTAAGCCACCCAGGCACCCCAGTAATGACATCTTAACTATATTTATTCTTCCTATCCACGAGCATGGGATGTTTTTCCATTTATTTGTGTCTTCTTCAATTTCCTTCATAAGTTTTCTGTAGTTTTCATCATACAGATCTTTTGTATCCTTGGTTAGGTTTATTCCTAGGTATTTTATGGTTTTTTGTGCAATTGTGAATGGGATCAGCTTCTTGATTTCTCTTTCTGTTGCTTCATTGTTGGTGTATAAAAATGCAACCGATTTCTGTACGTTGATTTTGTACCCTGCAACTTGGCTAAATTCTTGGATCAGTTCCAGTAGGCTTCTGGTGGAGTCTGTTGGGTTTTCTATGTAGAGTATCATGTCGTCTGCGAAGAGTGAAAGTTTGACTTCCTCTTTGCCAATTCTGATGCCCTTTATTTCCTTTTGTTGTCTGATGGCTGATGCTAGCACTTCCAGCACTATGTTAAACAACAGTGGTGAGAGTGGCCATCCCTGTCGTGTTCCTGATCTCAGGGGGAAAGCTCTCAGTTTTTCCCCCGTTGAGGATGATGTTTGCTGAAGGCTTCTCATAGATGGCTTTTATGATGTTAAGTAAGTTCCTTCTATCCCAACTTTCTCTAGAGTCTTTATTAAGAAGGATGCTGTATTTTGTCAAATGCTTTTTCTGCATCTATCGACAGGATCATATGGTTTTTATCTTTTCTTTTGTTGATGTGATGTATCACATTGATTGATTTGTGAATGTTGAACCAGCCCTGTAACTCAGGAATGAATCCCACTTGATCTTGGTGGATAATTCTTTTTATGTGCTGTTGAATTCGATTTGCAAGTATCTTGTTGAGAATTTTTGCATCCGTATTCATCAAGGATATTGGCCTGTAGTTCTCTTTTTTTGCTGGGTCTCTGTCTGCCTTGGGAATCAGAGTGATGCTGGCTTCATAAAATGAGTCTGGGAGTTTTCCTTCACTTTCTATTTTTTGGAATAGAGACCCTGGTCTTTTTAAGAGACTGTGGGGCTTGAGGACCCTGGCCGCGTCGGGGCTCTTTGCTCTTGTGTACATTTGCCTTACAAGTTCTCTGCAGCAGAAGCCGGGCACTGGAAGGGACTGGGGAAAGGTGCAGAGCCTCATCTCCGCAGGTGGGCTAGTGTGCGGCTGGGTGGGGACCAGGTGACAGAAGTTACCAGAAATCCTCCCCAGTCCCAGTCCAGATATACGCCTCCACTTAGAACATTTTTCTCTCAAAAGACCGATTCCAGGGGGCACCTGGGTGCTCGGTCGGATAAGCGTCCGACTTCGGCTCAGGTCATGATCTCACGGTTTGTGGGTTCGAGCCCCGCGTCGGGCTCTGTGCTGACAGCTAGCTCAGAGCTTGGAGCATGTTTCAGATTCTGGGTCTCCCTCTCTCTCTGACCTTCCCCTGCTCACGCTGTCTCTCTCACTCTCTCAGAAATAAATAAAACATTAAAAAAAATTTTTTTTAAAGAAAAGAAAGACCGATTCAACGGCAGTGTTCCTCCAGGTGAGAAAGAGTCTGGTGGCTTCTAGGCATGTGGGCCTCAAAAAAACTAAATGAATCAGCACCAGGACTATTTTGCATGCACTGAGGACTGATTGCAGGGTTCTGGACCCAGGGCAGGTCGGGGTGGGGGGTGTGGTGGCAAAGCCCTCCCTCACGGGAGCGTCAGATGCAGCCCCCAAGCTGAGGACCGGCATTTCCCCATTTGGGCACAAGTGGACCATACAGCCGCCTTATTTCTAAAGCAGCGTGGGCGCCTAGATCTTGGTGTTAACTGCAGCTTTTGCAGACCTTTCAGAACCTCACTTGCGCGTACACGCTGTGCGCGGAGATGCCTCCTTCCCACGTGCATGCAGGTATACTGCTATGCTTCCCATCTTCGAACACACACCCCAAGTCGGGTTCCCTCATGCCTCTCCGCTTCCCGGCCATTTTCTTCCTCCCCACCCCCCGCCCATGGCAAAACTCCACCAAAGAGCTCTCTCTGCTCATGCTCCTTATTGGAAAAATTGTTAGGTCATACTTTTGCAAGAGAGTGTCAGAATGTTCCCTTATGTTTACAGTGAAGAGGCGGCAAAAAGGAACTCAGGAGCTGGGTGCTGCCCAGCCCACACACCTCCAGCGGCAGGAGTGACCCCCAGCTCAGCCACTGCTCCCCCACTGTCCCCCGGCACTCATCGAGACTCTTCTATAGCCCCTTCATCCCTGTCACGGTGGCCAGCACAAAACGCCTGAGACTCCCGGCCCGTCTGCCTGCCTGGGCTCACCCCCACATGCGTCCGTGTGTTGCGGTCATCTGCATAACAAATCGCACCACTACCATCATTATTGTGTCCATGCATCTGAAATTTGAACAAGAATTTACAGGAACAACTTGTTTGCACTCCACATGGGTCTCCGTGGCCGGTCCCCTTCCAAGGTGGTCGGCGAGGGGGCGCTGGCTGCTGATTTCTCTCCGCATGGGTTCCCCCGGGGGCGGCGCGGAGGGACCTGAGCAGCTCAGATCCAGAGCTTTTGTATCGTTTTCACTCGCTGCTATAACAACAGAACAGATGCTCTCGCAGTTCTGTAGTTTGAAGTCTGCGGTGGATCTCACAGGTGCGGGCAGGGCTGTGGTCCTTTCTGGAGGCTCCCGGGGAGAATCCATTTCCTGTGTTCTCAGGCGGGCGGCAGAGTTCAAGTCCTTACAGTCCTGGGACTGAGCTCCCCATGCCGAGTCAGCGAGGGCTGCTCCCGCCTTCTAGAGGCACCTGCGTTTCTTGCCTCGTGGTGCTCTTGAGGCTGCACCTGTCCTGCCTCCTCCTCATCATCATTTTGCCCTGCTCTACTCTTCCACCCTCCCCTTCCGCTTTAAGGGGGCCCATGTGGTTAGACCAGGCTCACCTGGGCAACCCCAGTACTCTCCCTATTTTAAATCCCTTAATTCATCATCAGTGTTCATTTCGCCACGTAACACAACATTGTCGATAGCTTCCCGGGAGCAGGGTGTGGGCCTCTTTGGGGGCATCGCTTTACCCACCCCTGTGTCCCAGCGATGGGATGTGGCAGCCCCCACATAGAGCATGGGCTCAGAAACTGTCCAAGTGGTCACGGACCCCAGATTCAAGGGGACATAGCTTCCCCCCATCCTAAAGGAGGAGGCAGCCAGGTGTTAAAATCGCCACAGTCTCTGGCCACAAACTGTATTCCTCCCACACGCAGAAGCCCCCAGTCCTGGAAGCCCCTTCCTGTTCCAGCATCAGATACAGGCTTGAGCTCCAGGATCTCATCAGCTAAGTCGAGGCAGGTGCAGGTGCGGCTGCTCAGGGGCAGGGGCCCCGAGCTGACCACCTTCACAGGCAAGTTAGCTGCCGGTTATACACCGAACATACAGTGACGAGGCAGGCATAGGGTACGCGCAATAACATCCCCATTGAAAAAGCAGGGAGCAAGGCACGCAGTCGCTGGTCTACAGAAATCTTGAAATCCAGCTGGGCGCATGTCCCCCTCTCTTGATTAGGGACCAGCACTGCCTCCTAGGACTCTGGCAAAACTCTAGGCTCTACCCTCTGGGCTCTATTCCACCCTCTGTGTCATCCTTTTCTGGAAGAAAACAGTTTGGACTTCAGTGGCTTTCTCAGCCTGCTTCCTGCCCAGAAAAGGCGTGAGGTCCTGAGTGCTCTTCGTTTTGCACTGTCTTCCCCTCTCGTCTGAGCTGGAGGTGTTTCCGCTAGAACAGTCTGTCAAGAAGGAGAGGTAGGAGGTCTTCTCTGCGGCGGCATTTAAGGGAATCTTTACCTCCTGGAGCTACAGAGTAGACCTCGCGAAGGATCAGGCTCAGGACTTCACTGTGGGCAAAGTATCCGAGACGGCTGACTTCTCAGTCTGGGGAACTTCATCCACCAGAGTCAGGGCCTGATGGGGAACGGCCAGGTCTCGAGAAATGGACACCTACCTGTGGCATGAACTGGATGTCATCTGATCCACCAAACTCAAGGCTGGGCATGTAATGCATTGCTGAGTACAAATGGCATATAAGCTTGAACTTGAACTTGAAGCCATGAGTAAGTTGCATGGACAGGTGGCTCAGGGGCCTTTGAGATTGATTCTTGCTGCACTGTCTCCTTTAAAAAAATTTTTTTTAATGCTTATATTCAGAGAAAGAGTGTGTAAGCAGAGGTTGGGGGCAGGGCACAGAGGATCCAAAGTGGGCTCTGTGCTGAGAACAGCAGTGAGTCCAATTCAGGGCTTGAACTCACGAACCGTGAGATCATGACCGGAGCCGAAGTTGGACGCTTAACCGACTGAGCCCCCTGGGTGCCCCAGACAACATGTTCTATTGGTGTCCGTCAGCCTCTGCCTAGCCACCCAATGTTTGCTCTACGGGCAAGGTGCGTGATGGACTGTGCACACGCTCAGCGACGTAGAAGTCCCTCCCCACGGCTAATACAGTTGACACATGCTGCCTGCAGAACCTTCTGGAGTGATCTAGAAGAAGGCTCTGAATTTTTGATACTCCTCCCTTCCCTTGAACCTGCATGGGCTTCTGACCGCCTTCACCAGTAGAATATGCCAGAAACGACACCAGGTGGCCTCTAAGGCTAGGTCGTAAAGACCATTCAGCCTCTGCCAGGCCTCCTGGAATGCGTGGTGTCCAGATGTTCCCTCCTGGGCTCCTGGGATGCTCCCTCTGGAGGCCCAGATGTAAGGCGGTGGGAGGTTCAAGCCACGTAAAGAGGGCACGTGTGGGAACCCAGCCAAGCCCCAGCTGTGGGACATTCGGGCACCAGAATGTGAATGAAGAAATCTTCAGAGGTTCCGGCCCCCACCATTGAGTCACCCCCAGCCGTTCTCATCTTCCCTGCAGAAGCCCCGGACATTGTAGACCTGAGGATAAAAGCAATCCCTGCTGTGTCCTCTGCAAATCCTGACCCACAGACCCATGAGCACAACCAAATGGTTGCTACAGGCCACTAAGTTGGGTAATTGATTAGATTTGCTGGAAGTGGACAGCAGAGACCACCCCTGAGCTGCTGATGGGGTGCCTTTCCCTGGGGACGCCTGCCTGGTGGACATCTGATTATATCAGTTCCCTTCCATCATGAAGGGAGTGGGGATTTGTCCTCCCTGGATGAGATACGTACTCTGAAGATGAGTTTGCCTTTCCTTCCCTGGATGCTTCTGCTGGCATTTATACGGTCATGGAGTTTCACTCCACATTGCTTTTTTTTTTTTTTTTTTTACATTTTATTTATTGTTTTAATTTTTTTAAGTTTATTTATTTTGAAAGAGAGAGAGACAGAGCATGAGCAGGGGAGGGGCAGAGAGAAAGAGGGAGACACAGAATCCAAAGCAGGATCCAGGCTCTGAGCCGTCAGCACAGAGCCTGACACGGGGCTCGAACTCACAAACCACGAGATCATGACCTGCGCTGAAGTCAGATGCTTAACTCACTGAGCCGCCCAGGCGCCCCGATTCCCAGGATATTTGTGACAGTATTGCAAGCCTTTTGACAAGGAACCCAGCCCCCTCTTCCTTCGAGGACCCTGGGTCTGTGAACTGGCTTGGGCTTGGGAATTGTAATGATTGAAGATAGATCTGTTTACCTGATCTGGAGATTTCCTAGTTATATAGATTGAATAATAATGCTTTAATAAGCTGCCTGTCGTGGGTTGGATCGTGCCCCCTTCCCCAAAGATATGCTGAAGGCCTGATCCGTGGTACCTCTGCATGTGACCTTATTTGCAGATGTAATTACCATATAAGGTAAGATGAGGTCATACAGGAGTAACGTGGGCCCTTTCTCCAATATGAGTAGTGTCCTTACACAAAGAGGGGATGCACAGGCACAGAGGGAAGATGGCCATGTGACAAGGACAGGGACAGGGATTCCAGTATGCAGCTGGGAGCTCAGGGGCACTAGGATTAGGACCAGCCTCTAGAAGCTAGAAGAGGCAAGGAGGGTCCCTCCCCTAGATCCCTCAAAGGGACCGAGTCCCTGTGACACCTCGATTTCCAACCTCTGGGCTCCAGAACTGCTAGATAAGAAATTTCTGTTGTTGTAAGTCCCCTCAGTCAGCGTTGGCCTGGTAGAGCCCCTTGGGACACTAATGAACACCGCTCACCTCGTTTATTCTTGGAAACTGAGATTATAGAGTCACCCCCGAAGGTAACTGAGGGCAAACTCTTCTACCTGGCCGTGGGTCCGGGTGCTCCAGCTGTCTGCGGCAGTTAGGCTCTTCCTGCCGGCCTCTGCCCGCTGCAATCCCATCCTCCTCCCTGACATGGGGAGCCCGTGTCGCAGGGCAGAGTGTCTCACCGCCACCCGTGCGGCACTGAATTGTTCTGGAAAGCAGCTGCCTGGTCCTGCGCTGAGATGGGCCATGGAGGGGGGCTCTCGCAGTGGAATTTGGAGGAGGGTAGGGGAAAGCATGCTCTGAAGGTGGCCAAAGCCAGGGGTCCAGAGGCTATCAGAGCTCACTGCTTCTCATGCCTGCCCACTGCCAAGCTGGGGGCGGCTGTAAGAAATTGGGGGTCCCAGGGCACCTGGGTGGCTCAGTTGGTTAAGCTTATGGCTCTCAATTTCGGCTCACGGTTTGTGAGTTCGAGCCCTGCATCGTGCTCTGTGCTGATGGTGTGGAGCCTGCTTGGGATTCTCTCCCCCCTCCCTCTGCTCCTCCCTTGCTCACATACCCATGGTCTCTCTCTCTCTCTCTCTCTTTCTTTCTCTCTCTCTCTCTCTCAAAATAAATACATAAACATTAAAAGATAAAGGGGCGCCTGGGTGGCTCAGTTGGTTAAATGTCCAACTTCCGCTCAGGTCATGATCTCGTGTCTAAAGGGTTAAGCCCTGCATCAGGCTCTGTGCTGACAGTTCAGAGCCTGGAGTCTGCTTCAGATTCTGTGTCTCCCTCTCTCTCTGACCACTCCTGCTCACACTCTGTCTCTCTCTCTCTCTCAAAAATAAATAAACATTTAAACAATTTTTTAAAAAGAAAAAAAGAAATTGAGGGTTCTGTGTGGCTCAGATCTTTGAAACACATCAGCAGAAGGCAGAAAGATGGAGAAATCTCTCAGTCTTGAGCACTGAGTACAGAGTTTTGAGTAGAGAGTAAAGGAGACCAACTTTAGTCTCTTTCACGTCCAGAAACTTACATTTCATTGCTCACTAAAAAGAATCGAGGTGGCCCAGAGAAGTGAGTCCCACCTGATTTTCAGATGGGAATCGCGTGTTATTTATCTTTGGGTTCTCACCGAGGAGAGGCAGTGCGACTGCTCTAACAGGTAAGCCATGTTACTGTAGTGGCTTAGCCCTGTAGACGTTTACTTCTCACTCATGGGGGCCCCGCTTCAGCAGGGCGAGTCTGCTTTTGCCCCCTCACCAGGTGGGGAGGGGGGCTCAGGCTGACACACTCTGCCATCTTTAGCACAGAGTTCTCAAGGGCACGGGGGGTATTGATGTCATCACTTCTGCCTCCACTTCCGCTGACCAGAACCTACCACGTGGCTCCACCTAGGTGCCAGGAACACTGGGAATCAGAGTCACTTCCCAGTGACAATTCTACACCATGGAAGGGGAGCACATGTTTGATGGTCAGCTGGCTGCCTTGACAGCATGGCCTCTGCTCAGCGTCCCATCTATAGTAGGTGCTCAGTAAATAACAAAGTGTCTTACGTACATTGTACTTGGTGGGCACATTCTTCATATGGATCAAGCTATTTTTTCCTCATAGATACCTACAAGAATGATTATTATTAAGAGCTCCATTTTAGGGGCACCTGGGTGACTCAGTCGGTTAAGCATCTGACTTCAGCCAGGTCATGATCTTGCGGTTCATGAGTTCGAGCCCCGTGTTGGGCTCTGTGCTGACAGCTCGGAGCCTGGAGCCTGCTTCTGATTCTGTGTCTCCCTGTCTCTCTGTCCCCCTCCCACTCACGCTCTGTCCCTCCCTCTTAAAAATAAATAAACATTTAAATTTTTTTTAAGAGATCCATTTTACAGATGAGGCAACTGAGGCACAGTGAGGTTTAGTAACTTGTCCAGGGTCACACGCAGTAAGAGATGGAGCCAGGAATCAAACCTTGAAGGCTGGCTTTAGAACTCACCTCCCTGCCCACCACATGATATTGCCTTTCCCTACAAACCCATGCTGATTCATGAAAGGGACCATGAGTTAACGTGCGTTGTAAAACTGCAAAATGAAATAAAAGCAGAGGTGGTTTTTATGGAAGTTTGGGGCATTTGCAGAGCCTCTGTCATCTGCCAGGCACTATCCCTCCCTCCCTCCCTCTGTCTCTGTCTCTCCCTCCAATTTCCTGTGACATTTGGCACAAGCTATGGTTTCCCATGCTGTCCCCAGTCCTGGCCTTGTACTTGGCACTTGGGAGGCGCTCACTACGCATTTTCCAATGTCTGATAAAAACACAGGCTGGGGGCCAGAGAGCAGAGAGTCTTGCCCTTCGGGCGCTCAGCATTGTAAAGACTGTAAACAATAGTGTTCCGTGTGGGGAAGAGAGGAATGGGAGCTGGACACGCCCACAGGGGGGCCACAGAAGGAATAAGTTGGGTGTCTGTTTCCTGGGGCCGCTACAACAAAGGCCACGAATGATACAAATGTATCATCTCAGAATTCTTAAAAGGAGTTCAAGATCACGATGTCTGTTCCAGACCTCTCTCCAGGTTTCTGGTGGTCCCAGGGGTTCCTTGGTGTGTAGATGGCACTCTTTCTGTGTCTTCACATCATCTTTCCCTCTCTAGGGGTCTGTCTTCATTTTCCCCTTTTTGTAACGACACGGTCATATTGGATTCGAGCCCACCCTAATGATCTCATAAATGTCATCAATCGTTTCTAACTGAGGTCACATTCACAGGTCTGGGGGGTTAGGACTCCCACATCTTTTGGGGGGACACATTCAACACATGTGCACGGAGCACCCAGGGTGTGCTGGTCAACACTCTCCTATGTGCTGGAGCGAGAGCCATGGGCAAGATAGGCAATGTCCTTCCAGAGCTTTCGTTATAGCGGGAGAGACGGGCCACAGATGCACACACATTCCAGGCAAGGACGAGAGCTAAGGAGGAAAATAAAGCAAGGAAAGGGGATAGCGCAGATTTGGGAAGACACAGCATCGTGTTCTGGGTCCTGCGGGTCTGGCGAGACCCACGCCTGGCTTGCTTGTTCATGCAATGTCCTCCCACTTGTGCTTTCATTAACTCACTTGGCTTGGGTCTGGGGAAACCCCGCTGAAAGGCACACTCTTAGGACATGTTTGTATCTTCCACACTCATTTCTGTGCACACGCCTCACCCTCTCTCTGGAATGTCCTGCCCTCCCTGTCCCATGTCACCTGGCCAGCTCTTCCTCCTAAAAGATGAGCAGGCGGTGCCTCCTTTGGGAACGTCTCATCTTTCCCGCAGACTCGAGGCTCACCCAACCCTCCCCTCCAGGCAGCCCTGCTCCCCGGGGCTGCCTGCTCAGTCACCCTTGCGGGCTATGATTAGAAGACAGAGCCGCGTCTCACATCGGATGCTCTCTAACTTCCCAGGGCGTTCTTGATAAATCCTTGTCTGTTCAGCGTGTCTCTGCTGGGAGGCTGGCTCCTTGATGACAGTCTCTCATAGCTGAAGCCCCAGCGCCCGGAACAGAGCTGGCAAATGGTTCAGCGTTGGATAAGTAAGTGTTGGCCACATCAGTGAACGAATGAACTGAAAAACATGAATGAAGGCAAGACAAGGCTCCCAGGCATACTCCCTGCTGGCCCAGGACTCCCGCCTCCACCCCCTACCCCCACCCCAGCTAGGACCCTCTGGCAGTCAGATCCGCTGTGTAATTTGCTAGAGCCACTGTGGAGTGAAAATGTGGATCCGCTTGCCCAAAACTTAGTTTCAGGAGAGCAGCAGAGAGCATTAAACCAAGGGGAAGAGGGGGTCTCCTGGGTGAGGAGCCCTCCGTTGCTGCACAGGGGGCTCACCCAGGAGGCCCACCTTCCCTCTTCCAGGCTGCCCCCCAGGCAGCTCCCCACCCCCACCCCAGCAGCTCCCTCCCCAATTCCCTGCTCGCACTCTGCTCTCAGCCACCTCTGCCCTTAGGATGCTCTTTTGCAAAAAGCTCTGGGAGGAATCTCCTCTAGCGGCATCTGAGCGGGACACCCTGGTGGACACGGTCAGCTTCAGAGGGGCTGGGGTGCTGAGGGACCGGCTGGGGGCACCTGCAGTTCCAGGGAGGCCCTGGGCAACCCCCCACTCCCTACACCTCTGCACCCAGAAGCAGCTTCCCATTCACCTGGAGGGGGTACAGAGATGATCTCTTGGGAACTGGCTCGTGGCCATCTGGGCATCTGACAGACACACAAATACACCAGATGGACAAACATAGACACACACAAAAACACACCCCCTCCCCCTATTCATAGACCTGGGGAGGAGCGCTGTGACGCTCCCCGCCCTGCTCCGACCAGACACACCCCTAAGACAGAGGCCAGACACAGAGAAAACATACCATAGAAATACACAGGGTGAAGGGCAGACGGGCGGACAGACAGACCCCCAAGGACACTCTGGTCGCAGCTCCTCTGGGACCGTCAGAACAGTGCTCGCACCTGTGGACCCCGGGCGCCCCGCGGGACCCAGCCACGCCCCCTGCGCCTACCCAGTCCGGCTGACCCAGGGTGACCCCTTGTCCCTCACCGCAACCCCAGGAGCCGGGGGCACCTGTCAGCATCCAGGGCTTCCGTGACGCGGGCAGGGCTGGGGGGGGCGGGCGTCCACGAAGCGGGCAGGGGAGCGGGGAAGGGCTGGCCAGGGTCCCAGGCGTCAGGGGCTGGGAGCGAGCCGCGTGGGTCGCAGAGTAGGGGGAGGGCGCCCCCCTTCCCCCCCCCCCCAACCCGGCATTGCGGAGTCCGGGGAAGTGGGCAGTGCGCCTTCAGGAGCGCGAAGCAGCAGCGGGGGTCAGCCGGGTCGGCGGGTGGGGGGCGGCCGTCCGAGTGTGCATCTTGACCGAGGGCAGAGGGGAGGAAGCGGGGAGAGCGGGCGTCGCAGGGTGATTGGCGGAGAGCGTCAGCGCAAGGGCAGGGGTGCGGGCACCACTCCCGAATCCAGGCTCCAGCGGGTCCCTGCGTGATGCCCGGGGGCCAGGGGGCGCCGGCCTCTCCCCGGGCGGCCGGGAGCGCCCCGGACAGGGCGGCGTCGAGGCCCGCGGCCCGGCCCTCGCCCCAGCCGGCGGCGGCCGCGGGGCGCCCCGAGTCCGCGGCCCCCGGGCGGGGCGCGCTGCGCGCCAGCGTCCCGCGGAAGCTGGCCGAGGCGCTGAGCAGCCAGTACGGGCTGGTGGTGTTCGCGGCGGGGTTGCTGCTGCTGCTGGCCTGGGCCGTGCACGCCGCGGGGGTGGGCAGGAGCGACCTGCTCTGCTTCCTCACGGCGCTCATGCTGCTGCAGCTGCTCTGGATGCTGTGGTACGTGGGCCGCAGCGCCGCGCACCGCCACCTCCTCCGCCCCAAGGACGCGCACGCCGGCGCGCGCTGGCTCCGCGGTGAGTCCCCGCAGGCAGGTGCGGCCCGGCGCCCCCCTGCCTTCCGCTCCGGCTCCCCTGCAGCTTGTCTGGCTCCCCCGCCTCCCTTCCTTCTTTTTCTTCCTTGAGCCTGGATGGCCGCAGGGCCCCCTCTCTCTGCCAGGCTCTCCTTACGCATTCCAGCCTAAGAGCCACAGCCGCACAAACCTGCTCCCGTCTTTTCCTTGGCTGAAATTCCTGCGGTGGATGCATCGACCCCACCAGGGAGGCCGCAGGCCCCGTCCTGGCATTCAGGACCTTCTAAGGTCGGCCCCTCCTGCCCCCCAAATGCCTTCTAGTTTTATCCTCTCCTTCGCCCTCAATCTGGGCTCCAGCCTGAAAGCTCTTAGTTCTCATTACAGTGTTTCGTGTCTCCATGCCTTCGCATATTCTGTTCCCTCCTCCTGCAGTGCATTCCACCTGCTTTCCAGAACAGGCTCGGGCCTCACTCCGTCCCCTCCAGTGGTGCTTTTCTGATTCCCCTGCTCTTTGTGGTCTGACCACACCCCTCCACCCCCCACCATGCCCTGGGAAGATGCTGTCCCTGTTGATACTTCTGTCCCCTGCCACCACCCTTGGGGAGCTCTGTGATGCTCATCTCTCAGTCCCAGAGCCACCTCCTGGTCTGGCTCTGGCCTAGAGGAGATGCTAAGGGCATGCAGCTGGGGCGAATGGACTCGTGGATAAATGGATAAATCCTGGGGCAGTGGAGGGCAGAAGCACTTGCTAGGGACTCACAGCGTGCTGACTGGGACATTGCCAAATAGAAGGTTCCCCTCCTGAAGGAGCTTCCGCTCTTGAAAGGGAACTAGACACGATGCAGAGGGAGGAGGCCGTAGGGAGTCAACTGAGGAGACAGTCACTGAGAAACCTTCATGGGAGAGGCTGGGTACGTGTCGCTCCGCGCGGACCACACACAGGGCACCTCTCTACGTGAATTCTCATCAGGTCTGAATTTAAATCTGCCCTAGAGGGTGGCTGTTCTTGTCTTTCCATGGCCTCGGGCACGTGACATAATTCATCCATCCATCCACCCTCTGCGCTCCAGCAGGTTGGGAATCACACGCTTGGGGGGACCAGTGACGGCTGGCGGGGTTCAGGCTGGGGCGCCCAGCACACATCCACTCCCCTTCCCACCCACATCCCTTCAGAGGTCTGGCCCCGGTGACGTCTCCACCCCGCCCGCCAGGATTTACTCCTTGCTCCCTGCGGCCACGGTGGCTTTCTGTGTGTAGAGCCGGTTTGCTCCATGACGGCTTCCACCTTGTATTATGGCTAGTTGGATACGAGCCATGTCGCAGGATGAGATTTCAGGCTTCGTAGCCTCAGGGACTGCGTCTAGTTCATCTTGCCTTTGGAAAAACTGGATCCGACTCCAGACCGGCCCAAGTTCCTGCTCTGAAAATCGTTGTTTTAAGGAGATTCATGGTTCTGTGACTCTGAATGGTGGGGAATCCAATGCCTTTTCCAGTGTTTGAATCAAACAAATAAGTGGGAATGAAATGTTATTTTGAGGATATTGATTTACACGGGCTAAAAAATATTATACACATAGGCTTTTGACCTATGCTTTCCTATAGTGGAAGTTTCCTTTCTTTGACCCTCCTTGCTTCTTCCCTTCCTCTTCCCTCCTCCTTGGCCCCTTCCTTCTACCACCCTCCCATCCCCTGCTCTTCCCCTCTCTCTCCCTCCTCTCCCCCCCCCCCCCCCCCCCCCCCCCCCCCCCCCCCCCCCCCCCGCCCAGGAAGACTCGAAGCCTTGTGATCTGAGTCAGTGGCTGAATGGTGGTGCTATTTCCCAAGATTAAGAAGACAGAGAGAGGAGCAGGGGTGAGGATGTAGAATCACATTTCTTCTTGTGCACACGTTACATTTGAGATGTCTATTAGACACCGAGTAGTGGCAATATAGAGAGAGCACATAGTAGATGTTCAATAAATGGCGGCCGTTGAGACGAACACGATAACATAAGCATTCAGATGAGGTGTGGGGATGATGGTAATGGTGCTGGCCCTCGAGGGCCTGGCTCCGTGTCCCAGCTCTGTTACCTTCACCTTCCGAGCCCCTGTTTCCTCATCAGTAAAATAAGAATCCCAGTTGTTTCTCAGGAAAGAGCTGAGCGCAGTTTGCAAAGCACTGAGGTCCCTGTGAATGAGCTGTGGTTCATCAAAAAGCAAGAGGCTAATTGTCTCGGAAGAACATTGGGAGGCTGTGGTCTCAAGGAAAATGCATCAGCCCTGGCCAGTGCTAGGTTTTCCTTGGAATCATAGCTGGGAAGACAGGTTCGACTCAGCTCTGCCCTGGCTTCTGTGACAGTCGTAGGCGTCCGGGGCTCTGAGACAGAGGCAGCCTGTGGAATTCGGGGCACTGATGTTTTCAGAGAAAGTCTCTGGGTCTTGGTATGGGCTGAGGCATGTCTCTGAGCAGAAAACATTCTGCTCCACCTACTGAGCATGAGAAAGTGAAAATTGCCTCTGGAACAAATAATATTGATGTATTAAAATATTTAGTAGACATGACAGACTATTACTCCATCTCCTCGGTTTGCTGAGTAAAGACGTTGGTTTTTTCTGGAAGGAATGACAGCAGCCTGGCTCTCTCGCTCCTGCCCAGTGGGTTCTGTGACATCCAACTCAGTGAGTCGCTGTTTCTATTGTTGCTAGTCCGTAAAAGACTGCAGCGGTTTACTTCCCAGGGATAGGATTTTGTTGTGACTATTTTGTCTCAAGTCCTGAGAAGTGTCATTAACACACAATTATGGGAACAATGACAATAAGAATAAAAGCTGCATTTATTCAGTGAGTTCAGAACGCAGGCACGTTAGAAGCATTATTTGTCTCAATTATTTGTCACAGCGATTTTTTTTTCAATGCTTGTGAGTGATCACCCCCAAATTGACTCCTTTTATAAGATCAGATTTTTACATAATACTTTTTTTTTTAAAATGAGACCCACCTGTGTATATGGTACATCTCTGTCCCCCATGCCGCCCCTGGAAACGGGCTGCTCACAGCACTGTGGCCATCATCCCTTCAAGGACTGGTAGTGGCGGACAGAGGTGTGCTGCTCATGTGAGACCAGCCCACGGGTGGTGGGTGACAGGCTGCCAAGTTAAAGGTCAGGAACGTGATGAGGGGTTTGGGAAAAGGGCTGTCCCCACGTATGAGAGTAAGCGGGAGCTGATAAATGAGACGGGTCCCAGTGTGTGTATGGAGATGGCGGGTGCCACGGGAGGATGGCATCAGAGAGCAGCAGATGGGGGGGGAGGGACAAAGGCATAGAACACAGAGATGCAACAGTTGAGCTGCCCATTACTGGCATGTTTAACAGTGAGAAAGTGGGGCGCCTGGGTGGCTTAGTCGGTTAAGCGTCCGACTTTCGCTTAGGTCATGATCTCGCGGTTCGTGGGTTCGAGCCCCGCGTCGGGCTCTGTGCTGACTGCCAGCTCAGAGCCTGGAGCCTGTTTCAGAGTCTGTATCTCCCTCTCTCTTTGACCCTCCCCTGCTCACGCTGTCTCTCTCTCTCCTAGAAATAAATAAAAATATTAAAAAAAAAAAAAACAACAGTGAGAAAGTGAAGAGGGATAAGCTCCTTGCTTCCGGGCAGATGACACGATACCAACAGGTGTCAGAGAAGGCAAAAATCGACTTCCTTTTTGTTGTCTGTCTTCTTCATCCAGCAGAAGGATCTCGGGATCTTGCAAAGAACAACAGAGAAGGGAGCCAAGTGCACAGCTTGGAAATCTTCATGGTGGTTGGGCAGAGCTTTTGGTCTGGTTTTGTTTGACGGCCCGGACTGAGCTCCCAGGACTGGCTGAGCTCTGGGGATGGCGGGACCATCGGGCATGGCCTGGCACAGAGGGGTGCAGACAATGAGGAAAACAGAACCTGATGGGTAAGAGCATGCCCCTTTCTCTGGGCATGTAGCTCTGCTTCTGCCTCAGTTTCCTCGTCTGTAATATGGGGATGATGATACCACACATCACATAGGGTTGTTATGAGACTCTGAGTTAGTACATACAAAATGCTTAGAAGCCTCTGGCACATTGCAAGAGAAATGTCTTATGAAATACACGATTCGGCATTATAATGTGCAGGTGCAGCGGATGTGTTGAGGGAAGCAGAAGAGCAGCTGGGGGGGGGGGGATGTGAGGGTTTAGGGATTTAGGGAAGAGTCCCCAGAGGAAGGCCTTTTGTTTTTGCTGGAGCCTGGAAAGAAACATTAAAAACCATTTCAAAATGATAAAAGAATACACAGAATACAGCAAACTGAGCATGACAGTAACACCCGGCAAAGTCCAGGAGCAGATCGACTTGGCTGGGGGGGGTTTGAGCAATTCCCTCGGGAAAGAGAATAGTGGGACCCCACGACCCAGCCTAGGGTCACGATGAGAGACTTTTGCCTAATTGCCTGCATTTTCTTACATATTATCCTTTGGATGAGATTTTTTTCTTCTCTAATACAAACTATAAGCATAATGTCAGGATTTCAGCATCAACAAGATAGTGAGGCTGCCCAGAAAGCTGGGCCAAGCATCACATGTGCACCTGTAGGAGGGTGGCCCCAGGAGGGACAAAGGGTGTCCAGTCCAGAGGGAGAGGAGGGGGCAGGCAACCTCACTCCCATCAGCTCCAGACCATCCTTCAGCTTCTGGAGAGCAGAGTCACTTCTTTAGGGAAGCCTTTCCTGGTATCTTCACCAGGTGTGGATTCCAAGATCTTCCATTTTCTTCTTAACACAAACCAAGCAGGAGATTGTGTGATTCAGTTTGTCTGTCTCACCAGATGGTGAGCTCTTGGAGGCAGAGCCCCTGTCTGAATGTGAGGCAGAGCCCCTCATTATAGCCTGAGCTCCTGGCACAGTGCCTGACATGTAACAAGTGCCAGATGGGATTTACTGAATCACCAAGTGAATGGATGGGTGAATGAATGAATGAATGAGTGAATGATGACAGAATCTCTAAGGAAGAAGATGACAGTTCCAGGAGGCTGACTGCAGTTCAGCATACGGAAGAACATTCTAGTATAAGCCCCAGCTGGTGATCAAAGGGTGTGCTTGGAGAGATGGTGAGCCTCCCAGCCCTGGGCGTGTCCAGATGGGAGACCAGTTGGCCGCTAGTCGTAATGCACTGGGAAGCATTCTTGCATGAGGCGGGGGATGTAGCCTGACTTTGCGGGGTCTTCTGCCTCTAAGAGCCTACAGTTCAAGATTCCAGACTCCTAGGGAGTATTTGGGTGCCTATCACGGGGGGGCGGGTCTCCCCTCTGCCAACTGTAGACGTTTTAAGATTGTTCTCAAGTGAGGTGGCTGAGAAAGTTCGAATTGGTTCTAATTCATTAAGTTTTTGTTTGTGCTTGAGTGATGATAATAATGATGGTAGCATCCATTTGTAGAATTTCCTACGTGTGAGGCACTGTTCTAGATGAGTCATTTAATCTCCTCTGCACCCCCAAGAGAAAGCCAACTGCATTATTATCACGTTTTAGAGATGAGGAAACTGACGCTTAAGAGAAGTTGAGTAATTGCCAAACGTCATCAACTAATGATTGATAGGGAATAGGATTTAAAGCCAGGCTCCGACCATGACGGCCCACTGTCTTCTCACAGCGGACTCGACTTTTGCTGATACTTCATCGGCTTCCAAAATTATATATCCTCTTTTTGAGGTGTGCAAAGTGGTGTTGTAAAACCAAGTTTACTGATTGTATGACTTAATTCTTCTGTGTCCTTACTTATGTTTCCTCCTACCAGATAGGTCTAGTTCTGGAATCTTCCATTTTATGTCTTTAAAGTAGCAGACACAAGGGGAAAACTGTTTTTGTTGTTGTTGTTGTTGGCACACAAGGGACTACTATTATATCTTTCTCATACGTTCTGTCTTTTTTTTTCATGTGTGATGACAAAGATGAAGAGATTCTTTATCCTGTTTACTACATTTAATTTGAATTCCCTGTGGTCTGGTATCAATATTGCTCTGCCTGCCCTCTCTTCATTTGCATTGCCTCTTTGTTCACACCTTGATTCTCCACCATTGCTACTTAGTGAATAGTGTGATTCATTAAACAGACACAGCTAGGTTTGGCTTTTAATCTAATATTCCCATCCTTGTTGACTAAATTAATGGGAGATTGAGATGATTCCCTGTACACATTTACTATAAGGATTTATATGCTTGACTTTATTGTTCCCAGTTTTCTTTGCAAAGATTATGGTTTCTTTTACATATTGTTTCATTTTCCTTTTGCATACGTTTGCTTTTTGGAGCACTTGAACATTTTTTTAAAAAGATTTTGTTTTTGAGTAACTCTACACCCAATGCGGGGCTCGAACCCACAACCCCGAGATCAAGAGTCTCATGCTCCATCGACTGAGTCAGCCAGGTGCTCCAGAGCACTTGGACATTTTATTGTGTCTTTCTATTCAATGAATGGCTATCTTTCCTTTCCTGTTCTCACAATCAGATGCATATTACTCCATTCATATCCCCCCAAAACCCCTACACATTTCCTCCAGGAAGGCACATGGCTGTCTGCTCCAATGAGATCTGTGCAATCCACTTCTTCTCTCTTTTGTCCCTCTTTGCACCTGGTCTTTATCTCTTTCCCATGAGACCTTTGGAGGGTTTTCTGCATCTGCGCCCCATCCAGTCTGTCCCAACTTTATTCTGTATCACAAAGTTTTTATAGAGCATGTAAATTACACATTTCCAGTTGATTTATCTCACCATTTGGATTTAACTTCTCTTACCCTGATTTTCTTTCCTATTAATTTATTTTTCAATCTACTGGACTATTCACCTACCCACCCATCCATCTGTCCATCCATCCATCCGTCTATCCATCCATCCGTCTATCCATCCATCCATCCACCCATCCATCCACCCATCCATCCACCCATCCATCCATCCATCCATCCATCCATCCATCCATCCATCCATCCGTCCGTTTGTCCGTCTGTCCATGTGTGCATCCATCCATCCATCCACCCATCCATCCATCTGTCCGTCCATCCTTCCACTCATCCATCCATCCATCCATCCGTCCATCCGTCCGTCCGTCCATCCATCCACCCATCCATCCGTCTGTCTGTCCATCCATCCATCCATCCATCCATCCATCCATCCATCCATCCATTTTACACCCTCCCCCCTTCCTTCGATTATACATCCATCATCCTCTCCAATCTTTTGCTACACTTCTTGCTCAGCATTGTCCCCTCTCCTCTTCATCTTCCCCAATTATAGAGACTCTCCCCCAGTTCACCGGCTGTTTGGCTAAAGCCCTGTGTCAGATGAGTTATGTGGATGACATCCCCCCCACCTCTGTCCTCTGTTCAACTAGCACCTTCTAAGAGAGTTCTTTCTGACCATCATCAACTTTAGTCCTCTTCCCACTTTACTTTTCCTCACACACTTAGCACTTCCGAACACTTCTTCTATGTTTATTACTTATTTGCTATTCTCTGTTTTCCCTACTAGAATGTTAAACTCACCAAGGGCAGATACTTTATATTATTGCTCTTTTTCTGTCTCTAGTGCATGGGACAGTGGCTGGACCATCACCAGAACAAACAGGTGCTGAATGAATTGTATTTGCATATCTTCAGATCTCTGTCTTTCACCCTCACAAGCAGGTGACATGTTGGCTGGAAATGGGGTTCTTAAGCTGCAGTGCTTCCCTTGAAATGGGCTCTACCTACTCTTCCCCTGGCTTCTGCTTTCCCATGCTGCAGATGAGAGGTCTGGTGCCAGTGCTCACATCTACATTTTGTGCATACCCCAATTTATTCAATATTACACGTGTGTATTTTTTGTTTCCGCAGCAATCTTGTTGGATTGCTTTGAGCCCCTGGCAAAACGCCAGATGCATAGTAGGAGTCCCCCAAATATTTGTTGTATAAATAAATGGATGGATAAAGGAAGAAAGGACTTTAAGACCATGAGAAGGTATATGATGTATTTATCATAACTCTTGAAATGTCAGTGACAGGGGTGTTCTAAACCAGTGGTTTTCAAGGTGCGGTCCCAGATCTACAGTGTCAGCCTCACCTGGGAACTTGTTAGAGATGCAAATTTGCCCCCCCCCAACCTATTGAAGCAGAAACTCTGGGGGCGGAGCCCCACAATCTGTTTTAACAACCCTTCCAGGTGATTCTGATGCATGTTCAAGTTTGAGAACCAGTGCTGGAGACCAGTCTCATTTTCTAGATGGGAAAACCAAGGCTAGGAGCAGGGAAGTGACTCATCTGAATTCACGCATGCCATGGGGGGCACAGCCGGAACTAGCGCCCAGGTGCCCGTGGCTGCCGCCTGTGCCCCTTACCACTCCAGCCAGGCTGCCTCACCTCCTCTCGCTATTTCCCCTGTAATCAAAACGAACCGTGCATTTGCCAAACCTTTTCAAAGCATTGGGATTGAATCTCCGCTCTTACTGAGTTTTTGATTTCACTGGGGGTTTGCCAGGATTTAAAAAAAACATGACTTAGGGTTGTTTCTATAAGGCTTTGAGCAACGGAAAGGAGCCGGGCGATTGCATTACTTTGCACTGCAGGCTTCTTAAGCTGGCGCTGTAATGTTATAGCTCATGTGAGGGCCCGGTCCTCTCTCTCCATCTCGCCATAATGCATGTCACACATGGTCCAGTTTCCTCCCATTCGTGGGAGAGAAGATGTGAATGGCGGTCAATGTCGGCCCAGAAGAACGATTAGGAACTTTGACACTGATCAAGTCTCCATGATCACTATGTTGTTCTTGATAATATTTTTATTTGTTACAAGTTTCTTTTTAATGTATTTTGTATATTCCTTTCCATCTTTTTTTTTCTATGCTTATTTTTTGTTTGTTTTTGTTGTTTAGTCAAAACCATGCCAGATACACCATTAAAGAATGCTTCCTTTCTTCGCTTCCCCTAAGTACGGGCCCTTTCCATGACTGTTTATGGAGCCCCTTCCTATCAGTTTTAAAAATATGCTTTCTGTTTCGGAAAAGTTTTAGATTTGCAAAGATTTTACAAGAGTTACTGAATGCCTATGTGCCCCTCATCTTTATTCTCTAGAGAGCAGGATTTTAGAATCAGAGAACAGATTTTTTTTTAGAAGAATAGTGACACTCTTAGACTGACCTTTTTTTGTTTTGTTTTGTTTTGTTTTGGAAAAGCTCCTAGAGGCCTTCTGTTTATTGGGCTAATCTTTGTTGGATGTATATCATTTGTCAGACCCCAGCATACGTGGGTGTGAGCAATGATAAACAGGACAGAATACTGTCTTGCTATATATATGTAATTAATTATAATATGTATAACAACCTAAAATTTATAGACTTAATTGTTATTTTTTTTTAATGTTTATATTTGAGAGAGAGACAGAGTGTGAGTGGGGGAGGGGCAGAGAGAGATAGAGAGGGAGACACAGAATCTGAAGCAGACTCCAGGCTCTGAGCCATCAGCACAGAGCCTGACGTGGGGCTCAAACCCATGAACTGCAAAATCATGACCTTGAGCTAAAGTTGGATGCTCAACTGACTGAGTCACCCAGGAACCCCTCGACTTAATTGTTAATAACGTAACGTAACGTAACGTAACGTAACGTAACATTTATCAAGTTAATTGTTTACAAGTTTACTGTTCAGTAGTGTTAAGTACGTTGATTTTATGCAATAGTGTTAAGTATATTGACTTTATGCAGTTTATATCCAGAAGTCTTTCATCCTGCAAAATGAAAACTCTGTACCCTTTACAGAATTGATCTTTCTCCCCTTCCCCAGCCACAGCACCTACCACTCTACTTTCTCTATGAATTTAACTATTCTAAGGAACCTAATCTAAGTGGAATCACACAGTATTTGTCTTTTCGCGGCTGGCTTATTTCACTTGACATGTCTTCAAGACTCACCTGTGTCATCGCAGATGTCAGAATGTCCTTCCTGTCTAAGGCTGAATGATACTCTGTCGGATGGTTGGACCACATTTTATCCATTCACCTGTCAATGGACACTTAGCTCGCTTCCACGTATTGGATAGTGTGAATAATGGTGCCATCAGCGTGGTCGTACAAATAATCCTTTTGTGTCCCTCTTTTGATCCTTTCCAGTATACACCCAAAAGTGGAATTTCTGGATCGTGTGGAAATACTGTTTTTTTTTTTAAATCGTTTATTGTCAAGTTGGTTTCCATATAACACCCAGTGCTCATCCCCACAAGTGCCCTCCTCCATGCCCATCTCCCCCCTCCCCCTCCCCCCACACATCAGCCCTCAGTTTGTTCTCAGCATTCAAGAGTCTCTCATGATTTGGAAATACTGTTTTTAATTTTTTGAGAAACTGCCATTCTTTTTTCCACAGTGGCTGCGCCACTTTCCATTCCAATCAACAGTGTCAGTGTTCTCCTCTCTCCACATCCTTGCCAACATTTGCTACTTATATTCTTCTCTCCTTTCTCTCTCCCTCTCTCTCTCTCTCTCTGATAGGAGCCATCCTAACAGATGTGAGATGCTATCTTATTGTGGTTTTGATTTGCATTTCCCTGATGATGAGTGATGTTGATTATCTTTTCATGTGTTAATTCGCCATTTGTATGTCTTTTTTTGGAGAACCACCTATTCAAGTACTTTGCTCATTTTTAATTGGATTTTTTTGTTGGTTGTTGTTAAACTATTGTTATTTATAGATTCTGGATACTAATACCTTATCAGATATATAGTTTGCAAATATTTTCTCCCATTCTGTTGTTATTTTTTTAATGTTTATTTGTTTTTGAAAGTAAGAGATGCAGAGAGAGAGAGACAGAGAGATAGAGCATGAGCAGGGGAGGGGCAAGGAGAGAGAGGGAGAGACAGAATCGGAAGCAGGCTCCACACTCTGAGCTGTCAGCACAGAGCCCAACATGGGTCTCGGATCCACGAACTGTGAGATCATGACCTGAGCTGAAGTCAGACGCTTAACTGACTGAGCCACCCAGGCACCCCTATTTTCTTCCATCCTTAATGGAGGTTAATAGTGTCCTCTGATGCCCAACAGTTTTTCATTTTGATGTATTTCAATTTGTCCATCTTCATTTTGATTGCTCACGCTTTTGGTGTCTTATCCAGCAAATCATTGCCCAGTCCAGCACTGTCAAGATTTTTCTCTACATTTTCTTAAAATCTTTTACCATTTTCGGTTTTAGATGTAAGTCTCTGATTTATTTGGAGTTAATTTTTGTATATAGCATAAGGTAAGGTAAAATTCATTCTTTTGTGATTGCATATCCACTCTCCCAGCACCATCTGTAGAAATGACTGCCCTTTCTTCCCTGACTGGTCTTGGCACCCTTGAAAAAATCATTTGACCCTATACATGAGGGCTTTTTTCGAATTTTTTAAAATGTTTTATTTATTTCTGAGAGAGAGACAGCATGAGCAGGGGAGGGTCAGAGAGAGAGGGAGACACAGAATCTGAAACAGGCTCCGGGCTCTGAGCTAGCTGTCAGCACAGAGCCCGACACAGAGCTCAAACCCACGAACCACAAGATCATGACCTGAGCTGAAGTCGGACTCTTAACTGACTGAGCCACCCAGGCGCCCCTATACATGAGGGTTTTAATGTCGTTTACTTTGAGATGACATCCATGCATGTCAACACTTACAAGTGTGTGTTTCTGTGCTCTCCCCGCCCTCCTCAATGCAGGTAGTATGACATTGTTCGCGGTCATTACCATCATCCTGGGATGCCTCAAAATTGGGTACTTCGTTGGATTTTCTGAATGTTTATCAGCCACTGAAGGGGTCTTCCCTGTCACACACACAGCACATACTCTGGTGCAGGTAAACCCTAAGATGTTTATGCATGTCGCCTGGGCTCCCGTGGAATGTATGCGAAGTGGGAGGTGTGTGGGGGGGCAACATGAGGCAGCCTGAATCCTTCTCTGAGGCTCAGTCCTTCCACTGCCTCCGCTGTCAGACGGTCTCTGTGTCCCCTCGGCTGCCTTTGTGGGGGTCCTATGAGGAGGAACCTGTGATGGAGAGAGTCAGGACATTTTGCCAAGCTTGAGTCTACAGAAAAGGCTTGAGAGTAAATTTTAATATACTTTATTGAGTTTCGTTGAGCTGTAATTCACATACCGTACAAGTCATCCATTTAGAGTGTACAAGTCAGTGGTTTGGAATATTCTCAGAGCTGTGCAATCATCACCACAATCAATCTTAGAACATTTTCATCCACCCTCAACAGAGACCCTGGGCCATTACGGTCACTGCTTGGGGTCACTGAAACATTGTGTTCGGAGATTTTATCTTTAAGGAGCTTGGTAAGGCTAAATGAGGTCATATGCAGGGGGGTCCTAATCCAATAGAATTGGTGTCTTTATATGAAAAGGGGATTAGGACACAGACTCACAGAGAAGGCAGACTGTGTGAGGACAGTGGAGGAAGACGCTGGCCATCTACAAGTCAGGGAGGGAGGCTCGGGAGAACCCTGCCCACACCTTCATCTTGAACTTGGACTTGGACTTGGTTAAGTCTCACAGCCCCTTAGGAGCTTGCACTTTAGATCTTGAGGGCAATGGGGAGCCATCAAAGGCTTTAGGAAGAGGAATGACTTGGACAGATGTGAGTCTTCAAACTATCACTCTGTTGCTTGGTGGGTTGCAGATCTCTATCTTCCTAATTTAAGGCATTTTATCAGTCAATTAATCAAGCATCTCGTACCTAGCAGACACTTAGTACATGCCTTTGCTACACTAGATGACTGGAGAATGAAAAACACTATTTTTTTAAAATGGTATTTAATTTTAAATTGTGCTAACATACATATAACATAAAATTTGCTGCCTTAGCTACAGTTCAGTCGTGTTAAGTATGTTCACATTGTTGTCCAACAAATCTCCAGAACCCTTTCATCTTGCAAAATTAAAACTCCATCCCCATTAAGCACTAACTACAGATTCCCTCCTCCACCAACCCCTGGTGCCCACTATTCTGCTTTCTATCTCTGTGACGCTGGCTACTCTGGGAACCTCAGATGAGTAGAGTCATATAGTGTTTGTCTTTTTTGATTGGCTTTGTTTCATTGAGCTTAATGTCTTCAAGGCTCATCCATATTGTAGCAGGTGTGAGGATTTCCTTCCTTTTTAAGGCTGAGCAATGTTCCATTGTATGGATGGACCGTACCTTATCCTTCCATCCATGGATACTGGATTGCTTCTACCTTTTGGCTGTTATGAATAACGCTGCTGTAAACATGGGCGTGCAAATATCTTTTTGAGACCCTGCTTTCAATTCCTGTGGATATATACCCAGTTGTGGGATTGCTGGAAAACATGGTAATTAAAAAACATTTATTTGGAGGGCACCTGGATGGCTCAGTTGGCTGGGCATCTGACTTTGCCTCAGGTCATGGTCTTACAGTTCAAGAGTTCTAGCCTCATGTCGGGCTCTGTGCTGACAGCTCAGAGCCTGGAGCTGCTTCAGATTCTGTCTCCTTCTCTCTCTGCTCCTCCCCCACTCACACTTTGTCTCTCTCTCAAAAAATAAACACTAAAAAAAATTAAATAAAATGTAATTTAACCTTACTGAAAACACTGGAAAGGAGGATAACAATGTGTAGCTGTGGCTGTTTTTGTGTTCTTTCCCTTCCTTGTACTTAAGTGTACAGTCTTGTCAAAGTTTTACAGAGAACATGCAGAATTTTCTATTCTGAGGTTTCACTTTTAAAAAATTATAAACTTTTTTTTTGTGTTGCCATGTGGTCTTTACGAAAGTATCAGTTAAGTGGCTGTCTAACTTGGAAGTCGTTGATGAATCTTCTTACCGGACTGGTTGCCTGTTGTTGGGCTGAAGGGCAACTTTACCAGCAGTCATTGCTCTGTCTTTTAGGTTGTCAGATGTTTTAGGAACCTTTCCCTGAAAGTGTTTTCAGAGCAGGCTGGTCAGTCTTAGGTAAAACAATGCAGAAGAGATAGGAGGTGTAAGTGAATTTTCTTTGGTGCCATCTGATTTTTTTTATAGCACGTACTTGCAAATGAAGATTGAACGAGGCAAATTTATAAAGTGCCCATCGGTGTCTGGTATGTACCGGGTGCCGAGTGTGTGTTTGTATATGACATAAAACCCAACACGTTTTGGGAATTCAAGTAATACCGGACACATAGGAGGTGTTCGTTCAGTCAGTGCCAGCGAACGAGTAAATTGGTAGTGGACAGCGTGTACTGGAAAGGCACTGTCTCCGGGTGCTGTTCTAAGTAGTTGACATGGATGGTCTTATTTAACTGATCACAATACCCTCCGACGTGGGTCTTCTTATCCTCCCCGTTTCATGGAGGGGCAAACACAGAGAAAGCTTCTCCCATTTCCCCGTGATTCGCACGCAGGTCCCCACCAGCTGCCCCATCAGTGCCTGGCCACAGGGTAGGCACTGATGTCCTGGGTGGCACATGTAACAGAGTGAAGCGAAGGACCAGCCTGCACCAATCTGCTCTTCATTTAAAACACTTCATTTAAAACATTTAAATGGGGGGGGCTCAGTCAGTTGCTCGACCGACTTCGGCTCAGGCCATGATCTCATGATTCATGAGTTCAAGCCCCGCATCGGGCTCCCTGCTGGCAGCGTGGAGCCTGCTTCTGATCCTCTGTCCCCCCTCCTTCTGCCCCCCCCATTCACACCCTCTCTCTCAAAAATAAATAAAACATTTAAAAGAAAGTTTTTTTTTTTTTTTAAAGCACTCAAAATTTGGTTTCAGGGCCATTGGCGCAGGAACTGTTTGTTGGGTATTTTCTTGGGGGAAGCCTCACACGGGTGATGCAAATGGGGTAACGGGGATCATGAGAGGCAGGCGGCCACTCCCCGAGCCCCCTCCCCGCTGACAGCCTCAACCTGTCTTGGCAGCGCTTTCTCGCAAACCTGGAGCCTCACCTTGGGAGCACGGTCCCCACCGCAAGGCGGCACTGCCACCTGAAGGTGACTGGCCATCCAGGAGACCCTGGGATGGGTCCCCACGGACGTCCCCAACACCGCCCCGCTCTGTTTCTGTATGTTTCAGAGCCTCTCCGTGTGCAAGCACAACGATGGTTTTCACTGAAGCGTCTTTCTTTTCTTCCTTTATTCCCCAGGTGTATTTTCTTTGGGGGCATGCCAAGGACATCATCCAGTCTTTCAAAACCCTGGAAAGGTAAAAGTCGTGGGAACTGCTTTACTGTTGAACTTGGTGTTCGTTTAGAACACAGATTCATCACTGCCATTGTGCTTGGGCTTTAAATAGGAGACCAGCTCTCCCCTCCATCCTGACAAGCAAAGCCCTTGCTCGTGGCCTGGGGAGGAGACCCTCCGAAGTCCGTCTCTTCCTTGGGATGGCCCCGGAAGTAGGACCATGTGGGCTTGAATTCTGACTCTGTCATCTGTGATATTTTCCTTTATGATCCTCAGTTTTCCTCATCTGTAAATGGGGATGATAGTAGAGCCAGCCTCTGA
Source organism: Hyaena hyaena (assembly GCF_003009895.1). NCBI lineage: Eukaryota > Metazoa > Chordata > Mammalia > Carnivora > Hyaenidae > Hyaena > Hyaena hyaena. The sequence continues at coordinate 960,395 of NW_024080958.1, forward strand.
GGACAGAATGAAGTAATTGACATAAAGCATGTGCTTGGCACGTAATAAGTACTCAGTAAGCGTGAGGTCTGTCATTCTCTCCGTCACCTTTTTCTTGAGCGATTGAGGATCAAGGAAAAGAATCTATAGGATAATGGGGCGAATTAACTACATGGAATGCATTGTCATCATGTAAGAAAGCCCTGGGTGCACACATACCAATGAATCAAAGAATCACCATTTGTTTCATAGAAAGGACTCCCCAAGCGCCATTTGAAATGACAGCAGATATTTAAAAGATTGATTTGTGAGGGTGTCCGGGCGCTCAGTCGGTTAAGTATCAGACTCTTGATTTCAGCTCAGGTCATGATCTTGCAGTTTGTGGGTTGGGGGCTGTGTGCTGGCAGTGTGGAATCTGCGTGGGATTCTCTCTCCCTCCCTCTCTCTGCCCCTCCCCTGCTCATGTTTTTTTCTCTCTTTCCCTCAAAATAAACAAATGCACATTAAAAATTTTAAGAAAGGATTTATGGATGATCCCTGGGTAGAACCGTTTTGATAGACTATTGAAATAGAAATCACTTTCTCCAATCTCGTTTTGCAGAAAGGATCAGCCTCAACAGGCAGCGAAGTATCTAACGAGCGGCTACAGTGTGCAGGGCCCACTACCAGGCACCGCTGGGGATACGCAGGGACGCTGGGCCACGGTATCCCAGGCTCCTGGGGGGATGTCCCAGGAGCTGGGCAGCCGGTGCTATCCTCTGTGCATCCCAGAGAGGTAGCCTTGGCCGTGATCTTTATCCCCAGCCTTACCAAGAGAAGCCACACCTCCCGTTTCAGGAGGAGCAGCAGGGAGGGGCCCAAGTGGCATCGATGGTCCTGCCTCCGGGGGAGAGGAATGGGCAAATGCGGTCAAAGGGACAAATCCAGGACAGACGAATTTGGGCCCGGAGACCCCAGCAAAGAGCACTTTAATTGCCCCTTTGAACAGAGCAAAGACATCCCACCCCACCCGCACATTTCATCGGCACGAGGGCTCTGTAAGGGTAACTCGTGGAGACTATGCTCCCCTGCATTGAAGGGGTGCAGCCGCAGGTTAGGGGACAGCCCAGGTCTCCAGAGCCCAAGCGGCAGCCCTGGGATTTCTGTCCCAGGTTGTCCCATTTTGTGTGCTGGGGGGCGAGGAATACGGGTATCGTCTGCTCTTCCGCCCGCAGATGCTCGTTAAGGATTGTGCCTTTTAACTGATAAGATTGTAAGGATGCGATAGGATCTAAAAATCGCCGTAACGCCACTGTTGTGGACTGAATGTTTGGGTTTCCCCCAAATTCACATGTCGTAGCCTTTTCATTTTTTTTTTACATTTATTTATTTTTGAGAGAGAGAGAGACAGAGCACAAGCAGGGGAGGGACAGAGAGAGAGGGAGACACAAGAGAAGGCGGTACCCAAGAGGGGGTGCGGGCTGCCCTCTGCTTCCTTGTAAGTCCACCTGAAGTTAACTCCTCATTTCCTGCCCTGCTGTTAGCTCCCAAGTTCAGGAGCTTGAGGCATTAGGGTTCTTCAGATCTACGCAGGGCTGTAAGACGGTGTTCAAGTACAGGAGAGACAGGTCAACGTCAAAGCGAAACATGACGATGCATTGGAAATCACAATAAAAAACAATTGTTTTTAATATTTATTTTGAGAGAGAGAGAGACAGAGTGTGAGTGGGGAAGGGACAGAGAGAGAGGGAGACACAGAATCTGAAGCAGCTCCAGGCTCCGAGCTGTCAGCACAGAGCCCCATGCAGGGCTCGAACCCATGAACCGTGAGATCATGACCTGAGCGGAAGTCGGATGCTTAACCGACTGAGCCCCCAGGCACCCCTCTCATGCAGTAGCCTTAACCTTCAGGGTGATGGTATTTGGAGGCAGGAACTTTGGAGGGTAATTAGGTTTAGATGAGGTCCTGAGGGTGGGCCCCCCCCCCCCATGGGATTAGTGCCCTTAGAGAGATCTCTCTCTCTCTCTCTCTGAACACCCAGAAGAGAGGCTGCGTGAGAGCTCTCACCAAAACCAGCCGTGCTGGCACCTTGACCTGTGACTTCCCGTCTGCAGAACCTGAGAAAGAATCGAGTGTTTTGTTACGACAGCCCCAGCTGACGCCCTCGAGCCGACCGCCGTTAACATTGTGGGCTGGTTTCCATGAATAGATACCGTTGTTTTTCCTTTTTCCTTTTATTTTTTAATATTTTAGAGAGAGAGGGAGCAGGGGAGGGGCAGGAGAGAGGGAGAGAGAGCCTGAAGCAGGGTCTCTGCTCAGCGCAGAGCCCGACGCGGGGCTCAAACCCACCGCCCTGGGATCGTGACCTGAGCCGAAGTCAGGAGTGGACGCTGCACTGACTGAGCCCCCAGGCGCCTCCGTTTTCTACTCACAGTCATGGTCCTGCTCTTCCTGCTGTTTTTTTTTTCCATTTTATCGTTCGCATCTCCTCCGTCAGCGTTCGTCTGCGCCACGACCTTTCCTGACTGCCCAGCGGGCTGCCGCCGTCGTCTAACCGGCCGCGCTGATGTGTGACTCTGCTTGGGCCGTGGTGCCAGAACGCCCCACGCTGGGCGGCAGACACAACAGAAACGTATGGTCCTCATGGTTCTGAAGCCTGGAAGTCCAAGGTCAAGGGGAACCACGGGGCTGGACACAGCTGCCTCCCTGCTGTGGCCTCACGTGGCTTTTCCTCTGTGCCCACGGAGACAGAGAGAGCTCTGCCGTCTCTTCCTCTGCTCCCAAGGACACCAATCCCATTGGGTCAGGACTCCGCCATTGTGACCTCACCATTATAACCTTGATGACCTCCTCAGAGGCCCCGTTTCCAAATACAGCCACACTGTGGTATTAGGGCATCAACAGAAGAATTTATTTTTTATTCCTTTTTGAGAGACAGAGACAGAGCTGCGAACAGAGAGAGCAGGGGCAGAGAGAGAGAGGAAGGCACAGAATCAGAAGCAGGATCCAGGCTCCGAGTTGTCAGCACAGAGCCCAACGCGGGGCTCAAACTCATGAACCGCGAGATCATGACCTGAGCCGAAATCGGGCCCTTAACCGACTGAGCCCCCAAGGCGCCCCAACAGAAGAATTTTGAGGAGACACGAGCCAGTCCATAACACCTAATCCTGAAAGTTCTGTTGCTGTTACAAACCCTACTGTGATGAACATCTTGGGTCAAACATCTCTGGTGTTTGAACACCTCTGATTATTTGCTTGGGGTAAATTCCTGGAAGTAGAGTCATGGGGGTGAAAGGGCGAGAGGTTTTTCAGCAGGTGTGTGGGCGGCAACTTGTCTGTACCCAGAAACTCCTGGCTGAGTGGGGTGGGCGTGGCCACGCATAAAGCACTTTCTTTCAAGTGTTTTACTCATGAGGACTTCTCTCACGTGAGCCCTGCCCCTTTGGGGCCCTATGACCCCCAACCCCCTTCAGCAGATGAGGAAACCGAGGCTCAAAGAAATGGCCAAGGTCAAGCATCTTGCCTGAGCACAGCTGAGGGCCCTGTTTGTAAATCGTAGCAGCTGCGTGGGCTCCTGGCTTTGCTGGTGGAGTCATCTTTCTCTTTGCTAATGTCACTCATGCAGTCACAGCCTTGGGACATTCGGGCTCATATCCCTCCAGGCAGAGAAGTGTCATTGGCTTTACTTTCCACATCTGCGCTGCCCAGTTCAGCAGCCACCAGCCACATGTGGCTGAACTTCTGAGCACTTGAGCCGTGGCTACTTCCATCCGATATGCGTGGGACGTGTCCAGTACACACCAGGATTCAGAGCCTCGGGTGACAGAATATAAAAGATCTCAATAATAATTTTTGTCGCTATCGATCTTACGTTGACATTATAGCCATTTAGATCGGGTTTAAGAGAAAATTATTCAAACTATTTTCACCTGTTCCTTTTTTTTTTTTTTCAACCACTTCTTAAAACTGTGGCCACAGGAAAATCTGAAATTATACGTATGGCTCACCTCTGTGTCTTGCACTTCAGTTTTTGGACAGGACGGCTTGAGGCCAGGCACCCAGACATCTGTCACCTGAGGGGACTCCAAAGGATGGAACACAGAACTCTGTGCTCGCCTTGCTTGTTGACTGATTGGACACACGTCTCTCCCCTGTCTCGGGGCCCCTTTCCCAACCTGGACAGAGAGAGGCTTGAACAGGATACACACAGAGCTTAATTTAGCCTATTTTGTTTGTAGAGAGATGTGTTAAACATTTTTGAGTTACTCACCGCCTTTAGGTTTTGGATTTAGACTTCTCTAGAAAACCTGGAATGTTTGGTCATCCCAAAGGCATGTGCAATAAAGGGCTAGCGCTGGGTGGGGGCTGTGCTCTCAGTTTGCTACAGTCCCCACCACTCCCTAATGTACCCCAGACCTACTTTATTCATCATTTCCTGAAGGCTTCAGAACTTACCACTCCCAGACTTGCTGTGGGTTTTTTTTTTTTTTTCTGGTCTTTTGAGCCAATATTCCACAGTCCCATGCTTTTCGCATGTCCTGGGACTTTTCTCCTGATCTAAGAATTCCCCTTAGCTTGCTTGAGTCCTTCTCTCTTCCCAAGGGTGAGGGTTAAAGGGTCCAGTTGCTGTACAAGCAAAGCTGAAAACATAAACCGAGCTCAGAAGTGGCGCACGGAAACCTTGTGTTTGTTGTGGTCTGGGGCCATCAGCCCCAAGTATGAGAAAGGCGGCCCGCCCTTAGCTTGTAGGATGGTTTCCAGGTCAGACCGACAGGAGGCTGCCAGCCCACGGCAACCGTCCGCAGCTGCAGGTGGTGTTCGCATTATCTCATCGGGCTCAGTGGGGCCGGGATTGGACGGTGTCCTGCGCACCAGGAAAGAAAAGAAGAAAAGGAGCGGTGTGCATTATAAGTAGAAGAAAAGGCAGCTGGCCTGAGGCAAACAGCATTGTCTGCATTTGTACCAGGCTCTATCCAGTGGCTCCCGGACGCCCCGGGGTGAGCTGGCCCCAATCTATAGCCGCTGGGCCAGCACAGGGGCGAGCAGATGGGCAAACACCCGTTTCCTTCTCCACTGGTGCCTGGGCACTATGCAGCTGCTGCAGGAAGCCAGGGTTCAAATGAGGAAAGTTTGGCTTGCGGTCGCTTGTGGGAGCCCCAGAGGGATCAGCTGGGGTTTAAAAACTCGGAGGAGAGGCAAGGTCAGGGTTGAGGACCCAGTCGTACCATTTCTCCTCCGGGCAGATGGTGGACAAGTGTATGCTTTCACTCTGCCCTTCTCAGGGGGTTAGCGTTTCATTCCATGCTAGCTGCTTCATGGACACAAGGTAGCTGCCACAACTCCAGCCTTCGTGTCTGTATTCAAGGCTGGAAATACAGGGGGGAGGGGCAGTAAGGAGGCTTTCTTATCTTCATCCCTTTCATCACGGAAGCGGAAGCTTTCAGTAGTGCCCCGTAGACTTCACATCTCACTGGTCAGAGTGGCCCTGCCAGGCTGCAGGGGAGACCAGACAGCGAGTCTCTGACTTGCTCCAGTTTCTTTCTTCTTCTTCTTTTTTTTTTTTTTTAAATTTTTTGTTGTCACGTTAGCTAACAAATGGTTTATGCAGCGTAGTCTCGGCTTTGGGAGTAGATGCCCGTGATTCATCCCTTACGTACAACGCCCGGTGCGCATCCCAGCAAGTAGCCTCCTCGATGCCCATCCCCCATTTGCCCCTCCCCCCCCACCACTTCCACCCTCAGTTTGTTCTCCATGTTTAAAAGTCTCTCATCTTGCCTCCCTCTCTGTCTGTAACTTACGTTTCCTTCCCTTCCCCTATGGTCTTCTGTTAGGTTTCTCGAATTCCACATGAGTGAGAAGATACGACACCTGCTTTTTCTTTCTTTCTTTTTTTTTTTTTTGTTTGTTTATAGGAGCTTTATTTATAACTGCCAAAACTTGGAAGGAACCAAGGTGTCCTTCCATAGGTGAATGAATAAACAACCTGTGGTCTATCCAAACAATGGAATATTATTCAGCACTAAAAAGAAATGAGCTTTCAAACCATGAAAAGACATGGAGGAATCTTAAATGTATATTACTTAGTGGAAAAGAAAAAAGTCAATCTGAAAAGAGTACACACTACATAATTCCAACTATATGACATACTGAAAAGATCAAAGCTATGGAAAGAGCAAAAAGATCAATCATTTCCAGGGACTAAGGGGAAGGTCGGGAGTGAATAAGCAGAGCATAAAGGATTTTTAGGGCAGTGAGATTACTCTGTGTGATACTATAACGGTAGATAATCTGTCATCATACATTTATCAAAACCTTCAGAATGTAAACACTGACAATGAACCCTAATACAAACTATGGAATTTGTGTGGTAAAGATGTGTCAGTGAGGGTTTATCAGTTGTAACAAATTTATCACTCTGATGAGGGATGCTGATAGTAGAGGAGGCTGCATACATTGCTGAGGGGCAGGGCAAGTATGGAAACTCTGTACTTTCTTCTTCACTTTTTGTTGTTTACCAAAAACTGCTCTAAAGAACTGCCCTATTTTATGTTTAAAAAGACATTTCATTTACTTTTTAAAGACACCTGCTTTTTCTGACCGACTTATTTCACTTAGCATAATACCCTCCAATTCTACCCTATTGTTGCAAATTTCATGCTTTTTCATCTCTAAGTAGTAGTCCACGGGGTGTGTGTGTGTGTGTGTGTGTGTGTACCATACCATCTTTGTCCATCATCAGTTGAAGGACACTTGGGCTCTTCTCGTATTTGGCTATTGTTGATTCAGTTTCCTTAGAGGTGAGCGGCAAGACAGAGAGGGTGGATGATGACCCCTGGGTTGGCCGGCCAACAGTGAGGGCGGGCCCAGCTCTCCAGATTTCCCGTGTAGCCCTTCATCTTTCCGTCATGGTTCTCTCCCCTTCTGGAAGGAAGGGGGTGGGGTATGGGGGGGTTGGTGCCTGCTTTCGGTAAGTCTCCACCACTGGGTCCCTCTGCTTCCAAGACCCAGTTTCTTTTTGTCCCCTCGACAATGAGTTGAGTTTTGGCAGGTTCAAGATTAAGGCAGAATGCCGAGACCGTGGTTTTGCCAAGTTCCCATGGAACTGCCTCTCCCCAGATAGGGACCCGCCCGGAGTCTGAGCTGCCGGGCAAACCCAGAATCAAGGCTGAGAATCACGCACGCGTGTGTGTGAGCACGTGCGGGAGTGTGTGTGCACAATGGGGGGGCTCGGAGCTTCCCAGGGCTGCTCACTAACTGAGACCTTGTGGTTTTTCAGGTTTGGGGTGATCCACTCAGTGTTCACCAACCTGCTTCTGTGGACCAACGGCGTCCTGAATGAGTCAAAGCACCAACTGAACGAGCACAAGGAACGTCTCATCACCCTGGGCTTCGGGAATATCACAATAGGTGAGTGATAGGAGTCGTGGGGTCCCCATGCTGGGACCTCTCAGGAGCCCACAGAGACCAGCAATGTTCAGAGTCGGAGAGGCAGCTTCCAAACAACTGTAGGCTCCTTCCAACTCAACGTTGGCCAGACAATCATCTGTTGTTGAAAATCTTTCCAAACCTCCTAAGCCCCTCATCCCGGTGTCGTGCCCGGCATAATTAATGGTTTCTTCCGTGACTCAGGGACTTGCCAGACCCAAGGGTTATCATTTTGGGTACCATTTCTCACGGCGCAGTCTTTGTTTACCGCGATGGAAGATTGGCCCATTGTGTTTTTAATTAAGCCTCTATTGCCAGTTCTTTCTGCTAAAAGTATAGCTTTGAAATACCCAGAGAGGTCTCAGGGTTCTCGTTAATTGGCTTGAGTGCATTTGAAGTTTTTATTGAAGTCTACCAGGCTTGCACTGGTGGCCCATCCTTACCCCCACCCCCCGCCCCCGCCTGCTCCTGTTTGAGAGCCTGCCACACCAGTCTACCTGCTTCCAAAGTTCTTTCGCATTTGTGACCTGTCACTTCTCTATTAGAACAGTGGGGCCGAGAGGAACGTGCAGAGCAGAAATGTTCTAGGAACTGGATGTCCCAGATTTGGGGATGTTCTCATCATGTCCTGGCTGTGTGACATTTCATAACCGTTCAACCTCTCTGGGCCTCCCTTTTCTCTTCAAAAAATTTTTTTAAATGTTTTATTTATTTTTGAGAGAGAGAGAGAGAGCATGAGCAGGAGAGGGTCAGAGAGAGAGAGGGTGATACAGAATCCGAAGACAGACTCCAGACTCTGAGCTAGCGGTCAGCACAGAGCCTGACGCGGGGCTCAAACCCACAAACTGTGAGATCATGACCTGAGCTGAAGTCGGACGCTCAACTGACTAAACCACCCAGGTGCACCTCCCTTTTCTCATTCATAAAGTGAAGGGACCCAAACCAGGTTCTTTAAGGGATCCTTTTATTAATTAATTAATTAATTATTTATTTTATTTATTTATTATTATTGTTTTTAAATTTATTTCTAGGAGAGAGAGAGAGAGAGAGAGAGAGAGACAGCATGAGCAGGGGAGGGTCAGAGAGAGGGAGTCACAGACTGAAACAGGCTCCAGGCTCCGAGCTGGCAGTCAGCACAGAGCCCGACGCGGGGCTCGAACCCACGAACCGCGAGATCATGACCCAAGCGAAAGTCAGACGTTTAACCGACTAAGCCACTCAGGCGCCCCTTATTTATTTATTTTTAAAAAATGTTTCATTTATTTCTGAGAGAGAGAGACAGCATGAGCAGGGGAGGGTCAGAGAGAGAGGGAGACACAGAATCCGAAAGAGGCTCCAGGCTCTGAGCTGTCAGCACAGATATGCGATATCATAGATATACGATATGTATATATATATATTTATTTATTTCGAGAGAGAGAGAGACAGAGAGAGACAGAGACGGAGAGAGTGCATGCACACAAGCAGAGGAGGAGCAGAGGGAGAGAGAGAGAGAGAGACAATGAGAATCCCAAGCAGGCTCCACACAGCTTGGAGCCCAATGTGGGGCTCGATCCTGTGACCATAGATCATGACCATTGGACACATAAGGGACTGAGCCACCGAAGGACCCCTTTGTGATATTCATTTAAAAAATACTGTATATACAATGTATTCTTATTTGTTTCCATTGTTATGTAACATGATTATTTTCCTGTATCATTAAAACACAACTTAATTGGGGCGCCTGCGTGGCTCAGTTGGTTAAGCGTCCGACTCCGGCTCAGGTCATGATCTTGCAGTTCATGGGTTCGAGCCCCGCATTGGGCTCTGTGCTGACAGGTAGCTCAGAGCCTGGAGCCTGTTTCAGCTTCTGTGTCTCCCTCTCTCTCTGATCCTCCGTGTTCACGCTGTCTCTATTTCAGAAATAAGTAAAAAACATTTAAAAAAAAAAAAGAAAAAAAACCCTTAATTATAATTTTTAATGGCTGCTTACTATTCCATCCTATGAAGGTATCAAAATTCACTTAACAGTTTCTAAATTGTTAGACACCAAAATGTTTCTCTTTTTTCTCTCTCTAGTGCACACACGCGCCCACCCCCACCCCCACATACAGACACACGATTTTGTATTATACTTTTTGGCTTTGAATACATATTGACCTGTTCCTTAAAACAGATTGGAATTACAGGTCAGAGGCCACAGCTGTATCATCTTTAAGGCTTCTGTTATATATTTTATTATTTATTTACAACACTTTCCCTCCTTGTTATGAAATTGCTCTTTATACCGTTGCCAAGTGCCTTCCGGAAGGTGGTGCCAGCTTACATGCCCACTGCTAGTGTTTGATGGTAATTGTCTCATGCTACACATGCTAGTATTTTTCCAATATTCTCAAGAGGAAAAGCTGTGCTAATGAGAAGGGGCATTTTCCCTCATAAAGTTATTTTAAAATAATTTAGGGCCACCTGGGTGGCTCAATATGTTAAGCATCTAACTCTTGATTTGGGCTCAGGTTATGATCTCACTGTCATTGAGTTTGAGTCCCGTGTAGGACTCCGTGCTGGACATGGAGGCTGCTTGGGATTCTCTCTCTCCTTCTCTCTCTGTCTCTCCCCTGCTTGTGTGTTCTCTCAAAAAAAGTAAATAAAAATATTTTAAAAATCACACATATAAATCATATGTGCATAGAAAGTTTAGAGAATACAGGAAGCAAAGGGAGGGAAGTAACACACTAGACACCTTACACTTACACAGGATTACATGTCAATTACGTCCCCATAAATCCATGAAGCTGGGGGGAAGAGACACCATAGAACTTCTGTTTTCTGGAAAAAAGAAAGAAAAAAAGAAAAAATTGCTGCCACTTTCCCACCCAGAGATAACCATTGTCAACATTTTAGATTATATCTTCTATGTCTGTCTGTCTGCATATCGTCTATATGTCCATAATTTATGAAAGTGGAATTACACTCTATCCTCCAGCAAGCTTCTCTGGTTCGGCAAAATCTTGTGGACGTCTTTGCACGTTAAGTAAATTTGTACGATGCCCAAGGCGCCAGCTCTGGCAGGTCCAGGGGTCCCTGAAGGATGGATGGTGTCGGCGAGAGAGAGAGTGAGAGAGCTCCGAGATTCTTTCTGATCACCAGGCAGGCATCTCTGTCCTGTCGGTTTTTGTGTCTCTGTTTAAAGGTTCAGCAACAAGATGAAGTCAGAGAAAGGAATTTCCCACAATGGGAGGCCTTTTGTGATGTCAATAGTAGAATTATTCTGACCAAGGAAATAACAGAATGTTCTTAGTGAAAAACAGGATAACATATAGGTCAAATTGTATATAGGTAAGTTAGGAGTATTTTGTCTGGCTCTCAAGAGGATGAATGTTTCTGAATTGGTTGGTTTGTGGAGACTAACATGGGGGCCCTGAATGTGTCAGTCTTTGCACCTGGGTTTATGTTTTAGCTACTCTTCTCTTTCCTCATCCCAGCTGCCAGTGTAAGTGAGGGTGTTTGTGGAAAGTAGGCCTTGAGGAAGGGACTGTTATGTTTCACCAATTAGCAAAGATATATGTGGTAACTATGTTTTGCTCTTAACCCCAAAATAGGCCCTTGGTCTCAGGGCCAGGCTCAACTGTAATTCTTGTGTTCTTAACCCCCTAAGTATCGGATCTGCAAGGCCCATAGGAAGAGCCTTTTGACAATCGCCTATAGAGCTTTCATCTAAAATCTCTTTGGTAAAGGCAGGAATATGCTTTTCCTTATGAGGGATCTGTATTCAGAATATGGGTCTGATATGGAATATTGTGAGGCCTGGTCAATACCAGCACAACATGAGCCAGTAGTATCAGAAGGAGATACCAGTTTTCATTTCTCACGGCAGGAGTTGCAAACGCTGCCATTTCCTTGCTGTGACTGCCATCCAGAGAGGCCGGTGTGGCTCCCGGCAGTATGATACTACTTACCAGGGCTGGTGTATGGATAAAATGTGGTTCGTGTAGTTAGTGCTCTTTGGGGGATAGTCAAGGCCGTCAATTTAGCCACGACATTAAACATGATGATAAGGCACAACACAAAGGTTTTATTCAGTGGGAAAACTCACGTGTGAATCCTCAGTGACACTGTTTACTTGTGCTTTCCCACCTTCCCGCTGGGCACGCTAACCACCCTCGCACGCATGCTCTCTTGCCCCCAGCCTTGGACGACCACACGCCTCCGTGTAATTGCTCGCCCCCGACGCTCTGCTCCGCCATCTCACACGGAATCTACTACCTCTACCCCTTCAACATAGAGTATCAGATCCTGGCTTCCATGATGCTCTACGTCCTGTGGAAGAATGTCGGACGCAAAGTTGATGGTCAACAGCATCAGAACGTGCAGTTCAAGTTTCGCGGGGTCGTGGCGGGCTCGGTCCTGGGCCTGAGCGTGCTGGCCACCACGGTTGGCGTCGTGGTGGTGTATCTGATTCAGATTGGGCGCTCCAAAACCAACAGCGAGTCGGTGCTCATCATGTTCTACCTGTATGCCATCGCCGTGCTGATGCTCACGGGGGCCGCCGGGCTGCTGGGGGTCTGCATCTACAGGATGGACGAGAGATCCCTAGATGAGTCCAGAAGCCCCGCCCGCAAACTGGATGCGGACCTCTTGGTGGGCACCGCCTCCGGCTCCTGGCTCATCTCCTGGGGCTCCCTCCTGGCCATCCTCTGTGCCGAGGCCTGCCCCCCCTACACCTGGTTCAACCTGCCCTACTCCATCCTGGTGATCGCCGAGAAATACATCCAGAACCTCTTCATCATCGAGTCCATCCACCGAGAGCCAGAGAGGCTGTCCGAGGACATCAGGACCCTGCGGGTGGTCACAGTCTGCAACGGCAATGCCGTGTCCCTCTCCTTTTCCCGTCTCAAGAGCGGAGCTGTGGCCGGGGACGTGGCTTCCCCGGGCAGTGAGACGACGCCATGTGCAGCCCACGGAAATGTGGGTCTGAGAGAAGGCAGTGGCAGAGAGGGGGACGAGGGGAGCCGGGAAGGGACCCCGGGCCCAGCCTGCCTCCCCCATTTCCTGCAGGGCGATGGCAAGAGAAGAGTCTTGAAGAACATTGCAGCCTTTCTGTTTCTCTGCAATATTTCGGTAATTGGCATTAAGTTATCTACTTAAACATGATCTCTCTGTTTTCCTTGCTTTTTTTTTTTTTCAAAGAAGGAAGCTTATTATCGAAATAATTTAAGTGTGAGGTTAAAAAATGAGGCTGGAATGAAGGCATCTCTTCTACCAACCCACTTCCTGAGCACTGCTGCGGGCCAGGGGCTGGGGTCGGGGCTAACGATCGCAGAGGAGAAGACCCCGTCTCTGCTGGTTGGTGACCCTCCCGGGCGAGCTCTGTGACAGGTCTGCCCCACGGAGGCAGGGAGAGGCGGATGCAGGAGGCAGGCCACTTCAGCCTTATAGGCGACGGTCTTACCAGGCGAAGGGAACTTCCACACACTTGGGCAGCAGCAAGACGAACGAGTCCCTGTAGCTGCTGCCAAATCGTAGAAGCTTATATTCACAGAGAGGCCTTGACGGGGTTCAGTCACGTATACTGTGCAGGTGATCTCAATGCCACATCGTTATTTCAGGGCTGTGTCCTTGGGGCAGCTTCTGGCAGCGAAAAGGGCAAGGAGAACCCACCTTCCAAGGATGAGGGAGGGGGCGGTGAGGAGCCTCTGAGTGCCCCGGTCCAGCTCGGGGGTCGACTGGCAGTCATTCTTCTAGGTGACCTTCCCCAATAGTGTCTTCCTCAGAGAGGTCACAGTATAGGGAGACGGATACCGGGAAAACATACAGGGAGCAGAGCAAGTGTTGGGACAGAGTATGTGCAAAGTGCAATGGGAGCACAGGTCCAGGGAGGGACTTGAGTGAGTGCTTGAGGTGAGGCCCAGGCTCCGTTAGGAGAGCTTCTGGCTGCAAAGAATAAAAAGCTTGGCCAGCAGTCTCTTCAGGCTTAAAGATAAGAATTCTCGAGGTGGGATATTCAGGGTCGATCTGGGAGCTGAACCCTTTGATCAGAGACCCCGGTACTGTTCACCTCTCCACTCAACAGGCTTCATGTGATGCTGATTGCCACATGGTCACAAAGTGGCTGCGGAAGCACCGAGCATCACATCTGGGCTGAAGACATGAGGAAGTACTAGCACCAGGCAGCAGCTTTCACGTGGCCACCCTGAGCTGCAAGGGAGGCTGGGGAAGTGGATGGTTTCCAGCCTTCAGCCTCTGACGGGAAGTAGCAACATAGAAGGTGTACAGTAACTCCGTCCTGGCTGCCTGGGTTTCAAGGAAAGTTTGGAAGTTTACCAGGTGCCAAGGCAAGCGGACGCGTTCAGCACAGAGGGCACACGCTGTTCAAAGACACAGAGGCAGGAGACACCACCGCCTATTTGGGGAGCAGCAAAGCAGTGTAGTGGGAATTCCAGACAGGTCAGGGAGAGCAGCGGTGTGGGAAGAGGGAGGCGGGTCTGGTCCGTGGGTCTGGCTTGAGCAGAGCTTCGTAAGCCTTGGCTGGGTCTGGTCTTCAGGCTGAAGACCACAGAGGACCCCCTCGGTTTGTGTTTTGGATGGATCCCCTTAGCAGGAGTGTGCGGGAAGGCCCAGGGCGGGGAGACCTGGACGGAAGCCCTGAAGCAGCCCCGATGGGAAATGATGGCGCCTTGACCCAGGGCAGGGGCTGTGGGGGCGGAGGGAGGAAAAAGGGACAAAGAGCACCGTGTTTTGTTGGGATCTGTTCTGGAGATTCACAGAAGGACGGCAGGACTTGGGAAAAAGGAGGGGGGAGCCGCCTCTGGCACGCCACGGGCCTCACAAGGCCCGTGGCTGGTGGGAGGGTGGGGACGCCCCGTCCACGGCGCCTGCCTGTCGTGGTCAGCTCTCTGCAGCCACGCTGCAGTGACTGCGGCAGGGCTGCGTTTTATGTGAGGCTTGTATTCCAGAGAGGGATGTAGCAACTCAGATCTTTCTTTTTAATGGTTTGTTTGTTTGTTTAAGAGAGAGAGAGAAAGAGAGAGTGAGCAGGGGAGGGTCAGAGAGAGAGAGGGAGACACAGAATCCGCAGCAGGCTCCAGGCTCTGAGCTGTCAGCACAGAGCCTGACACGGGGCTCGAACTCACAAACCCTGAGATCATGATCTGAACTGAAGTCGGATGCTTAACCGACTGAACGACTTACAACGCCCCTCAGATTGTTTTTAAGTTTTATTGCTTGTTTTGAGAGAGTGAAAGTGAGTAGGGGAGGGGCAGAGAGGGAGAGAGAGAGAGAGAGAGCCTGATGTGGGACTCAAACCCACAAACCGTGAGATCACGACCTGAGCCGAAATTAAGAGTCGGACGCTCAACCCACTGAGCCACCCAGGCGCCCCGCGTTTTAACCATTTTAAAGCAGCGGTTCAGTAGGGCGAAGGGCATTCACCCTATTGTGCGACTGCGACCACCACCCGTCCCTGAGTCCTGTTTCCTGAAATTCTGTAGCCGTGGAAACAGCCCCCGTTGTCCNCGAAGGGCATTCACCCTATTGTGCGACTGCGACCACCACCCGTCCCTGAGTCCTGTTTCCTGAAATTCTGTAGCCGTGGAAACAGCCCCCGTTGTTCCCCCCCCCCCCCCGCGTAGCTGGTGTCAGGGGGATCATGCAGTATGTATTTGTCTCTTTGTGTCTGGCTTGTCCCACTTGGCGTGATGTCCCCCCAGATCAGCCATGTGGTACTGTGTGAAGGGGGGACAGATGTCAAGAATGCCTCCCTGGTTCTGACCTGAGTTCTCAGAGACGGTGACACTATTTATGGAGATTGGGGACTCTGAAGGGGAGGCAGGCCCGAGAGGGGCTCAGTGTGGAAGGAAGAGCCTGGGTTTAGTACCGGACGCGTCCATTTGTAAGGTGCCTCTGAGACCCCGCAGGTGGATGTAGCCAGAAGTCAGATGCTTAGGTTTCATCCTGCTGGGTAACAAATGACCCCGAATGTAGGACAAAAACAACAGCTATTTTATTAGGTCTTACGATCCTATGGGTTAGAAATTCTGGCGGATCGTGGCTGGGAAATTCTCCTCTTGCTCGTGGTATCGACTGAGGCTGGTGGGGGGCTGGGATGGAGGGTCCAAGGTCTGGTGGCTGGGGTGGGGGTGGCTGAGGGGCTCAGCTGGGGCCTTCGGCTGCAGTCCTACACACGGGGTCTCCAGCATGGCAGTCTCAGGTCGGGGGCTCGGGGTCTGGCTGAGACGGGCGGTGCCAGCCCCTGAGGGCCTGGGTGTGGATATTGCGCGGACAGTCCTCTGTCCTTCCCTTCTTCTCTGCCCTCTGTCTTCCTTCCGTCCCTCTCCCTCCTGACCCCCTGGGTGGCTCCCGAGGGCCAGTGCGGCTGTGAGCAATGCGGGGCAATGTGACCAAGGCCTCACCTTTGTCCTGCTCTTAGGGGGCTTGCAAACCAGATGTCCGGGCTGGCAACAAACAGTCACGCAGGAGACCCCCTTATGGCAAAGTGCGCTCCATCGAGAACGAGCAAAGAGGGTGCGAGGTAGTGCCTGGCGCTGTTTCAGATCAGAAGGGCCCAGGCAGGCGAGGGGGGCTTCCTCAGGGGGCGACAGGGGCTGGGTGCCGACAGGTGGGGAGGAGCTGGTGGGGAGTGTTCTAGAAAACAGCCGATGTCAGGCCCCGGGGCAAGGATGGTGGGCCAAGTGACAGGGACCATCTGGGCAGCGGGCGGGTGGGGGAGCAGCTGGTGAGGAATCAGCCAGCAGAGGCTTCATAGTCCCACGTACGGGCCGGTTTCGTTTTAAGTAGCTGGGAAGACTTGCAGGGGCTTACTCGGGGCAGGGGTGTGATCTTACTCACACGAGAAACGAGTCTGGTAGCTGAGGGGTCCGGGTGGACCGAGCCAGGACGGCCCAGAGGCAGCCGCAGTGGTCTGGGTGAGGGGACAGTGGTGGCCGGGCAGGTGCACGTGGGCAGAGATGGCTCCACCCCCAGGGCGTCGTGGAGGCATGGTCCTCCGGGCTCGCTGATGGGCGGCGTAGCGGGTGGAGTGTGTGGAGGCAAAGAGGGGAAACGAGGGTGACGTGACACCTGGGGTTTTACCAGCAACGGGAGGAAGATGTTGCTGATGTGAGGGGGAGCTTGAGGTGCAAGCTGGAGGCTGAGAAGCTCGTGGGGTCCTCAAGGGAGGAGCAGGTGGATGATTCACACTGGGGAGTCATTGGCCCATTGTTGGTATTGACAGCCAAGGCTGGGTGAGCCCATTCAGGGTCACGTGCATAGAGGAGAGAAGGGGACCCAGGGATGAGCCTCGAGCCAAAAGTGGGAGACTGAGCAAAGGAGGAGCCAGGAAGAAGATGGGAAGAGCCAGCCAGAGGGGTAGGAGGCACCGTAAGAATCACAGAGCCTGAGGACACAGTGGCAGAGATGCAGAGGGAACTGGATGGAGATGCTCACGAAAGCTCAGTGTATCAGTTACCTGCCGCTGCGTAAGAAATTGCCCCGCACTCAGCAACTTGAACAACACCTGGTCATTAATGTCATGGTGTCTGTAAGTCAGGAATCCAGCTCTACTCAGCTGACTGCTGGGGGGGAGGGGTCTTTCCAAACCCACTTATGTGGCTGTTGGCAGGATTTGGTTCCCGGCGGGTTGTTGGGCTGAGGGCGCAAGCGCCTTGCTGGCTGCTGGCCTGAGACCTCCCTCGGCTCAGGGACTCGCCACGGGGCAGCTCACAGCAGGGCGGCTGGCTTCCTCTCTTGCAGGAGAGCAAGATGGACTCCACAGTCCTTTTACCACCTAATCTCAGAAGTGACGTCTCACATTCTGTCATATTCTGATGTTCGAAGTGAGTCATTAGGCTCAGCCCGACTCAAGGGGAAGGGATTTTTGTGACTCTTAGGAGGTGGGATCGGTGGGAGGGGGGGTTATCCAAGAGGCTGCACGACCACCATGCAAGGGTGGAGAAGGTTCCAGAAGTGTGCAGTGTCAAAGAGAAGCAGGCCTAGGAGACCGACAGCAGGACTGGGGGGCAGGGAGACTGAGGCAGGCCCGGTGTGTAGCTTCCACGAGCAACAGTAACGATAGGTTACTGCTTTAGGTTTTGTAAACATAGTTACCATTTTATTCTCATGTGAGCCGTCTGTGACAGGTGTCTGTAGTCCCATCTTCCAGATGAGGAAACTGAGGCTTGGGGAGGTTAAATGACACTCTGTAAGTGCCCCCAACCCAGGTGTGGCTCCAAAGCACATGTTCCTCCCCTAATCAGGGGGGATGTGAACAGGGCCTGGGCTGTCTGTCCAGGTCAAGCCAGAAAGGAGGTCACAGAGCTCAGCGACACAGGCCCACGTGGCTGGGGGCTCCAGGCACCAATGCTGGTATGGAAAGGTGGGTGTGATAAACAGATGTCCCCTGCTGTAGGTGAACCCTGGGGGCTGAGGGAACACATAGAGAGGTCCTGCCCAGACTAGTTAGATCAAGGAGGGCTTCCTGGAAGAAGTGTCTCAGGACTTGGAAGAAGGTAGGATTCAGCCGAAGAAGGAAGACAGAGAGCCCTTGATAGGGGAAGAGGTAGATGCAAAGCCCTGAAGGCTGGGAGGAGAAAGGCACATCTAGCCCTCGGAGTCTGAAGTGACGGGCGTGGTGAGGGACATGCACACGTGGACAGGCATTGCAGCAGCTCAGGTGGGGGATACCGAGGTCCTGACCAAGCTGAGAGCTGTGGATGGAGAGAATCAGGTGGGTGTGAGCAGCATTCATTCGGGAGGGGGCTGAGGAAGACAGAAGAGTCAGGCAGGCTGATTGCATTTGGAGGGCTCCACGGAGCTGTGTGGGGACAGGTGTGACTCTGCGTCCCCGAGTCCAGGCCAGCGCCTGGGGGTGCGTGGGGCTCCCCAGGCGGCCACTAGCACCGCTTCCTCTCCTTTTGCAGCTTTGGATCCCTCCCGCCTTCGGCTGCCGCCCCGAGTACGACAACGGACTAGAGGAAATCGTCTTTGGCTTTGAACCCTGGATCATTGTGGTCAACCTGGCCATGCCTTTTTCTATTTTCTACCGAATGCACGCAGCTGCCTCTCTCTTTGAGGTCTATTGTAAGATATAGTCTGTGTCCACAGCTGAGCCCGAGGAGTGACCTAACGAGACAATTCACTGGAGCCACCCGGGAATGGCCAGGCTGGGCAACTATCGCCTGACAAGTGTGCGAAGGGCTGCCTTTGTCTGCAGTAATTATTTCCTGTGAGCTGGAATTGTCAGTCACCCTGGATGAGCATGAGCAAGTTAGAGCACCATCGCTGCAGTGGCTGAGACCTGGTCTCCAGTAGAAAATTCTGATCAAACCCAAATTCTTATAACTCTTTTTATTTATTTATTTTTTTTTTGAGAGAGGGGGAGCACGAGTGGTAAAGGGAGAGAGAATCTTAAGCAGGTTCCGTGCCCAGTACAGAACTCGACTTGGAGCCTGACGCAGGGCTCGAGCTCCTGACCGTGAGATCATGACCTGAGCTGAAGTCAGGAGTCTGCCGCTTCACGGACTGAGCCACCCAGGCGCCCCTTCTCGCCTTTTAAACAGGATCCTCTGTTTTAGAAGACTGTGATCTCAGCTTGGGGGAAAAATGTTATTTAGTTTGTTTCTCATAAAAATTGTTTTCTGTTATCACGTTACTGCCTACTGCCTCTCCTTTTTCTTAAAATTTTTAATGTTTTATTTATTTCTGAGAGAGAGAGAGAGAGACAGCGTGAGCAGGGGAGGGTGAGAGAGAGAAGGAGACACAGAATCTGAAACAGGCTCCAGGCTCTGAGCTGTCAGCACAGAGCCCGACACGGGGCTCGAACCCACGAACCGCGAGATGATGACGTGAGCCGAAGTCAGACGCCCAACCAACGGAGCGCCCCAGGCTCCCCTGCCTACAGCTTCTTCTGACCGGCCACATAGTACAATCCTGCTTACGTCTTATCCCTCCCAGAGCTGATAAGTGCCGATACAATCGCACTTAGTTTATATTGTACTTTCTGAATATGTTCATTTTTTTGAACAAAGTTAATTTTTTTCATCTGGATGGAAATTAGTGTACAGATCAATTATGGACACCTATTTCTTCCCGGAAATTTTGGCTCATTTTTGTGATCATTTTGAATTTTTTTTAAAAATAAACTTTGCTATTCTCTCTCTCACTAGAAATGCATACATGCTCATTACAGAATATGTGGACATTTTAGCAGAGTAGAGAGGAAAATCACCTAGGACATCACTGTTGGATTGGAAATCGCTTTTTAACACCTTGTTGTATTTCTCATAGGTGCAACGAGACTCACGGGATTCTTTTTACTGTCATTATTGTACTTGCCAGTGGTGATGGACATGTCCAATTTTGTAGCTATTTCCCCCCACTTAACAACAGAGCATAAACCTTTCCTCCACATTGTCGTAAACGCTTTGTAAATATCATTTTGATGCTGTATTAAAGTCCTTCAAATGAATCTGCCACAGTTAGTTTTCCTGTTGTTGCTGTTAAGAGTGTTTATATGTTTTGGTTTTAAGGGACGCTGCAAAAATTCACTAGCTTTGTAAGGCATTTCCTATATATTATAATTGCTGCTTTAAGATATATACTTAAAATCTGGATGCCTGTTCCAAAGGTCATAAATATTTTAAAGCCTCGTAGGAGATAATGACATTGGGAAGGCCTTTTTATGTGCTTTGCCATAATTATTTTAAGATCATAATAAAATTAGCTTATTTCCTTTAAACACTAATGTGAATATCCTTTCATCGGAGTGTATTTTTTATTTGTTTGTTTGACAGCACAGGCAATGACACGTTAAGAAACACCACATTTTTTACATGACCAAATACTTTAAGTTCATCCTAGAAAAAAACTAAATGGGCAGAGAGACTAAAAACAAAGTCAAATATGATCTATCATACCTTCTTTTTTCTTTCATAGTTTATTGTCAAGTTGGTTTCCATATAACACCCAGTGCTCATCCCCACGAGTGCCCTCCTCCATGCACATTACCCCCGTCCCTTCCCCCCACCCCATCGGCCCTCAGTTTGTTCTCAGCATTCAAGAGTCTCTCATGGTTTGCCTCCCTCCCTCTCCCCAGCTATTTTCCCCGTCTCCTCCCCCACGGTCCTCGGTTAAGTTCCTCCTAATCCACCTATAAGTGGAAGTATATTTAGGGTGGTGGTTTTCAGCCTGGTGCCATCTTGTCCCCAAGGGGACGTTTGGCAAAGCCTGGAGACATTTTTTACTGTTACTGCTATGCGTGTGACAGGTGTCTAGTGAGCAGGTAGCAGGATGCTGGTAAGCATCCTCAGTGCGCAGGATGGCCCCACCACAAAGGATGATCTGGATCCAAAGGTTGATACTGTGATCTAGAGGTAATTGCTGTTAATTTTTGGTACCTCAGTACCTATCGGGACACCCCCCCCCCCCATACGTGCACACAGGTTCCCTTGGGCTGGAGTGGGGCTCAGATGCTTCGGTAAACATCTCAGGTGATGCCGTCTCCCTTCCAGAGAGGGGACCTCCTTGAGAGTCCATGGACCCCACGTCAAGAGTCCTGAACACCATGCCTTGACATTGTATATCCTTATGCAATATGACCTTGGGTAGCTCCAAAGTACATTCCACGAAGGGCTGGATTATTCCTTATTTAGTCAGAACCTGATGTTGGACATTTAGAGCCATTTGATGGTTGGTTTGTTTCTTTTCCTTTTTTCTTCTTTTGCTTTCTTTTTGCTATTATAAACGACACCATGGCATGCATTTGCATGGCTATATATCTGCACGTTTTGATAAATTACCCTGCATGAAATGAATACATGTGAATGCCAGTCTAGTCAGGGGACCTCATTTTGGTCGGCATTCATTTCCCCCAGTCGGAGCACATCGGTGCAGTCCTGGGGCTGTGGGGTTAGGACTCTGCCAAGGAGATGAAGGGAATCACAGTAATGCTGGGATGATCCAGGTGTGGCTGGGGGGCACCATCAGAGCTGGGAAAAGTCAGCACAGTCTTGCTGGGCTCAGAGCTTCTGAGACGTGACCTTAAAGATGGATTCTCGGGGCACCTGGGTGGCTCAGTCGGTTGGGCGTCCGACTTCAGCTCAGGTCATGATCTCACGGTTTGTGGGTTCGAGCCCCGCGTTGGGCTCTGTGCTGACAGCTCAGAGCCTGGAGTCTGTTTCAGATTCTGTGTCTCGCTCTCTCTCTGACCCTCCCCTGCTCACACTGTTTCTATCTCTCTCTCTCAAAAATAAATAAAACATTAAAAAAAAAAAAAAAGATGGATTCTCTCTTGCTCCTACACAAACAGGGCCCACGGCATCAGGATGGCCATTTCAGCCAGGCAGCTTCGACCCACAGGTTGCCAAGCATCTTGACTCGACCAGCTTAGGCAGCAAGGACAACTTACCACCTTAATACCAAGGCAACACACAGATGAGGAACCAGAGTGTGCAATAAACAAGTGTCAGCTCTCAGGGCTGGCTAGTGGAAGAGAAATGCAAAGTAAGACAGTAATGAGACACCATTTCCCATTCATCCGGTTGGCAAGGGTTGGCCAAAGGTGAAGGACAGAGAATGCAAACAAACTGCTGGTGGGCAGTCCATTGGCAAAGCCAGATGTGAGCACAATTGGTAATACTGAGTTGGGCTGAAGGCACATGTTCCTCGTGGCGATTCTACTCCTTGGAACGTGCTCCAGAGATAACCTTCACATGTACGTGTAAAGAGATGTGTTTGGAAATGTCCCCTGCACTAGTGCTTGTAATAGGGAAGAATGAGAAACAGTTGGAATGTCCGTCAGTTAGGAGAATGAAATGATAAACTATGGGCTGTTCCTACAGTGGAATATTACACAGCAGTGAAAAATGAATGGATTGCAACTACATGCATCAACGTGTGTAATCTCTCCAGACCATGCCATATTGACAAGTATCATGGTGATATAATTGGCATGATATCATGAATATAATGCTTAAAAACAGGTAAGCCAATCTGATATTTCTGAGATACATACATAGTAAAATTATAAACACCCATGAAGTAAGAAATCACCTCGAGTTCAGTACAGTGGCCACCTGTGGACTAGGTGGGTAGACAGGACTGAGGTGGAGACGAGAGCTGAGAGCCTGCTCTGTCTGAAATGCATGATTTCTCTAGCAAAGTGACCTGTATCGAATCACATTCATTATTATTTTCTTTTGTACTTTTTTACATGCATGAGATACTTCATAATAACAACATTTGAAATAAAGAGAAAAGAAAGTCCATGTAAGGAAGATCAAGTTAGAGTCATCAGCAAAAGTGATTTCCAACATTCATCCACTGTTGTTGGGAGGAAGGCATCAGGGCCACCCTGTCTGGTCCTCTCAGAGGGTAGAGCCCCTACGTGGGGTAGCTTAATGCCATTAGCTGTTAAGATCTCCCAACTCACTCTCCTCGGATGAGTCTGTGCTCATAAAGAAACTCTACATCGATTTGCCTTCCCATGTGGCTCTACACTGTGGGGAGAGATGTCCTGGGGACTCAAGGTTTCAGAGAAATCCCTTCCTGTTGTGACCTTGTACAGAAGAATCTGTACATTTGGTAGGTCAAGTTCATTCATCCATGACCTCCATCAAGGCAGGACTTCAACTCACGTTCTACGGCACCATAGCTCTTGATGAGGCCAACTGGGAGGGCAAGAATTTGGGAGCTGGACACCCAGGGTCACACCCAGCCTCCATGGCTCCAGATTTTGCAAACTCTGGACCCCACCAGCACCTGCTGGTCACCTGTGCCTGGAGGTCTGGTCTATGCAAACACCAATCACAAGCCTTCCGTGCTGGGTAACCCTGGCGGCTCACAAGGCGCCTCTGGTGTTTGTCTCCATCTGTGAAGACATGGCCCAGTTAGGTGAGCATCCCTGCTCTGCTTGAGAGGAGGGAGCCTTCAACACGCCTACGTGGCTAGAAAGTTGTCGCGGTGGATTATTATGCCTTTTAAAAACTTGTTGCCTTGGGCGCCTGCGTGACTCCGTTGGTTGAGTGTCCGTCCGACTTCAGCTCAGGTCATGATCTCGCGGTTTGTGAGTTCAAGCCCAGCCTTGGGCTCACTGGTGTCAGTGAGGAGCCCACTTCGGATCCTCTGTGTCCCTCTCTCTGCCCCTCCCCTGCTCATACACACACACACACTCTCTCTCTCTCTCTCTCTCTGAAAAATAAATAAACAGTAACAAAAACATTTGGTCACCTGGGTGGCTCAGTTGGTTAAGCATCTGACTTTGACTCAGGTCATGATTTCACGGTTCATGAGTTCAAGCCCCATATTGAGCTCTCTGCTGTCAGCACAGAGCCCACTTCATATCCTCTGCCCGCCCCCCAGCCCCTCTCCTGCTCTCTCGCTCTCTCTCTCAAGAGTAAATAAGCATAAGAAAAATAAAGTTTAAAAAAATTTAAAAACCCAGACTTTTCCTATTAGTCACATAATCTTAAAAAAGAGTCACTTTGGTAAAAAAAAAATGTCAAACAATTGCTTGATGCTTGAGGATATGTGTGCAGAACAAGTCATCAGCTGATAGATTACTTCTCTTTATACCCAGTTATAAATTGCTACACTTGGCTTAAAATGGTGAAGGACGAACAGCTGGTTTCTCCGCCCCACGTGAGCGCTGCTGGGGAAGAGCACGGCCAGCAGGGGGCGCTGGTGCCTTTCCGCTGAGTCCTCACCTGAGCTTTTAGGGCAAAGTGAGGGGCGATCTGGTGGGTGAGCAGCAGACCTGAGGGTACCCAATGAGGGCAGGGGCGCACAATGCCCCGTCTGTACCCTGTCTGCAACTTTGGGCTCTTGGGGGCGTGTGTCCGGGACGGCTGTCCTCACTGCCACGTGAGGGCTGGGAGGATTCTGAGTTCCCTGCACCTGTCCCCACCCCCAAGACCTGTTCTCCATGTCCTTGTCCCCGTCAAGAGGCTTCGGAGGAACACGGCTGGAGGGGGTTCCCACGCGTGGAGAGTACCCCAAATAGGGTGGGTGGAACCTGGTCAGGTGCTGGGGCACAGAGGACAGTTTCATAGGGTCTGAGGGCATGATGGTAACATGAGCTCCTCCTGAGAGCGGACTCTAGGATCACAGGGGTGGGGCGGGGAAGAGCGGGGGCACTGTTGCTTTTCTTTCTTTTAATCTTTTTAATGTTTTTTGTTTGTTTTAGAGACTCAGAGAGACAGAGCACAAGCAGGGGAGGGGCAGAGAGAGAGGGAGACGCCGAATCCGACGCAGGCTCCAGGCCCTGAGGTGGCGGTCAGCACAGAGCCTGATGGAGGGCTCAAACCTAGGAACCTCGAGATCCTGACCTGAGCCGAAATCAGATGCTTAACCCACTGAGCCATCCACGTGCTCCTTTTAACACTTATCTTTGAGAGAGAAAGAGAGACAAAGTGCAGTCAGGGGAGGGGCAGAGAGAGAGAGGGAGACAGAATCCAAAGCAGGCTCCAGGCTCTGAGCCGTCAGCAAAGAGCCCGACGCGGGGCCCGAACCCATGAACTGTGAGATCATGACCTGAGCTGAAGTCAGATGCTTAACTGACTGAGCCACCCAGGGGCCAGGGGGGCACTGTTTTAATGCTCAAAAAGGGTGATAATTCTGGTATGGTGTTTCAGCCGCATTAATAACGTAAGAAACACCACAACAATGATAGTAATGTTCATTGTCTCAAAAATGTAAATCAAGTCACTTGCTTCAACTCTTTATCTGTTTCCGTTGCTTTTAGAAGAAAGTACAGACTCCTGGGGCGCCTGGGTGGCTTAGTTGGTTAAGCATCCGACTTTCGCTTGGGTCATGATCTCGCGGTTCGTGGGTTCGAGCCCCGCGTCGGGCTCTGTGCTGACTACCAGCTCAGAGCCTGGAGCCTGTTTCAGAGTCTGTCACTCCCTCTCTCTCTGACCCTCCCCTGCTCACGCTGTCTCTCTCTCCCAATAAATAAAACATTAAAAAAAAATTAAAAAAAAAAAAAAGAAGAAGAAAGTACAGACTCCTGACTGTGGTCTGTTGGGATCTTCATGGTCTGGCCTCTGCTACTTCGTCTTCTCATCCTGTCCCCTCCTCTACCCCGCCCCCCGCCCCCGAGCACCCCCACCAGCACTGCTGCAGCCATGCACAGGTGTCCTTCCTTGGACACTGATAACTCCTCTACTCCTCAGGACCTTTGCATGTGCTGATCTTGCTCTCAGGAGAGTGCTTCTCTGGCTCCTTGAAACAGATCAGCCTCTTTTCATCCCTCAGCCAGTGTGTAGAGGTCCCTCCATTGTGTGTGTGGGGGGGTGCCCTGGTCATCTACCTAAACAGTTCCCCCATTACACTTCACCTTGGCCCCTTTACTTGCTTATTCATGTGTGCTTGACACAGCTGTCTGCCTTGTGAGGCTTAACCTCCTCCCTCAGACCTCACCATGTGGGCTGCCGCCCCCACAATCCAGACTATTGCAGGGCGTGGGGAAGTGCCCAGAGCACAGCGGGTGCTCACGATTGGTGTGTTTCCACGAATAGTGTTTAAGGTCTTGGGGGAGATTCTTGGCCTGCTTCTAGAACACGCCTCCAATTCCCTCTTCGCCTTTAAGGCACAAGATGGAGCCTTCAGCCTGCAGTCTTGCTTAGGATACAGGCCCCTCTGCTCGCTCTGGCCTGTGGATGGGGCACAGAAGCTTACGGGGGCTCTGCTCTCCTCCTTGGAAGGGGAGAACCAGCGGGCGACAGCTTGAGCTGTCTTCCCGACAACGGCTAGTGCTGTCTAGGGATCTCTGGCAGATGTTTCCAGAACACTGGTTTTGGATGATCCGTCAAAGCCAGACATAACGAGCCTGCTTCCCCTTGGCTGGAGATGGGTATAGAGCGGGACGTGTGAACGGTTCTACGCCAGGAGCCTGCAAACGACCACCTATGAGCTAAGAATGGCTTTTACATTTTGAAGGGCTGGTAAAAAAAAAACAACAAAAAACCAAAAACCAAACCAACAAACAAAAATACCCACACAAAAAGATTATGCTGCAGTGACATGGCTCTTAAATATTTACTACCTGGCCCTTTACAGAAAACGTCCACTGACCCCTGGTCTTGACAATGAGGGGGAAGGGATCTCTGCTGGATAGTTCTGGAAGGATTGTGATACCTAGTAAGAAAGCCAGGTGGAAGAGGTCCGCCCTTTTCCCTGCCCGTGTGGTTGTGGGAAGAGGCGGGGCCTGGAGCTGGCTGGGAGGGTGAGCCTGAGAGGGGCGGGGTCCACAGAACAGGTTGGGGGGTCTGGAGGGATTAGCCCAGAGGCCCCACCCCCCATACTGGTCTGTCTGTCTCTACATGTTCACAGTCATGCTTTCCCAGTTTCCTTCAGGGTTTTCTTCTCCTTATCCGAACAATTGTCCTGTGAATACATCACCTTAAATGCTTTCACTTTTCCAGGCAGGGGTGGAGGGCACCACAGGGAGCCACAGCCCTCCCCCCTTCCCCTCAACTTGCCGCACTTCACCCTCCCTACGTGGCCCTCTGATGGAGCAGAGCTGAGCCACACAGAGCAAGAGAGGCAGGGAGGTGGCTGTGCCTGAGCTCGAAGCCCCGGAGTGTGGACCGGGCCAGGGAGGAACAGGGAGACCTCGCCTTCCCCTACTGGGCTCCATCCCGGGAAGTACAGCCCCTCCAACGGCGTAAGGTGATGTGTCGCGATGATCCTTAAGGCCGCAGGCCACCGATCAACTGCAGAAACACCCGAGGTGTTGGAGTCAGGGGCTCCTTGAGCCCTGGAAGATTCTAGCAGAAGGGGGGATTTTCTGGGGAAGGGCCCTGCGGGCGCACACAGAGCTGGGGCCGGCCCTGCAACGGGTCCCTGAGGAATGCTGCTTTGTCAGCTGTGGTGCAGCGGTGGTGCAGGGCCGGACAAGGCTTGAGGCCGGGCTCAGGTCTCCACTTCAAGCCAACCTCGCCTGCCCCCGCACCTGGTTTTCTCCTCTGTCAGACAGCGACAGTAGAAGTTCATACCTTGAACTTCTGGAAGACGAACCGAGATGGTGCAGGTTAAAGCCCACGGCGTCTGGCCCGCACTGAACTCTGATTTCATGAATAGATTTCATGTCTCTGCGCCCCCCCAGGGTTGTTGCTGAGGGTAGACCAGATGTCTGTTTTCACACAGGGAGGGGAGTGGTGCTGCTCCAAAAACTTCTCAGGTCTCTGGTCCTCCCTCTACGTGGAGGGGAGGAGCCTGTCGGAGGGCAAATAATGCTCCATAAAGATGTCCACATCCTCATCCCTGGAGCCTGTGAATCTGTCACATTACCTGGCAAAGGTAACATTGCCAGAGTGACTGAGTCGAGGATCTTGAGATGGAGATTATCCTGGATGATCTGCGAGGGCCCCAAATTTAAGGTCCTTTTAAGAGGGAGGCAGGAGGGAACCGGGCTACAGGGAGGGCAGAGAGGGAGTGATGCAGCCACGGGCCAGGGAGTGCCAGCAGCCACCAGCAGCCACCAGCAGCCACCAGCAGCTGGAAGAAGCAGAACTGGGATTGTCCCCTTGGGTCCCCGCCAAAGTCCCTTCTGACACCTCAGTTTTAGTCCAGCGAGGCTCCTCCTGATGTCTGCCCTTCAGAACCACAAGATAATAAAGTTGTGTTGCTTAGAGCCACTAAGGGTGTGGTGCTTTGTTACAGCAGCTGCAGGAAACTCAGGCGGTACCTTTACCCTGTTTTTTTGTGCCTCACACACAAGCACACGAGAGCTCGATTGTCGCTGCAGTGTGTCCAGCAAAAGCTGGGTGACCAGGGGGGGCGGGGGGGAAGAAGAACCAGCCCCTCCCAGTGTCGGTTTCCCATCTGCAGAGAGGGAGGGGAGGAGCAGTGTGAGAGGGACCTGGCTTCGAGGGTGCGCCGCCCTGGGGCACGGCCCAGGCCCCTGGCCTCCCCTCTGGGCCAGCAGGCTCCTCGCCCCCTTCTTGGGCAGGGGGTGTTGCCTTTCCAGGGGCCGCCCGGCATCCTCTTAGCTCTTGGCTTCTCACTCCGCTCTCCGCGGTGGCCTGGCTCACGGCCCCTGGCTTGCTTGCTGTCTAGATGCTGCTGACTCCGCATCTGCACTCCGGTCCCACTTCTCAGTTCCCTGCTGGGTAGGTGACTGCTTAGGTGACTCAGAGCCGCTGTAAACCCAGTGTGTCTGGCCCCAAACCCAAGAGTCCTGTCCCCCGGCTAACCCTCCCTCTCCTTGGCTTCTCCCCACCCCCGTGGATGGCACCAGCCTCTGTTTGGCAAGCCCGACTTACATGGGCTGTCTCTGCACGCCCCTGATGCCTCACGTCCAAGCAGCAGCCAAACGTGTCACGTCTGTTCCCCAACTCCTGGCTCCATCTGCTTCTGCCCACATCCACCCCCTCCCCACTCCGATGCACCATCATCCCCTCCGGGCCTCCTTGGCCCCAACCAGTCTGCCCTTCTCACTGAGGCTAGAGTGGTGTTTGAGAAAGACAAATATGCTCATGTCCCTCCTACAACATCCTCCAATGACTTCTCACTGCATGAGATGAAAACCGAGATTCTTACCTTGGTCCAGGGGTGCTGTGTGGTCCGGGGGTGCTGTGTGGTCTGGGGTCCTGTGTGGTCCGGGGGTGCTGTGTGGTGGGGGGTCCTGTGTGGTCTTTGCTGCCCACCTCTCCAGCCTTTCCTCGCATTTTGCTTTTCCTCTGTGTTCCCACCACACTGGCCAGCGTCTTTAGTTCTTTGGATGTGCTATGCTCCCTCCTGCCTCAGGGCCCTAGCACTTGCTGCTCCCTCTTTCTTTCACTTCATTAATTCAACTCATCATTCAGCTCTCCACCCAAACACCGGCTTCTCGGGGGAAGCCTTCACCCACCCCTAGACCAGGTCTGAGGTCCCTGTTGTGAATGTTCATGACATCTAGCTTTCTTTCATTGTGGCTACTGTAGCTGTTAATCATACCATTGCGTGTTGGATTGTTTGACCACTTACTATAAGCCTCTCTCTCTCTCTTTCTTTTAAACCACTTAACTGTAAGCCTCAAAAAGAAGGGACAATGCAATGCCTGTCTTGTTCCCCAACTGTATACCCTCTGTCAGCAGACGAAGATCTGCATCATCCCTGTTGAACAAACAAACAAATGGATAGATGCTTGAAGATCTTTTCAGACAAAAATGGGAACTTGTGAGATAGTTTCAATATGGTGGGAAGTTCAGTAAAAACCAAAAAACAAAAGGCACATGTATTTATTTGATACTTATTGGGGCAGGTTAAAAAGTTATTTATGTATTTCCTTTTGGAAAAGCCCAGATCAACCACTTTTTCCAGCATCTCTTCCTAACTGAGCCCTGAAGAGGTTTCCACGCTCTGGATGGAGAGCTGTGCAGAGGAGTCACGGGGACTGCCCCCCGACACACACACTGAGCCCCCGGGGATGGGGACTGACTCCTCCTCTCTACAGGGTCAACCTGAGGAGCTTCGAAAATGTGAATCATGCCACACACTGTTAATTGCCTTCCCAACAATGATCCTTTGCTTGCTAAGAAAATCGTGATTTTGGTTGGGGAAGCGATGTGCCCGGTCTTTGGTGATGAGCCTTGGTTTCTTTAAGCCAAGCCTGGACACTCTGCTCCCCCCTGCCTGATACTAGAAACAGTTTGTGTGTGGTCTGTAAGAACAAGAAGAGTCTAGAGTGAATTCAGGAAGCCGAAGATCGATGCCATACAATTGTCTAATTGTCTGTCAATAATTGTCCATTGTCAATGGTCTAATTTCCAATAATTGCCTAATATACAATCCACTGCACGTTTGCCAACTGTCCCAATAGTATTCGGGACTCTAGATAGATAGATCTCTCCTGATCTGGCATGCTTCTGGGTCCCCTTCAACCTGGAACAGTTTCTTGTCCTTCCTGTCTCTGTTCGGGCATTGGGACTTTGAAGAGTTCAGGTCAGTTGCTGAGGGTGCCTCTTCCGGGTTTGTCTCATGTTTCTTCTGGGGACAGGGACACTAGGCAAGGATGCTGTGTCCTTAGTGCATCCAACCACAGGGCACCTGGTGTCCATCTGTCCCATTTCTGGTCATGTTAACTGTGTTTGTTTCTAAGGCAATGCCTGCCACATTTCTCAACGAAAATGTTACCATATTTTTCTCTTTGAAATCAATAAATGAGTAAAGACCATGGAATATCCTATTCCTCTCCAAATTTTTACTTGGTGGTGACTCTTTTTTTTTTTTTAATGTTTATTTGGGGTGGGGAAGCAGAGAGAGAGTTGAGAGAGAATCCCAATCAAGCTCGTCACCACCAGCACGGAATCCGACACGGGGCTCACACCCATGAACCATGAGATCATGAACTGAGCCGAGATCAAGGGTCGGACGCTCAACCTGACTGAGCCACCCAGGTGCCCCTACTTGGTGATGACTCTTGTCTCAATCAGTTATTACTATCCATGGTTGCAAAATGAGATTTTCTAACTCTTATTCCTCTGACATTGATGAATTGGCATTCTCCTGTAAGGAAGCCTCCTGCCTCTCCTCCCTCCCTCCCCTTCCTTCCTTCCTTCCTTCCTTCCTTCCTTCCTTCCTTCCTTCCTTCCTTCCTTCCTTCCTTCTTTCTTTTTATCAGTATAGATTCTCACTTTAACAAATAGATCATAATCCCTTCTTATCGTTATTAATTCTGATGCTCAAGTTTTCCCAGATTTGGCAGGTGAGAGCCCCGTCACGATGGCGGCTGTGTCCTGGTGACATGCCTTCATTTCCAAGTTTACTGTGGGTCTGAGCTGGGAGGGGGCGGGGACCTAGGGACTGACCTTTGGGTTCGAAGAGGAGGCCTCCAGGTCACCATCAGCAGCCATGTGCTCGACCAGCCACAGGAAGGATGTGATGGCTTTGCTGCGCCAAGCTGAGGACACTGACGAAGCGGGCATCTGGGGAGCTCACGTGTGTCCTGTGGCCAATGACTCAACCTTTCTTGGGGTAAAACAGACTTGAGTCTTTTGACACTAGCCATGGCGGCGGCAGCAGCATCCTGGCTGTCATCCTATTGATTTGGTCATTTGTCTCAGTGAAGCGAATCCAACTGAAAATACGTCTTCAGGGGAAGGAGGATCGGTGAGTCCAAACGGAAGAATATTTGCCACCTGCATTAGGGGAACCCCTTTGTGCTAAAATGTTCACAGTAAATCCTCTTAGTACAGGTTTGCAGGAGCCAAATTGGGTGAGGTCGTCAAATATGCTGCCATCCTCTAGGGCCAGGCTCCGGCCGGGGTGACACCAGACCGGAAGCTTATCGGCCGCCTACCTGGTTAGAGCCCGTGCTGAGAGGCTGGCTTCCCAGGCCAACGAGAGCCTTTCGGAAAATGTGGGAAAGAGCCAGAGCGAGAGAGGACAGCTGCTGCTCACAAGAAACCATATTCCCTAGGAGACAAACAACTCCAGGAACCTCCCGGTGAAGGCGGGAGAGACAAGCTATAACAACCAGGCTGATTGCAGAGTGTCTTATTGATAGAAAATTCTTGTTTCCAAAAATGATGAGAAACCTAGCTTTTTGGATAACGGAGGGAAAGCCAGGCCTTAGAGTCCTGAAAATTCTACCCTTTCTCGCACAGGAAACTCCGTGCCTCTGAGCCTTTGCACAGGCTGTTCCTTCTGTTAGGAATGTTCTTCCACCCAGAATGCTGGTGGATGCCATTCACCCTCCAGCTCAGGCGTCCTCTCTTCTGTGCGGCCCTTCCCTGTGCTGCTCGCCCAAACGGGCAGACCACCCCCTCGTTCTCAGCCCCCACAGGACCGTGTTTGTTCCCTGCGTGAAGTGGCTCTTTTCAGGGGTAGGTGACAATGGAAACCAGACTCAGGCAAGTGTTAGCAAATGGGCGATTTATTGACTTTTGTAACTGGATCTAGAGGCTCAAGGATGTAGTTTTCTCCCCCTACCCTCACGTGTCTGACTCTTTTTTCTCTTCCTCTCCTTCTCCTCCCTCTCTCCTCCCTCTTCTCTCCCTCTCTCTCCCTTCCCTCTCCCTCCTCTGATGGTGTAATTGCTGCATTATAAGGCAATCAGTCCAGAAGTGCTCGGCGTCTTTGAGCCTGGCCATGACTTGCATACCCCTCCTTTCCTCTCCGCACGCCAAGGTCCTCAGCAAAGCCTTGTTGGGTGAATGAATGGGTAGATGGAATTCAGGGACTCAGAATTTCCCGGAAGACCAATGCAAAATTGTGTGGTGAGCATGTGCACGCCTCTATTGTGCGTCTGTCCTGTCTGTCCATTACTGTCACAGTGTTGGGCACGGAGCCCTCCTTTTGCCATTCGTCCACCACTAAAGACTTGCCAAGGGGCGCCTGGGTGGCTTCGTCGATTAAGCGTCCGACTTTCGCTCAGGTCATGATCTCGCGGTTTGTGGGTTCGAGCCCCGCGTCGGGCTCTGTGCTGACTGCCAGCTCAGAGCCTGGAGCCTGTTTCAGTCTGTGACTCCCTCTCTCTCTGACCCTCCCCTGCTTACGCTGTCTCTCTCTCTCTCTCCTAGAAATAAATAAAACATTAAAAAAAAAAAAAAGACTTGCCGAGCACCCGCTCATTGTGCTGGTTTGGGGAGTTTGAAGTTTGGGGAGACATGAAGAAGACACAGCTCCCTGATCTCAGAAGTTCAGGGTCTAGAGGAGCAAACGGCCACATAAGCGGAGGGTAACAGTACAGCCTCATAACTGCGGCGGTACGAGCTAGCACAGGGTCTGCTGGACACGGGGCCCCTGCTCCACCCTGCAGCCAGGCAGGCTTTCCCGAGAGGGGCTGTGCACGGGTGGATGTGAGAGGTAGGGAGTGTGCCAACATGGCCAAGTGCTCCGTGCAACTTGTAAAGCCATAATCCATGCGGTTCAGGCTCGCAGCCGGGCTGCATTCAAGGAGAGATTCCCAAGTTCAAATTGTTAAGTTCTGCAAAGGAAACAGGTAATCTTCTAAAATTCCCCTTGACGCTCCTTTCCACTCTCCTTCATTCCCTGGTGCCCTCCCCTCTTCCACAGCCACGAGCATAGTCTCTTCCTCCTCGGACCATTCGCTCCTGCACCAGCCTCTCGGGTCCAATGTGCGTCTACTTTCTGGCTCCATTACAAAAGCCAGGGCAAGGCTCTTTGGAGAGCAGCCCAGGGCAAGGAGCTACCTGGGAAGCATCAGTGGGAGAAGGAGGCTCTGAGCCACTCGAATGTGAACTCCTGTGGCCTCCTCCCCCTTACCTTCTGAACTATTTTAATTTTAAACCTGTTTTGAAGATGAGGAGACGAGTCTCAGAGAGGTCAAGTAACTTGCCCAAGATCCCACAGCTGCAAATGCCTGTTCTTCCTGCTCGTTCTTACCTTCTGTCTTCCCTTTGTCCACCTAACTGCGACTTCAACCCAAATATCTCATCTAAGTCACGCCCCACTACTGCACCTTTCCTTCATAGGACTTGTCACAGTTGCAGTTGTACCTTTATTTGGATAATTCTTGTGTTAAAGTCTATCTCCAACACTAGACTATCACCTTGTAGAGGGGAGAGTTGATATGTTTTTTTATACTCCCTTGTATTGCCCGTGAACAAAACAGCCTCTAAGACATAATAGGTGCTCAATAAATATTTGCCAAATAAAAGTAGCATAGAGGCTTGGTTTGCGAGTAACTTGTTCAGCAAGTATTGCACAAGACCAGCAGACATTTCTTTTTTTTTCTTTGCTTTTTCTGTCATAGTTTATTGTCAAGTTGGTTTCCCAGTGCTCGTCCCCACAAGTGCCCTCCTCCATGCCCATCACCCCCCTTCCCCTCTCCCCCGCCCCATCAGCCCTCAGTTTCTTCTCAGTATTCAAGAGCCTCTCATGGTTTGCCTCCTTCCCTCTCCCCAACTACTTTTCCCCTTCTTCTCCCCCACGGTCCTCTGATAAGTTTCTCCTGATCCACCTATAAGTGGAAACTTATGGTATCTGTCCTTCTCTGCCTGACTTATTTCGCTCAGCATAACACCCTCAAGGTCCATCCATGTTGCTACACGTGGCCAGATTTCATTCTTTCTCATTGCCATGTAGTATTCCATCGTATAGATAAACCACATCTTCTTGATCCATTCGTCAGTTGATGGACATTTAGACTCTTTCCATGATTTGGCTATTGTTGACAGTGCTGCTATGAACATTGGGGTACATGGGCCCCTATGCATCAGCACTCCTGTATCCCTTGGGTAAATTCCTAGCAGTGCTATGACTAGCAAACATTTCCAGTACATTTTAACTTGATAAATGAGAGGTGTCTTGCCATACAAGTAGTACGTGGCACCGAACGTCATGTGATCATGAGCCAGTGGTTCCTGAAATTCGCTTTGATATACAAGTGCTTTGGATTACAAGCATGTTCCCAGGACAAATTGTGCTCGCAAGCCAGGGTTCACTGCATAAGGAATTGAACTTCAGACCTGTCTCCAAAACCCACGTTCTCTTCTGACATCATTAAGTCGGTGTTCTCCAGAAAGACAAGGTGGATTGGAGGCCATTCCAGGCGGAGACATTTCCATCAGACCCACTAGGGAAATTATGATTCATGTTCTATTTGTCTGCTTGTTTGTGTTTTGTCGTGGTGGCGGCAGCTCGAATCCAGGCTGTAGGTGGAGGAGGTGTGCAGGAGAAGATTCAGGAGCAAGGGCAAGAAGATTCAAAGACTTCACAGACCAGGGCTATCCAAGGATCAGGGATTGCAAGGGTGATACTGAGCGTTCTCCACCTGGGGAGTGACAGGATCAGAGTTACATCTGAGAAAGGTCACTATGCCTGCCATTGAGAGGAGGGTGGACAGAGGATCGGGGCAGAGCCTGTGTCCCCGTCAAGAAGTTGGAGAAGACACGGTCCTGGACGGGGCATTGGGGGAGAGAGGAGCGGACCAGCTCCTGGGAGATGGATGGATGGTCTTTCTACCTCCAGTAGCAGAAAGCACTGCGGGCAGAGATGTGAGAGAGGAGAGGCTGCATACGGCTGCAGGCGTCGGTCCAGCACGCAGATGGTGGCGGGGTGAGTGGGGCAGGTGGGGGGTCTGAGTGCAGAGAGCAATTAAGGAGGGGACGAGGCAGTCCACACCCTGCTTCCAGACCGCAGTGCGGGGTCAGGATGGAAAGTGTGCAGCACGCGGCTGCCTCATCAGAGTCTCCCGGTTGCCTCTAGCTGGAGTTTCGCACAGGCAGAGACTGGGACCTTCAGAAGCGGAACTTGTCTGCTGGAGGGGAGAGGGGTTAAGAGCCAGGAACCTGTTCTCTGCCATGCTTCCTGCCATTCTTTTCAAAACTTTGGGCTTTGGGCCACCGATTCAAGTCTCAGTTTCCACTTCTGTCAAGCACCGAGATATTAATGCGTCTTTCTCAAGGTTCTAAAAGAGAAAGCCTTAAAGTGGCCAGCAGGGAGGGGACTCCCAACTGCCCGGAGGCTCCCTTCCTCTTCCCTGTCTTCTGGGTTCATCCAAAATTCGTCCCCAGAGGAAAAATCGCTTAAAGATTGGGGGTGATGGTGGGGGAAAAAGACTCTCCCTCGGGTTACTTCCAATTTCAGGACTGACGGGGGGGGGGGGTGGGGGTGAGGGAGGGGGGTCAGGAGAAGTGGCTCCCAGGAGACAAACTCCTGCACTCTTTTCCCAGATGGCGGGTTTCACTGAACCTTAACACAAGAATCATTAGCCCATTTTGCGGATGAGGAAACCAAGGCCCAGTGAAGCTAAGTAGAAGGCTCAAGGTCACACAGCCAGAAATGAAGTCCCGAAGGTGTCTCAGGTCCGTGAAATCCGAAGCGGCCGTCTACCTTACAAACTCTCTTTCCCAGCCTAGAAGTCAGTGATTGTCCCCATCCCTAACCCGCCTCCGAGCTCCCCAAGTGGCCGAGGCCAGGACACCAGGGCCGGGCCGGGGACCTCTCTGGGTCTTCCCGGGGCGCGCTCTCCCTGGCACTGGGGGGGCGGGGGGACGGCCTGGCCTTGGAGCGCCGCTCAGCCCTGCGGGTTTGCCCCCAGACTCGGGCGGCGGCGGAGCGCGGAGAGGGAGCGCGCGGTGGCACAGGTGGGGCGGCCGCGCGGGAGCCTGGGGAGCGCGGAGGCGCGGGGGCGCGGGCCCCCGCCCCCTCGGTGCCGGCTGGCTCTGCGCTTCTCCGGCTGCGAACCAGACACAGCCGCGGCCGCCGCCGACCGGCGCGCACCGGCCGACCTGCTCCGGCGCCGCGCTGGAGGGGCGCAACGCGGCCACCGACCCGGAGGCGCTCGAGGAGGGGTCTTCGCGCACTCTGGGCACCCGCGCAGCGCACGGTGAGCGCCCTCCCCGGGGCTCGGGGGGTCCTTAGCCCCCGGGTGCCCGATGGGGTTACCCGGGGGGCGCAAGGCTGAAGTTGGGACGCGCGCAGCCCGCCCCCGCCGCCGAGCCCGACATGCTGCCGCCGGGGGGCAACGGCACCGCGTCCCGGGCGCGGTTCAGGCAGCAGCAGCTGGGGGGCTCCGTGGGGGGCTCGGAGGGCGCGGCGCCCCTGGGGCCGGCGCAGGTGGTCACCGCGGGCCTCCTGACCCTGCTCATCGTCTGGACCCTGCTGGGCAACGTGCTGGTGTGCGCGGCCATCGTGCGCAGCCGCCACCTGCGCGCCAAGATGACCAACGTCTTCATCGTGTCTCTGGCTGTGTCCGACCTCTTCGTGGCGCTGCTGGTCATGCCCTGGAAGGCGGTCGCCGAGGTGGCCGGTTACTGGCCCTTTGGGGCCTTCTGCGACATCTGGGTGGCCTTTGACATCACGTGCTCCACCGCGTCCATCCTGAACCTGTGCATCATCAGCGTGGACCGCTACTGGGCCATCTCCAGGCCCTTCCGCTACGAGCGCAAGATGACCCAGCGCGTGGCCCTGGTCATGGTCGGCCTGGCCTGGACCTTGTCCATCCTCATCTCCTTCATCCCGGTTCAACTCCACTGGCACAGGGACAAGGCAGGCCCCTGGGAACCGCCATCCCGCCTGGCCAACGGGACGCCCTGGGAGGAGGCAGGGGAGCCCGAGGCAAGCGGGGAGAACTGTGACTCCAGCCTGAACCGAACTTACGCCATCTCCTCTTCGCTCATCAGCTTCTACATCCCCGTGGCCATCATGATCGGCACCTACACGCGCATCTACCGCATCGCCCAGGTCCAGATCCGCCGCATCTCCTCGCTGGAGAGGGCGGCGGAGCACGCGCAGAGCTGCCGCGGCCTTGCGGCCTGCGCGCCCGACCCCACCCTGCCCGCGTCCATCAAGAAGGAGACCAAGGTCCTCAAGACGCTGTCGGTGATCATGGGGGTCTTCGTGTGCTGCTGGCTGCCCTTCTTCATCCTTAACTGCATGGTCCCCTTCTGCGAGGGGCCCGGGGCCGGCTTCCCCTGCGTCAGCGAGACTACCTTCGACGTCTTCGTCTGGTTCGGCTGGGCCAACTCCTCCCTCAACCCGGTCATCTACGCCTTCAACGCTGACTTCCGGAAGGTGTTTGCGCAGCTGCTGGGGTGCAGTCGTCTCTGCCCGCGCACCCCGGTGGAGACGGTGAACATCAGCAATGAGCTCGTCTCCTACAATCAGGACGCCGTCTTCCACAAGGAGATGGCAGCCGCCTGCATCCATGTGATCCCCAACGCCGTGTCCCCGGGGGCCGGGGAGGTGGACGAGGAGGAGAGCCCTTTCGATCGAATGTCCCAGATCTCTCAGACGGCCCCAGACGGCGACCCTGCTGCTGAATCCGCCTGGGAGCTGGACTGCGAGGGAGAGGTTTCTTTGGGCAAAATAACGCCTTTCACCCCAAACGGGTTCTATTAGAGCGCCCAAGGAAGGCCCCTTGTGGATCGATATAATTGCCCAGACATTAACAAGCATGCAGAACACACACTCACAAACACAGTTGCAGTGTCGCTTTCTCTGCGTCTGTGTAGTAGCCCACGTGCTTAGAAGCGTCACCAGACTGATTTGTTGCTGGAAGAATTGGCAGAAGGTTTGGAATAAGCTCAGATGTGCTCCAGCCTGGCAGAAATGGACGGGTGGTCCAGTTGGAGAAGGCGGTGTCCGGTTCTTTAAAAAGAAAAAAAAAAAGTGGTAGTTGATCTTTAAAAAATATACTCGCCCTCCGCCCTCCCCCCTTTACAGAAATGAATTGTTCAGTGAATTTCTGTTCGGTTGATTGCTGGACAACAGGTCCCGTGTGCGTGTGGTGCTGATGGGGATGCGTGTGGCTTTCCTGTATCTTGCTTCCGGTCGTCCGTGTTTATGCGGTTTCTGCCCTCCGCGTGTGTCTTTACGACAGCTGGGGAACTCTTTCTGATTTGTTCTGGTGTCTAATAAACACAAATTATGTGGATTATGGGGTGATTCTCTCTGCTTTGCCAGACTGGTGTTGAGGATAGCTCCTCGAGAAGCCACCAGAGCACCTTTACAAGCAGGGAAGGTTTGGGCTTGGTCTGGAAGCACACATTTATTTTCTTTGCAGACAGGTCGGCCTTAAAGGTACACACAGGAGCAAGGGCCTTGAAGAACTTCCAATTCCTCAGTTGTTCCTTCCTTCCTTCCTTCCTTCCTTCCTTCCTTCCTTCCTTCCTTCCTTCCTTCCTTCCTTCCTTCTCTTTTTTCTTTCTTTCTCTTCTTCCCTCTCTCTCTTTCGTTCTTTCTTTCTCTCTTTCTTTCTTTCTTTTTTAGATACACACATTTCACGTCTGTGCTGAAAGCTGATTTTAGTGCCACTGGCACCAGATAGGGAGTCTTTCAGCCTAAAACTCTATTTGTTTTCTCATTTGGAATCTTCTTTTTAAAAACAGCATAAGAGGATTCTCCCAGTTCCTAGGCAGACGCTAGCATATCAGTTCACTGTAAACATCACACAGAATAATAGCTTAATCTTTCTCAATCTCAAATCTACGGTGTTTCAGAGTTATGTGGCTTATGACCAACATTTCTGGAAGGCTTTGAAATGTGTGAGTGGACACGCTTTATAAAACAAACCTCTTCTTTTAATCAGCGTTTTCCTTTGTAGACAGTAGGAAATGAGGGCAAGCATTTTCACAAAAACGTAGGAACCAGGAATGATATTTGAATCAACTCAAAATGGGAAGCTCGGTTTGTTGAGCCACTCCACAACAAGAAAGAGCCCAATGAATTCCAGTCTTTTTATTCCTCTCTGCAGCCTGAACAGAAAAGGGGAGCATTTTATTCCAGAAGCATTCCAGGTGAGAGCCTGTTACTACCCCTAGATCTAAATGTGAGCACTGTTAATGGAAGCGGATGAAATCTGAATATGTAATTTCTTACAAGCCCCTACTTTGAAGCAGGATTATCAAGGACAGTTCATCAATTTTGGTCTCTTTGGGGATAATTTGATTAGTCTACTGAATAACCACGTCTTGTTCACTGCAAAAGGTGTAGTGCTTGGCACGTAACGCTTCATAAGTATTTGTTGGATGAACATTTCTGGAATGGTGAGATTGACGCCACATCCTGTTTGGTACCTTAATTTTCATATGTGATTGAGTCAAACTGCGATCAGAATCTGCACGCTGTGTTCAGTTTTTGACCTCGTGTGAACTGATGGCTATGTGGACCGTTAGGGAAACACTGGGGACCATGGGAAGCGCCCTGCTCTAGGATTCGGAAGATGGCTGTGTGACCTTGAGCGAAGCAAGTAACCTCTCTGGGCTGTACTTTCTGTCTACATCTGTAAGTCGAAACACGTATGCTGGCCACAGGTTTCCAAATTGTTCTCCAGGATACAGATGTTATGGATGCGGTCCTGGGTGAACTAAGGTCAGAAAACCCAGCTACGGTATCTGTTTTCTCTCCAGGGCTTCTTAGAGCTTTTCTGTGTAGTGTGTATCCCCAAGCAGGGGAGAATTCGGCGTTGCTTCCTGACGTCCCTGACCTTGTGAGTCCTCCTCTGGCTTCACTCCTTATTCCCCTCTCTCTGGAGACCACAGTTGTGGGGAACACAGCTTGAGAAACCCTAATTGATCTGGAAGTCTCTAAAGGGTAGCTAATCTATTCGAAAGGACCGGTTGTTACAGTAAGTTGTGTGTGTGTGTGTGTGTGTGTGGCAAACATTCTAAGCTCCAGTTCAAACCATTTCTGTGTTAGGAAAAATGGGTCATAGGAGGACTTTGAAAGTCCCTTCTGCAAAGTATTTCTAATCGTTTCTTGTAATTATTTCCACCTACTATGTGCCGGGCGCTGTTCTGGCTGTCTAGTCACCAATCAAACACTCTGGTGTCTTGAACTTGTATTTCAGTGGGAGGGAGGCAGGCGAGCGAACGCTCCGGTACCGTAGCGCAGTATGTGCTATGTTGCCTGGACGCTGATAATAGTTGATGTGAACCCAGTCGCACAGGGAGCGGAGCCGGGGAAGCTGCTGTCATATTTCAGGTGGTGCCTCTCAGAAAAGGCGCGGTGAAGGGGCGCCTGGGGGGCTCAGGCGGTTGAGTGTCACGCTCTTGATGTCGGCTCAGGTCATGATCCTAGGGTCATGGAATCGAGACCCACATTGAGCTCCGCACGGAGCATGGAGCCTGCTTGGGATTCTCCCTCCCTCTGCTCCCCTCCCTGATTCACCCTCACTCTCTCTAAAAAAAAAAAAAAAAAAGGAGAGGCCCAATGCAGAGAGACCCAGACGAAGAAGAAGGGTCGGGGCGAGGCTAGGATCTAGGCAGAAGAGTGCTCCAGGCAGAGGGAATGGCAGTGTGAATGTCTGGAAATGGGACCACGCTTGGCAGCCAGGAGAAGAGAAAGGAAGTCAGTGCGACTGAAGCCCTGTGAGTGGTTCCCACCAAGAACAGAGTAGGCAGCAGCAGCAAGCATTACAGGGGTGAGTTCTGCGCTGGGTACCACGCACGTGCCAGTTCATGCTCGCAGCCCTGTGAGGCAGGACCTTCATCACCCCCATTTTACAGACGGGGAAAGGAAGGCATGTGGAAGCTAAATAATGAGCCCAGAGTCACATAGCTCATGAGTGGCTGCGGTGGACTTGACCTAGGACTTGACCGAGTCTGGCCATGGAGTCTCATGCTCACTGTCCTGCGGTGCTGAGAAGGCTGCCAGGGTGTCCCCAGTCAGCAGACGCACGAGTGTCGGGATTGGGGTACTCTTCGTCCATTTGTTATTAGCCGGGTACCGGACACTCTCCTATATCCACATGCAAGCCAGCTCCGCTGTGCACCTGCTCTGAACACTGCTTCGTGTTTGGAGGGCAGGCGGCAGAGGCCAGTGCAAAAAAGAGCCATGTCCTGAGCCCTTACGTGAATGGCCAAGCGTGTTCCCGATTCTATTTGATCCTCACGTTAACCTCACATACTGATTTTTGTCCATTTTTACAGGTGAGGACACTCAGGCACAGAGAGGTGAAGTTGCTTACCCAAGGTCACACGACCACTAAGTGGTGGAATAAGTGTTTACACTCAGGCCAGTGATTCTCGGCTGGGGAGACTCTGTTCCCCAGGGGACGTTTGGCCGTGTCTGGAGACACTTCTGGGTGCACAACCCGGTGTGGGGTGCTCTTGCTTTCTGGTGGTTCAAGGTCACGGCTCAGCATCTTAAAGTGCACGCACAGCCTCCACCACAACAGTTATCTGGCCCTGAGAGGCCCTGACCCAGGCTGGCAGCCTCCAGGGCCCGCAGTGTACCTACGGAGACACACTGCCCAGGCTCGAAGCTCCACAGAACTGTGTTCAAACTGTAGTTCCTACATTTATTGTCTGAATTTGGGCACCTCTCGTAGCTTCAGTTTCTTTATCTGAGGAATGGGTACATTTGCCCCAGAGGTTTGGGTTGGGATTAAATGAGAGTGTAGGATACCAAGGTTGTTTTTGTTTCCTTCTTTTTCCTCTTCTTTCTCCGTGTTCAGAGAACCCCATGGCTTGATACATTTTGAGTGGATTTGGAGGTTCCCAGCACGGGTAGAGCTACGTGGTCCCCGAGAGCTGAGATCCGTTCTGCCTGGCCCTCACTGTCTTCTTGGCCTAGAATAGTGTCTGGTATGGAGTAGGTGCTCAATACATGTCTGTCTCCACCTCAGATATGCGCAGGCACAGACACACGCACATACCAGTCAGTGCTACCCCTAAGTAACCAGGTGTTTATGCAGCAAGTCCCGGGGTGGTATCACCCATTGCAGGGCGCTGGCCCTCACATCTGGGGCTGATCAAAGGCGTGCAGGGCTGAAATAACACGTCCCCCCAGGAGGTCATCATTGTACAGCACACCCCTGGATGCGGCAAGCATGTCCTTAAAGTGTGTGCCCCACTGTCCCCACCCTCTCCCGGCTCTGCGTGGTGATGCGACTGATCTGTCGTCAGATTTGGGTCTGTCTGGTGAGTCCTTCGTGTGGATGCTGACGTACACTCTGGGCAGGAATGCCGTGGAAGCAACGCTGCGTTCCCCCCGATGCATCGCAGCGGGGGCACAGGCTGAGATCCCCGTTACTGGGAATGTCAGCTTGGATCCGTCCCTCAGGCAGTGCGCACGACTAAGTTACTAAGGTTACTTGGTACTTGATACGAAGATACTTGATACCTGTCTTTCGGAGAGATACTTTGAGACCACAAGACACGGCAGTGTCCTTCCTCAAACTTTCACCCCTTGCTTTTGGCATCTAGTAATGATCCTTCCCCGATTCAGTTATTATTGTGCTTGTCAGATGGTGTGTTTAAAAAAAATATATCCCATCGTTGGCACACCTGGGCGGCTCAGTCGGTTAAGTGTCCGACTCTTGGTTTTGGCTCAAGTCATGATCTCAGTTTCGTGAATTCGAGCCCCAAGTTGGGCTCTGTGCTGACGGCCCAGAGCCTGCCTAGGATATTCTCTCTCTCTCTCTCTCTCTCTCTCACACACACACACCCCTCCCCACACTCATGCTCGGTCTCTCTCAAAAATAAATAAATAAACTTTTAAAAATTCCATCACTGTCTTTTTTTCTTTTAATGTTTGTTTATTTTTGAGAGAGAGAGAAACGGAGTGAGCAGAGGAGGGGCAGAGAGAGAGAGGGAGACACAAAATCCAAAGCAGGCTCCAGGCTCTGAGCTGTTAGCACGGAGCCTGACATGGGGCTCAAACCCATGAACCGTGAGATCTTGACCTGAGCTGAAGTCGGACGCTTAACTGACTGAGCCACCCAAGTGCCCCGCCCCCGACTCCCCACTTTTTAAAAATGTTTATTTATTTTTGTTTTTAATTTTTTTTTTCTTAACATTTGTCTTTGAGAGAGAGAGATAGAGAGAGTGCGTGCAAGCAGGGGAGGGGCAGAAAGGGGGAGACACAGAATCCGAAGCAGGCTCCAGGGCAGAGCCAGACATGGGGCTTGAACCCACGAACCATGAGCTCATGACCTGAGCGAAGGTCAGATGCTTAACTGACTGAGCCACCCAAGCACCCCCCTAAAATTCCATCATTGTTTTATTGCTGGTTTTTTACTGTAAGGGAGTGCATTTATTTCATTTTTAAAATTTATACTTGTGTAGACTTTTGAGTTCCTAGTTTTTATAATACGTTATAATCCTTTCCTCTCCATACTTCTTGTGAGGTTGAAATTGTCTCAGATTTGGCCAAGTGGGAGCCCTTTTGAATTGGTGTCTCTGCCCTTTTGATTTGCTGTCATTATTCTTTGGGCAGTTTGCTATTTTTTTTGGCCCAAGACACTCCAGACTCATCTTGGATATTTCCCGCCTGAGTTCTGGAATCAGCCATTTTGTCAAGGAGTTTTGGTTCCTTTTAGCAGAGAATAATATTTAGAAATCAAGATCTGGGCACTAGGGTGTTACTGCTACTCAGGTCATTTGTTTCTAGGCCCCCTCAAAGGACAGAGCTGGGAAACAGATACATGTATATATATGTACACATGTATTCATACATGTATATGCATATATTTAGAAGCATCTACATATATTTCTTTTTTTTTAATTTTTTAATGTTTTATTTTTGAGACAGAGAGAGACAGCATGAGTGGGAGAGGCACAGAGAGAGAGAGAGAGGGAGACACAGAATCCGAAGCAAGCTCCAGGCTCTGAGCTGTCAGCACAGAGCCCAATGCGGGGCTCGAACCCATGAACCGTGAGATCATGACCTAAGCTGAAGTCGGATGCGCAACCAACCAAGTCACCCAGGCATCCCCAGATACATACATCTATACCTCACTATGTACATGCATTAAGTCCCAGGGTTCTATTCTGATGCCTTGTGGATGTAT
Source organism: Hyaena hyaena (assembly GCF_003009895.1). Lineage (NCBI taxonomy): Eukaryota > Metazoa > Chordata > Mammalia > Carnivora > Hyaenidae > Hyaena > Hyaena hyaena. Next base: position 1,004,935 of record NW_024080958.1, read on the forward strand.
TTAAAAATCATCAGCCCCATTCAAATTCTGACTCACCAACTTCTTAGTTGAGTAGAGCTAGAAGTAGCAAGATTACGCTACCTTAATCTTACCTGAAGTGGTTTGTTTGTTTGTTTGTTTGGGTCATATTAAAAAGAGAATAATGACTGGACTTACCTTGTGGTTTTGGCAGGGTTATGTGATATGATGCACGCAGAATGGAGACCATGCACACAGTGAGAATTCGAAAACTCTCAGCTCTGTGACTGTATCCATAAGACCGGAGAGCCCCGGACTAGGCCTTTCTGTGTCCGGGGAGGAGTCCCGTGCTCCCTGTTTAGGGCAGTGCAGAAACCAAGAGCTCAGGGGCCAAGATCCAGGCCAGGGATGGAATGCATGGATCAACAGCAAATCAGACTTGGCCACACCTACACCAGGAAGAAACTGGGCCACGCTGTCAAGCTTGATGAGGAGAGAAATGGTTGAGACCACGCGAGGTCTACGACGAGAATGTTCCTGAGCTCATATGGAACCCCCTAGGGCCTCTAGGCTGTGTTGGGGAAGGGCTCAAGGAAAACACGAGTATATCCACTCACAAGTGGGGGCAGAGCCACCAGACCTTTGCCTTGGCACTGTTACGGAGATGCCACGTTGCCATTTTCCCAATTTGGGGACCCACGTGGGATCTTAAAACAGTGCTGGGCCCAGGGAAACACGGAGAACATTGCTTTCTGAACAGAAATGGCCACGATCATTTCTTTCATTTTGCGATTTTTAATGTTCTTTAAGCCAATTTGAAAGCTGGATGGAGACTTCAGAACTCATTTTGTTTACCTCTTGCTTTGTGCACGTGTGGAAACTGAGGCCCAGAGAAGTTGAGGGACTTGGCCAAGAAGCCCAGCAAAGTCATAGGAACTAGAATCTAGAACCCAGGCCTCCAGGCCCTGGATCAGTGCTCCTTCCACAGGCGCGCACCCTGGCAAGGAGGGGCCGGGGCAGAGGACACTCCCTGTCCTAGGAAATCTTTCTCTGAAGAAGATCACCAGTGCCAAAAAGTTCACTGCCAGTTATTCTTTCCAAGTCAAATAAGTTGAAAGCTTTCCTTTTCCTATAATATCCCCTGTTATGATGGAACATTGTTGAGTTGTTTCTGGATTAAATACAGCCTCCCAGGGAGTTTTAGGACCCTGATTCATTCTGATTGAAAGAACAGTGGAGAATGGTAATTTACAACTGACAAAATTAGCTGGGGGTGGGGTGGGGGAGGACGTGAAATAGCCCTTCAAGGGCTTGTTTTTCACCTGTTTGTTTTGGTATTTCATGCAAGAGAGCAGACTTTTCAGAGTGAAGTGGCAGGAAGCAGTTGTCAAAGAAGAAAAGAGGACTTTTAAAATGACAACAAACTCAAAGGCATTGGGTCTTCAATACTGATACCCACTCCTGCTTACAGGGAGAGGCTACAATGAATAAAGAATGTCAGCAACTTCCTGTCCCCCCCCCCCCCACCCCCACTCTGGTAGAATCATTTGGACATTTCAGGCAACAAAGAATGAGCATCAGACCAGAAGCGGGAGAGTTGGGTTCAAGTCCCAGGTGTGGGGATTTTAAGTAAATGACTTGATATCTGAGTTTGGTTTCCTCATCTTGAATAATGACAACCATCATGCTTACGTCACACGGTCGTTACGAATATAAAAAACAAAAAAGCTCCATTTACTAGAAGTTACCCCATACCGGATGCCGTGTGAGGATTTGTGCAGAGCGGTGTCACTGCTCCCTGTGAGCTCACTCCCACCGCACAGCTAAAGATGCCGAGGTTCAGAGAGGTCATGCTCCTTGCTCCAGGTCACACAGCTAAGAGGCCCCCACCATTCGCACCCGGGTCTGGCTGGCCAGCCACTACCCACGTGGGAAGAATGTGAAGATAATGAATCGCAAGCCTAACAAAATAAACCCTGGAAGCTCCAAAGACGTATGGATTGCCTCTTCTGTGCCGGAGTTAGAGGTGGGTGAGCATCATGGTCTCTGCTTCCCTGACCAGCGTCTGGGAGGAAGGGCATCTGGCGGTGGTGGTGTTGAGGAGCTAGGAGGCCTTGAGGCCTTTGCATTCGGTGCTGGACGCCTGCGAAGGCACCCAGGGCCCTCCAGGTGGGGGTGGGGGTGAGGACCAGAGGTCCGGGTCTAAGACCTCCAACGCCCTAGGCAGCCGCCTGTGTTCACCCAGTGCTGAGTTTTTGCCAGGCACGGTGCCCAAGGGCTTCGGGACATGAGCCGGCTCAGTCCGCACGGAGGCCGAGGCTGCGAGGAAGCTGCTCTCGTCCCCGCTGGGGGGCAGGGTCGGGCACTTGCGGCACCACCTCCCAAACCCAAGGCTCGAAGCCTTAGGAGAGTCCAGGATTTTCCCGTTTGGGGATTCAGAGATCTGGCTCCTCGCCAACACCCCCTTCTATTTCAAGTCACTTTCAGTTTGTACGCGTTCCTCTTTTGTTTTGCTTCACTCATCTTGGGGACCCAGCATGTGTCCAAATTTTCTTCCTGAGAGCAGGGAAGAATTTCTGTGATGGCTGAGTTGAGGGGCCAGCAGGAAAATGCCTTTGCATACAAAGAGGAGCGGCTACCGGTTGGGTCTTAATCCGACAGAGAACCGGAAGGGTTCACAATCCAGGAGCAGCGAGGGACATGTTGGGATCTGGTTGAGCTGGTTGGAGCGCAGGACCCCAGCCCCCGGACATGTCTCCCCCACCCCCTCGTGTCCACAGAGGACCTGGGGCCCCAAAGAACCCCCTGAGTGGAGGTTCCAGATAACAGTTTATTGGGAGCTTGTGACATCCTAAACATTTTACAAACATTAACTCATTTAATGTTTACAAAGAGCCAGGAGGTGGGTACTGTTAACACCACCACTTTACAAATGACACAGTCAAGGAATGGAGAGGTTCAGTGACTTGTCCAAGGTCACACAGCAAGTATGGTGGATCTGAGTTTCAGACCCGGGGCAGTATGCTCCCCACGAAACACCCTGCCTCTCATGGCCACGCGGCTCATGCTCCCTTAGGCCTGAGTACTGGGGGCGACAGGAGGGCCCCCAGATATCCCATCCAGAGACGCCAATCAGTCCCTAGCTTTTTCTTTTTTTTCTTAAAAATTTTAAATGTTTTTATTTATTTCTGAGAGAAAGAGAGACGGTGTGAGCAGGGGAGGGTCAGAAAGAGAGAGAGACACAGAATCTGAAACAGGCTCCAGACGGTGAGCTGTCACCACAGAGCCCGACGCGGGGCTCAAACCCATGAACCGTGAGATCATGACCTGAGCCGAAGTCAGACGCTCAACCAACTGAGCCACCCAGGCACCCCAATCTCTATCTTTTTCTTGAACAGCTACATTAACAACTGTTTGAGGCTATTAAGATCATTCTCTGGACCCCAGCACTGTCACCTGTGGCTGTTCCCACGCCACTGCCATCTCCCACGGCCATGCCTTTCTCCAGCGAGCCTGGCCGGACTCTGAGGGGCACAGGCACCGGTTCACCCAGAGGCAGGGAGTGGAGAGGAATAACACGTGACCAGTTCCTCAGTGGAATGTGTGTCACATTGGAGGCAAGAATTGCAACGCTGAGATGGATCCTGAGTGCCCAGCAACGTCTGATCCACCTCCTGTCACGATTCAGGGACCTTTTCACGGAAGATCAGTGGTTTTATTGCTCATCTGAGAGGCAGGCCTTTGTAGGAAGGTGGCACGTGGACGTAAATTCACATGGGTGTGCAAGTGATCACTTCCATCCCTGGTCATTCCTCTGTAATCGGTTCACTGAGTGCTGGGTGCTGGGGTTGGGAGCTGGGCCCTGGGATTGCCCGGGGGGTGGGGGGTGGGAGGGGGGGGACAGGACACGGGCTGGGTAGAGCCCAGCAGGGAGAAGGGAGGATGAAGTCTGGGAAGGGTGACACAGGCTGAGAGTCCATCTTCTGGGTCATGAGAGAGTGAGAGAAGGTACAGAGGGAATTCAAGGAGCATGAGTTCCCGTCTAGATGGAGCAGCAGGAAATATCCTATAGTGAAGGTAGTTTTTAGAGGAGCCCTTGAAAGGCTTGTAACATGTAAGGGGTGGGGAAGAAGGAAGAGCATTTGCAAAAGAGCAAAGGTGAGTTGACATTTTGTCCCTTGGAAACAAACATTTTATTATTTATTTATAATTGTTTTAATGTGTATTTTTTTTAATGTTTTATTTATTTCTAGGAGAGAGAGAGAGACAGCGTGAGCAGGGGAGGGTCAGAGAGAGAGGGAGCCACAGACTCTGAAACAGGCTCCAGGCTCTGAGCTGGCAGTCAGCACAGAGCCCGACGCGGGGCTCGAACCCACGAACCGCGAGATCATGACCTAAGCGAAAGTCGGACTCTTAACCGACTAAGCCACCCAGGTGCCCCATTAATGTGTATTTATTTTTGAGAGAGATAGCGAGAAGCAGAGAATGAACGGGGAGGGGCAGAATCTGAAGCAGGCTCCAGGTTCTGAGCTGTCAGCACAGAGCCTAACACAGGGCTTGAACCCAGGAACCTTGAAATCATGACTTGAGTCGAAGTCGGATACTTAACCAATGGGGCCACCCAGGCACCCCTGGAAACAAACATTTTAACCATAAGTCTATCAACATCGACAATTTTTTTCCTAGCAAGTGCTTGCTAGAGTAAAATGCACTGAACAAATTAAATTCATTGATCATCTTTCTCTTTGGTGCAAGGAAGCCATTTACAGCATTACTTTCCATTTTCTTGTTTTAATCTCACTAAATTTGTTTTTATTGAATCAATTATTTTCTTGGAAAACTTCACAGTGAAGATATATGATTTATTGACCAGTTTCTTTTCTCCATATCAAATTTCATCCATATCTCCTGCCACTGGATTGGCGGGTGGGCGGGGAGAAGGGAGTTATTTTTTTAACAATTTACCCTATAATTGTGTGATCGTCAGTTCTGTCATTTATTGATGATTTCTATCAGCAATATTCATTATGAATCAGATTAAAGATGGGTAGTTTGGATTTATCATTTAGCTGACTGATGAGAAATTTCTGTAATTTCCTGGGGTGTTCAATTACACTGCTAATTCGATTCTTTTAAGTACTTCCCATCGGACTGAATATTGTGTGCTAATTGGGTCTTATGCCTGTCTCTAGCTTGCCGACTGCAGACCAGGGGGCTTTTCAGCCTCCATAATTTACACAAACCAGTTCTTTATAACAAATCTCTTCTCATACATACATACATCCTATCGGTTCTGCTGGAGAACTCTGACTAATATAGCCTCTGACTGGTTAATAGGCAGATCCGATGCAATGGAAACTGGGCAGTTCTAGAGACTCATTCTGGAAGTTCAGGTACCCAGGAAGTAGCGCTGGGTGCAGTTGGCACTGGAATTTCTAATCATGAGATCTGAGAATCTAGGCATAGAATCTCTTCTTGATGTTCCAGTGGGGCCATTCAGGAACTCTGTCCCCAGGAGGCAAGACCCTGTCACTCACTGGGCTCGTAAATGGGGTTCAGGGCAAAGCCCCAGGCTGACCAATAGATAGATCAATTTATTAATCCATCGCCTCATTGCAGGAGGCAGTATGGTGGTAGTATGGAAGCAGTATGGGGTTATGCCATGTTGACTCTGGAGCTGGATTGCTAGTTTGGAATTCCTGTGCTTCCACTTACCAGCTGTATGACCCTAGGGATAACCCATGCCCAAGTTCCCCAATTTCTTGAGTGGGGATAATTATAAGGGCACCGCAAGTAATGCTGTAAGGATTAGATGGGTACTCTGTATAAAGCCCTTAGAACAATACCTGGCACATTGTCAGCACTGAGTTCACTTTAGATAATGTGTTAGTCAGGCTTTGTTGTGATAATGCTACATAACAAACAGCCCCCAAATCTCAGTGCTGACAGCAAATAGTTTCTTGTCACATTCACAGGGGAGCATGGCTCTATGGGGGCTCTAGATCCAGAAGGGCCTGGTCCCACTGTGAGTTGGGTTCATGGCTGCTTCACTGGGTTCTAGAAGACCCAGGAAAAGTGCAGCAGTTGTCTGAGGCACGTCCATCTCATGCTGGAGGACGGGATCACAAGAGGCCAAGGATATTTGATGCCTCTGTTGAGATGTGGCACTCACCAAGTTTCCTCATACTCTATTAGCCTGAACAAGTCACACAGCCAAACCCAATGTCAGTGGGTTGGGGAGGCGCACCCCTCTCATGGGGGCAGAGGACCTAACGGGTGCTGGACAATAAAATAGTCTACAGGAATACAGCCTCCCACGGTAGTAATTCCTGGGTGCCCAATAGCTCCTAGGAAGTGTTCTGAGCAATAGGGATTTGAGGTGAGTCAGACAGTGACCCTTCCTCAAGGGCACTCTCACAGCACCGGCAAGATCTGGGACAGGAGGTGACAGAAGGCCCCGAGGAAAACTTAACCCCTCTTGAGCACCAGCAAGAGCTATTTTAGTTCTCAGATCCCTGTAAGCCAAGTATTAGCATTTTGCATTTAAGGACACTGGGGGGCATCTGGTTGGATCAGCTGGGTGAGCATCCAACTTAGGCCCAGGTTGTGATCTCGCAGTTTGTAAGTTTGAGTCCCACATCAGGCTCTGTGCTGACAGCTTGGAGCCTGGAGCCTGCTTTAGATTCTGTGTCTCCCTCTCTCTGCCCCTCCCCTGCTCATTCTGTCTCTCTCTCTCTCTCTCAAAAATAAATAAACATTAAACAATTATGGAATTGAGACTTGAGGAGTTAGGTCACTTTTTTGGTCCCACAGCTAGAAAATGGCAGAGCCTAGAATGACACCGTGGTGTGGGTGTCCCTTTGCTCTGCTCTTTGCATGGCAGCTGTGAACTCAAGTACGGAGGCAGGGACAGCATGCTGAGGACTGCCTGAAACCCCCAATCCTGGCAAGAGTCCGGTCCCTGGTCCGCAGGGATGTGAGCCCTGGCAGAGACGTTGGCTAGTGCAGACCTTCACAGAGAGGCTAGCGACTCCATCCATCTGAAGGGCAGATTCAAGCTATCAACTGGCAGTCAGGTGACCTGTCCGGAAGCTGCTTTCCACCTCACCTGTGCCATCATTTCCTCCTGGAAAACCGCCTTGATACCCTGGAGTTTTTCCGGCTTCGCCAGTCCACAGCACCAGGCACTTGGCTCCAGGCACCTTCCTCGTTGTTACTCCTCAGAATATACGTGTATATTCTGGACTCCTTGCTCACAGGAAGCCTGTGTCCTCCGGTTTCACGTCCTCTGTCCCCAGAGCGCTGGCCCAAGGACTGGTGCGGAGTGGGGGTTGGGTAGAAGTGTGTGGAATGAGTGAATGAATGGCTGGATCAATAGAGGTTGCTGGGTCCGCGGAAGGAGAGCAGAGGAGGTGTATGCCTGTCCCTGTCCCCTCTCTGGTCCTCGGGAAGGACTTCAGCGAGGATGGGTCTGGCGTAGAGCATCTCAGGGATGCGGGTGCGGAGGGTGGGACAGGAGTACCCTTGGGTATGTCAGGAGACAGTGGCCGTGCAATACCACTCTCTTTTGTCTTCTGGGAGGTAGCCGTGATGTTGGGTTAGTTGTATTCCTTGTGTTCTATCAGCTGGCCTTAGCCGTTAACCCAAATACTCATTTTATGCGGAAGCACCTGTCTTCGCCAAATCAGGAGTGGCATCTTCCCAATAAGCCTAGAGCATTTGCATGGGTGCGGTCGTGTATCCCAACACCCACTACAATCACAGGCTGCTGAGAAGCCTCATTTTCTTTGTGGGTTATTTATAACCCAATCATAGTGGGAATCATTATGTAAAGAGGGCTGTTTCCTCCCCCGGGTTGCCAATCTCTCAATCTCTCTAGTTCATCGAAGGCTCTGGCTGCGGTGATCAGACTTAATGAATGGGCTTGTACTAATGGCATGGGCACTTTGCTGCTCTTCACCTTAGGAGAAAAAGAACTCCAAGATAAAGGGGACTTAGATACTTTTTTTTAAAGAGAGAGAAAGACAGTGTGTGAGCCCAGGAGAGGGGCAGTGGGAGACAGAGAAAGAGAGAGGGAATCCCAAGCAGGCTCCATGCTGTCAGTGTGGAGCCCAATGCGAAGCTTAAGCCTACAACCCTGGGATCATGACCTGAGCTGAAATCAACAGTCAGACACTCAACCAACTGAGGCATCCAAGCGCCCCAGAGATTTTCTAGTATAATCACCCAGTATCACAGATAGAGAAACCTGAGGATCAAAGGAGGGAAGTTAATTGTTGACGTTAGGAAATTGCAGAAAGGGCCGGAGCCTGGAAACCTGAGTCCTCTTCTAATTTACGCTTAATCACTTACAAGATATGTGATTCTGAGCTAGTCCCTTAATGATTCTGGGCCCACGTTGTCCCTCTGGAAGGTGGGGAGACTGACATCTATTCTGTGATGGTCGGAGATGATGTATGAGCGTCTGGCCCTCGTAGATGCTACAGTGATGTCATGGACAAAGAGTTAGTGCTAGAAGTTTTCTTCCTATCATCCCGCATTGCTTCAACAGGATTAACAACACAAACGACTATACCAGAATATAGTCCTTTTGAACACCAGGAATTGTCAACAGGGAGAATACTTCTCACAGAGGGTTCTGGATGTAGCATTAGCAGCACAGGAGCACAGAGCTGCCTTCTATGATGTGGAATGTGTGGCCTCGGCTCTGGGTCCAGGTGGCAGGCAACAAGAAGCTGTTCCTGGAGGTGGGGGAGATGCCGATGTATGTCATGCGGCAGAGAAATTGTTAGTAACACTGCTGTCTGGATAACTGGGAAGGCGGATGACGTGCTGAAGGAGCTGGTGGCTGAAGGTGAAGAGGTTAGGAAACAGTGTTAGCAGTGTGTCTGGGTTCCTACTGCAGGAAGGAGGTGAGCCCAGAAAAGAAGGGTATGTAAGCAGGTAAGACACAGGATGGAAGGTGCTGGAAGTCTGGGGCATCGAGGTTCGGGAGAGGCAAGACGGTGTTTCATCTCCAGCCTATAGAAGGTCAAACCGAGAAGGTCCTAGATACAAATGCCAATTAGAAGTCACGGCTAGGACCGCATCAAGGGTGCAGCCGCCATGTTCTTAGTTAGATCGTTGACTCAATGAACTCAGCATGGACTCAATCCTTCAGGCCGATGGAACAGGGAGAAAAGAATAAAGGTTGGCTGTGCCTTGCAAGGTTGACAGCCTCAGTGCTCAGAGGTAAGCTGAGAGAGAAAGGCATGTGTCCCAAAGGACTGTGGTGTGGTTACTGCTGCTTGGGATAAAGCAATAAAACACCTATTCAGTTTTGGAGAGAGTTCTGCTTCCACAAGAGCTCTAAGCCCTCTACTTTTTGAGACTAGAACAGACCCTCGGGCCTCCTAAATTCTGCATGTAGAAAACAGACTGGGAAAGACGTGCAGCCCTCCTGGAATGGAATGTTCTCCGAGGTCTTTTTCAGGAGGGAAACAGAGAGGGGAAAATAAGGATTTTCCAAACTATAGAGTGAAGGGCCACAGAAAACCAGTGGTCTGGAAGCTATTCCCAGGGAGCAGAACAGGACACCATCAGGAAACACTCTCCTTCCCGGGGAGGGGCCCCCAGTATCCACCAGCCCAATTTCAGAATTGCTGTGGGCCAGTGGCAGCCTCCCAGTCTTCCTGTGCAAGGCCGGGAATAGCTTCCAGAATAGCTTTCTACTGTCTTGTCCCTGTGCAGAGTGAGGAATTGAGCTTGTGTCCTTGGTCTTCTCAACCTCAAGGTCGCCTCTGCTGCAATCACTGGTGTCATTTTCATACTCAGAGTTATTTGCAATTTTATAGGTGATTTTCTTTTGCTTATGAATTATGGAAGCCTCACACCCAGTAAGTGTTAGTTATTACCCTTATCTTGAAAAGCTACTTCCCCTGGGACTCAGTTTCATCTACTGTAATGTCTGGGACCTCCTTGCGATGAACAGACAGGACCTATGCACAGTCTTGTGTCTGGGAAGACCACCATCACCTGGTGGTTGGCACTGGGCTGGGGAAGAGGGGCCCTCAGTTGATGCATTAGCTTCCTGGGTCTGTTACAACAAAGAACCACATATATATTTATATTCTTTTATTCTAGTTGTCGTAGGATTTTTGGAATCAAATCTTACACAGGCCAATGAAACATAAGTGCGGAAAGCAAGTTGGTTCCTTATTTTATTTTATTTTTTTTAGTAGGTTTCATGCCCAGTGCGGAGCCTAATGCAGGGCTTGAACTCACGAGCCTGAGATCAAGACCTGATCTAAGATCAAGAATCAGATGCTTAACCGACTGAGCAACCCAGGCGCCCCAAGAAAGAAAGTTCATTCTATGAAAGTTGACTCCTTTAGAAAGCTCCGTAGGTTTGAGCTGCTAAAAAAGTTACTGTCAAACTAATGTGGGAGAGACAACTGTAGACTATTTTATAAAATGAGTAAAAAATCTAAAAAAGCCTGCAGATTGCCTCATGAGTTACCGTTCTATTTTAGAGCGTGAGAGACAGGGCTTATGAAAGATGAAATGGAGGTCCAGTTAACAGAATAACACTGAATAGGCTTGATTTCCTTGCAAAAAGCAAATGAATGCACATTTATATTTCAAAATAAACTAGCTGTGGGGCGCCTGGGTGGCTCCATTGGATAAGCGTCGGGCTTCGGCTCAGGTCACGATCTCACGGGTTGTGGGTTTGAGTCCAGTGTCCAGCTCTATGCTGACAGCTCATAACCTGGAGCCTGCTTCAGATTCTGTGTGTCCCTCTCTGTCCACCCCTGCCCCACGCGTGCTCTGTCTCTATCTCAAAAATAAATAAACATTAAAAAAATAAACCAAAAAAAAGCCCCGAAACAAACTAGTTGTACTGTCTGTATCGTTTTGCATTCCCATCTCAACTTCACTGACCCCATCTGTCTCCCAGTCAGCTGGGCTGGGCTAGGTCGTGCTGCAGACATTGCCAACCCCGGAATCTCAGTGGCTTCCAGCAGCCAAGGTTTACCTCTTGCTCGAGCTGCGGGGCCACCCAGCACCCGGGCTGTGGAGTGGCCTCTCTCTGGGACACTGCTGATTTTGTGGCCAAAGGACAAGAGGAAGACAGTGAACCACGAGCTGCCCCTTCTGCTCGTCACTGCCACCCTGTGTCATGGGCTGGCAGGTCACGGGATCGCTCCTGCACACACCTGGCCCCGGAAGCCTCCCCCTCCCCCGGGGGAGGGACTGGGGAGCGCAGTGCACTCACCAGCCACGGGCCCCAGCTGCTTCTGATACGGGAACTCCCACTCTGTCTTTACAGATGAACTCCTAATAGTAATTGCCAACAATGACTGCGCGCTTAAGTGCTGGGCGCTGTTCTAGGTGCTGCGCATTCATTAATTTACTGCCTTGTTCTTACCCCAATACTAGGAGTAGATACCGGCACCCCCATTTTACAGATGAGGAACGCTGAGGCAAAGCAGGGAAAGCAGGCTGACTGAGGAGCCTGCCCTTGAACCGGGCTGTCCCCCTCCGGGGTGGGGTGGGGGGTTCTGGAGGTCTGCGCTCCAGAGGAGAGAACATGGAAATAGCGTTCTGCTTAGTGGCTGAGCAGCACCTTTAAATTCTTTCCAGCCTCGCCGTCAGGTGCGGCTGCATTGGGTTTTCTAGGAGAGAGAATGTGGAGAGGGCTCTCTTCCCTTCTGGGTAATGCGTGTTGGGGGGGGGGGGGGGGGGAGGAAGAGGCCAGAGAGTCGGGGCCACGCAATGCGGGGAATCTGGCTGCACACGCCCAGGAAAATGGGCTTTCACATCCCTTCCTGATACTTCTAAAAGCTGGGAGAGTTAGGGGCGCCTGGGGGGCTCAGTTGGTTGAGCATCTTGATTTCCACTCATGTCATGATCTCACGGTTCCTGAGTTCGAGCCCCATGTCAGACTCTCTGCACTAACAGCAGGGAGGCAGAGTCTGCTTGGGATCCTCTCTCTCTATCTCTCTCTCTCTCTGATCCCCACCTCCCCTGGCGTGCTCTCTCTCTCTCTCTCAAAAATAAATAAATAAACTTTAAAATAAAATAAAAGCTGGTAAAGTGGCACTCTGCTGCTGGTTCTCAGGCTGGTGAGAGCCACTTAAGAGGAGGTGCTTGACCTAAAATAGCTTTCTGGGAGATGTTCTCACTGGCCAGAGAAACAGCTGATGGGCTTTTAAGATTGTTAAAGACTGCAGGAATCATCGATTCCCTCCTGAGCTCCCTCCCACCCCACGTGTTTAGCTGATGGATATCCACCTGCTCAGCTTGTTCAGATGCTTACGTGCAGTGTGGGCTTCAGGCTGGGATCTGGGTGCAGAGAAATCGACCCTGTTTCTTAAAATAACTCAGGACCTAAGTGGCATCCAGCCTTTTGGTGTGTGGACAGAGAGGGGAGACATCCTGACTCTAAAAAAGCAAGGGCAGCTGGTTCACGAGGGACCACACTCAGGAGAGGTCCTCTCCCGCCACGTTCTTGGCCTTTGCACCCCTCTGGCCTTGGTCATGGGCCAGTCTCCCCCTCCCACTCAAGGGTGCAGCCACAGTGAGGGGCTGAGCGTCCCTAGCACACACTTCAATGTTTCCTGCTCCTATTCCTCTGTCTTCTAGAATGCCCTTTCTCCCTTGTTTATCTTACGCACTCCTACATGCCTTCAAGGTTCAGCTGAGGTGTCTCCTCCTCCAGGAAGCCATCCTTAATCTCCATCCCCTTCCCTGCTTGCACAGGGCCAGCTGCCTTTCCTTTGAGGTTCCATAGTCTGTTTTGATATTTATCACTGACGCTGCTAGTCTGTCAGGCTTTCTCCCCGCACTGGACTGAGCTCTTTGATAGCAGTACCACCTCTTGCCCACCCCCAGTCCCAGTGCAGGGCACCTGTGTGTGATGGATGCCTGTCTGCTGGGCGACTGATTGCTCAAAGGCTGCGGGTGCTCAGATAAGCAGGTGGGACGGGCAGGACTCCTACCGGTCACATTAGAGAGCAGTGGCCAAGTCAGCCTTACGCTTGTCAGAAGCTCTGGCTAGAATCTACAGCCACCCAAATCCCTGGCCAGCTGTCAGTGGCCAGGACAGTTTTATGCAGAAAGGCTGGTCAGATGCTTTTTGTTAACCCTCTAGGCCCTGAACTGAAATGATACTAGAGCATCCTTGCCCCAAGAGCAAGGGGGGTCCCAGAGTGTCTGTGAGCCCCAGTCTGCCCCTGGCCTCGTTTCTTCCTTCTTCCCGTGTCAGTTCCGCCGTGTCCTGCTACCCAGCAGGTGGGTCGGCTCGCAGCCGTGAGGGAACCCTGGATAAAGCTCGCCCTCCATGGGAGGTGGCCTGGCCCCTCGGCTCTGTCATTGGCCGGGTGGATGTTGGGCAGTCGCAGTGTCCTGGCTGGAGCGGGGACTTGATTTCGGGCCTTTGTGCTCATTCCTATTCCAGAAGCTGCGCACAGCCTCCCTGTACCACAGGCCAGACGCTTCTCAGCAAACCTGTTTCATTTTGATGAGGTTCTTTGCATCCCGGGGCCAGCTCCGGTCTGTCCTTGGTCGTTGGCATATTACATGCCTGTCTTTCAGGGGCTTTTGATCACGCTGGAACTTCACAGCCCCAGTGGGAACCAGTCAGCTGTCGGGGCGGGGGTGGGGGGTGGGGGGTGGGGGGTGGGTGGGTGTTCCTGTTGAGAGGCTGGGCTTGGCCGGCAACGCCAGCCTTCTGCCTGGAATGCCTTTCCATCTCTTTTCCCCCAGGGAAGCCCCAGCTATCCTCATTTCCACATTTTTTTTTTTAAGTTTATTTAGAGAAAGAGAGAGAGAAAAGCAGACAGGGAGGGAGAGAGAGAGGTGGGGGGCGGGAACAGATGAGTCAAAGCAGGTACTGAGCTGTCAGCACAGAGCCTGATGTGGGGCTCCAACTTACAAACCACGAGATCATAACCTGAGCCGAAGTCGGACGCTTAACCAACTGAACCCTCCAGGCGCAATCAAGACCTGAGCTGCAATCAAGAGTCCGACGTTAACTGACCAAGCCCCCCAGGCGCCCCATGAACCCAGTCTTTGAGAAAGGCTGGTTCTCTCTCCTTTTACAACACACTTCCAAGGTAAACCGCAGGGTGAGGCCCAGAGGAGCGCTGTCTTTTAGCTTAGGAACGGCCCCTCTGTCTTGTTTGGTTAGGCTCAGGGCTGCCCCGCACATCGCCAGGGGGCGCCATGCACACTAAAGGAGAGGCAGCACGTGCCCCTGGCTCGGACCATCAGGTCCGTCTTGTCTCAGACACCAGTGATCGCCTGCAGCCCTGGAGGTGGGTGGGTGACATGTGTGTTTGGGCCAAGTGGCCTTTCTTGGGAGGCTCTGGATACCACTGAGAAGATGTGGGGCTGCGCGTCTCATGCTGATTCTAATTTCCCTCGTTGAGAAACTCCCTTTCTATTTTTGAAGTGTCGCGGCACCCTAAAATGAGCATTAGGTTAGGATTCAGAGTATTTAGACTCAAACATAAACTCCACTCTTCATCCACTAGGGTGTCTTGGGCAGGTCCCAGACTTCAGAATACAAATGGTAGGAATGGGCAAAGAATCTCTGCCTTAAAGTGCCCTGGTGGTGGCACGGCTGGGGGAGGCAGCTCCTTGGGTCCTGGTTGCTGATTCACTAGGCTCAGAGGCGGGAGTCAGGTGGGAGGGTGGGAGGGAACGGGCGGCCGTGGGTGGCCAGATGCCTTTCCCAGGCCGACACTGCTGACCCCCAGGAGGAGGTGACGAGGAAGAAGAGGGGGTCAAGTCTGGAGAGAGGAAGAGGGCAGGACAGCGAACTCCAAACTGGGCTCCGGCCCTTACCGTGACCTGCCCACTCCCATCTTTCTTGAGATCAGTTTCTCAACCTCAGTGAAACTGTTTCCTCACTGGCTGCACGCTGAGACTGATACCGGCACTGGAAAGGTCCTCACGAGCACGAGGCTTAATTCATTTGAGGCACCCAGCTCCGCTCGTTACATTACGGGTATTGCTGCCACATTAGCGGTTTTAACGGGTCCTGACCTACACAACACTAAGTACCCACCACACCGAGTCCTCGTTTCATGCGATGTGTTGTGCATTTTATCCCATCAGTGATTCTGCAGGTGGACGTTTGAGATCCCTGGGGAACAGTGCGGGCTATTCTTACAGCATCATTCTCCGACCACCGAGTCTAAAGTCATAACCCAGACACTGTGTTCTAATACTTTGCATTGCATCTATCACCATTCACTTTTTGGGTGTGACCTATTTATTAGTTTCATTCTTATTTTCCTTCCATCCCTTCTACTTGAATGTCAACGTCATGATAGCTGGAGACTTTCTTCTTTATCATTCCATCCACAGCACCTCAAACACCGCTGGGCACAGAGTAGGACCACGGCAAGAGTCCAGTGAGTAAACAGAAGGTATTTAACGAGTGGGGAGCAGCCACTTTATGGGTTATGGTTGACAGTTTCGTGACCTTGGACAAGACTTAGTTTCTTCTGAAGTCAAGTGCAGACAACCAGATGCCAATACCAGAAGGCCCAGCAGAGCTCAGGCACCTCCAAGCCTTCAGCAAGATGCCTCAAGGGATACAAGCTTTGCAAGTTCATCACCGTCTGGCTTTTACCCTTAAAAATGCAACCTTCTTGGTACCTGAGAATTAGTTGAACTGGGGGTAACACATTCCTACTGTTCTCACAAGAGAATGCTCTACAAACCAGGCACGATAATTGAATCAGGGTTCCAATTGGTTTGAACAGCTCGTTGGAATTCATTCTAATGGAAAGGCCACCAGGGCATTGTGGATGGAGAAAATATGAGGCACGGGAGTTAACTGATAGAAATAGTTGTTATTTCTGGCAGCTGGCGTTGAGAGTTGTGCATTCATTTCCAAACTAAGGAGCAATTGGAAAGGCTGAGTCTATGGGTCAGAGCATCTTTATCCTTGAGGGGGCTTTGACACTTCCAGCTTTGTTTCTGGGCTTTCACAGCTGATCATCGTCCTCTTGTGATGGGCAGAGCCTGGCTTGGAATTTGCTAGCTATTGTTTTGTCTTCTGAACATACTTTTCCAGCCTCTTCTGTTTTGCTGGGGACTCCCTCCCTGATTTGGATTACATTACCCCTGCCCTGTCTGCTGCCCGCCACTTCTGGGGCAAGCATATGAGCAACTCAACCTCCCTGGTCACCGTGACCACCTTGGGGGTATGGGTGTGGCCTGAGCGGGGAAAGCAGAATCTCCGTGAGGTTGATACGTGGATATTGAGGGCGGTAGATTGTTTGCAAAGCTGACCACCACCACCGCAACGGCTCCCTTCCTATTTGTCCCTCTGTGATGTGACTTTCTGTGCTTCCCCTCAGGAGGTGGAATCCACTTTCCCTCCCCTTGAATTTGGGCTGGTCCCATGGATGGGGTTTTGGGGTGGTGGAGGCCCAGAGCTGACGGCCAACAAAGAATTCTTGAGATATCTTTGGTACAAAAAGGTGATTTTATTAAAGCACAGGAACAGGAAGAAAGAGCTGCACGGGGAGGGGGGGGTGAAGAATGGCTGGTTATATATGGAGCTGGGGGAGGTAAAGGCAAAAGGGAAGCCTCCAGAAGGACTTTCACATGCCGGAGAGGACTCAGGAGATAGTGGAGGCCTTGCTGCGGTCAAGCGAAGGTTGCTTTCCCTCCAGGAAGGCATTAACATTAGGACGGTGGGGGTTCCTGGAGACACGATTGACTCTGTCTTTGCCTCAAGTCTTTGCCAAGGGGCTGCAGGTTATGAAGAAATGTACCTGCCATTTCCTTCTCGCCTCTGCTCCCCACCTCACTACGGAGGGGAGGCTGATGTCGGGGCTCCAGGAAAGGAGTCTAGAAGTTTCTGGAGATTGGGCTATTGAGAAGATTGTCTTTCTCTTAATTTTGTAAAATGTTTTTTAGTTTATTTTTGAGAGAGATAGAGAGACAGCATGAACAAGAGAGGGTTAGAGAGAGGGGGTGACACAGAATCCGATGACGGGCTCCAGGCTCTGAGCTGTCAGCACAGAGCCCGATGTGGGGCTCGAACCCACGAACCGTGAGATCATGACCTGAGCCGAAGTTGGATGTTTAACTGACTGAGCCACCCAGGTGTCCTGATTGCTTTTTACTTATAATTTACCAAGACATTTATAAACAGGATGGAGACTCTTGTGACTGTGATCTCTGTCAGCTAACTCTTTGTTTTCTCCTCTTAGCTTCAGGGCAGCTGGGAGTGCCTGAGGATGGTCACACTTAGCCCACCTGGGGCTGTGTTTGCAGGGCATCCGCTGGCCTTCTGCTCCCTCCTCACCATGACTTTGAACAATTGAAGAAATGTCTGCCTTCCAAGCCTCAGCCTCCAGTGGGGCTTGCAGATTCTGTCCTCATTCTCTTAGAACATTGCTGCTTTGTGAGCCAGCCAGGCCAGAACCTCACTGAGACTGAAACACTTCATGCAGAGAGACAGCGTGTAGAGGAGGGCTTGGACATCCCGGCCATTCTAGCCATCCCAGCTGAGGCCTCTGACATGCGCATGAGGCCATCTGAGACCAACCCGCCTCCAAATGCCTGATTGAATCCAGAGGACACCACATTGACCCAAAACACTGCCCAGCTGAGCCTTGCCCGACTCGCTGACCCTTAGAATTGTGGGCAGAGAAATGGCTGTTCTTTTGAAGCCACTAAATTTTGGGGAGTTTGGTTCCATAGTAATAGACAAGTAATGTCTTCACTCCCACCCCACTGGGCGGCCAGGCTGGGAAGGTGCCAGGCGGAGGCTGCCATATTGGGATTCTCAAGCACAGAAAGGCAAGACTTAAGCTGTTGTGTTGCAGGATTTTTTTTTTTTTTTTTTTTTGCCTCAATACCTAAGGCTCATTGTCACACTGCTTCGAAGAATGAAGAGGTGGACACAAAATGACCAGCAGGCAAAAGTTTATTAGAGTAAAAGATTAGATAGTAAGGACAGTGGGAAAGCTCTCTTTATGGAGAGGGGACATTCGAAAGTGAATGCCCACCATCTATGGGTAAGGGTCCTTGTTTTATTAGGTTCTGCTCAGCCCCCTTCTTTTCCCTTCCTTTCCTCCTTGTTCCTTCTCAGGTTCTATCTCTTCCCACTCCAGAGTCCCCCTCCGGCCGGGTCCAGGGGTCCCTGAAGGATGGACGGTGTAGGCAAAGGAGGGATGAGAGAGGCGCGAGATTCTTTCTGGTCACCAGCCAGGCCTCTCCTCACTAAGACTCAACTTTATTTTATGATTTAGCATTTGGGGGATGGCACAGAAGTGGCATTCTGATGATAAATTCTTGTATCAATAAAAACTTTCCAGAACATTGATATGCAAAAGGTGGGGAACAGCCCAGAAGTGGCATTCTGATGGTAAATCCCTTGATCAGTAAAGATTCTCCAGAACATTGATACGCAAAAAAAATGGGTAACAGCCCAGAGGTGTCATTAGCATAGTAAAGGCAAAAACTAGTTCTTGTGGGCAGGGGTTAACAGCCCGCTCATCATCGCTTAATGGGAGGTATTAAGAAAAACAGGTCTTTCAGGACACAGTGTTGCTCCCATAACCACAAAAGAAGAAGTTCCCACAGTAAGTTCCTTCACAAAGTGCAATCAGCAATATCAAGGCCAGAACGAGTCACTCCTAGTACCAATCAACAAAGTGACTTGGGGGGTCGGTGCTCAAGCAGAAACAATTGGGTGGGGGTGCATATCGGTCGCCATCTGATGGTAAGAGTCTGTGCAACTTACCTTAACCTCACAAGGAGTTTTCTCAACCTATGAGTTCAGAAATGGCTCCCAACACCTTCCCCTTGTTTCTTCTCAGATCCTACCCTTATATTTGTGGGGGTGTCCACTCCTGATTGGCTTGTTTCCATTGTATGAGGGGCGGTCTGTGGCCAACTCATCCCTTGCAGGTCATAGGTTTTATAGTCTACTTATATTTAGTCAGGTCTTTTGTCCAATTCTTGAAGGAAACCTGAGGGAGAGGAGGGAGAGTAAGTAACATTCTTAGGAGGAGCCTTAAGGCTGAGGGGGTGTGCTATGGTCAGGCACTCCCAGCATTGTTCCAGAATATTCATCTTTTGCCACCCAGGGACCTCAGGTCCTCTCCTTTCCCTCTCTGCCTATTTTATCCATCTTTTCCTACCCTAGACTCTAGTTTAGCAAATGAAACACCTTGCAGCTTTGTTTGAAGCCCAGACGAGTCAGGATTCCGTCACCCACAACCAAAAGGGGGAATCACTAATAGACATTCGTCTGCTGTGTGTGTTCTGTGCAATTAGGTGTCAGCCACATTTTGTTGGCCTGGTGATTTCAAATATCCTTAAGCTTAGTTCCCATATCTGTCAAAGTTTCCCGATTTCAAAACAATTCTCTTATTCACAGTTGATTCATTCAGCTGCTCTCTCTTTAGCCCTGACTGTGAGCAAGGCACACAGCGGTAAGTGCTGGAGATTTGGCGGGTAGTAGTGAGGTGGGAAACAAAGGCAGAAGGAAACGGCAGATAGAGTGGAATTTTCTTTTAACCGGCAGCCCATTGACAAATACTTGAGGCGTCAGAGTAAAACATTTCTCCAGGAACTCCCTACAGTCTTACTGCTAATGCTTTGCTGGAGGGAAAAACAACCTTAGTTTGACAACAGCTAGGCCTCTGGGATCCTGGGAGTCTTTTTTAGCATACAAAGCTTCCCCTTGACTTTACCTTCCCCAACTCCACGTATAACCAGACTCTCCTCATGGTCCTGGGGCAGCTCTTCCTGCCCATGGGTCCTGTCCCCGTGCTTTAATAAAATCACTTTTTTGAATTTTTTAAAATGTGTTTTATTTTTGAGAGAGAGAGAGCAGGGAAGGGGCAGAGAGAGAGGGAGACACAGAATCAGAAGCAGCTCCAGGCTCTGAGCTGTCAGCACAGAGCCTGATGCAGGGCTCGAACCCACGAAATGTGAGATCATGACCTGAGCCAAAGTCAGATGCTTAACCAACTGAGCCAGCCAGGTGCCCCTAAATTCACCTTTTTGCACCAAAGACATCTCAAGAATTGTTTCTTAGCCATGGGCTCTGGCCCCCCAACACTCCAAAACCCCACCAGCAGGACACATCCAGTGTCCCAGACCCCAGTCCAGGCTATTTCATTAAAATTGTGTTAGATTCCAAGTGGAGAAAGAAATGGACATTATGAGAGTGTTCACAACGAACCTCACTGCGTTGTGAGAGGCCGAGGGGGTCACACGTGTGGGATACCTACAAGGGTCCAGCACAAAACTGCTCATTTTTAGTTTCACTCCCAGAATAAAAGTATAAGGCCACTTCTGAAGTATCTGCCTCATCGCTGAAAATACCTTCGTTCAGATGCTCCTTTCTGCTCCTAGCGCTCACATGGGATGCAATGTTCTCGATTTGCCACATGGTGAGGTGATGAGTGGCTGAGAAGTGCCTGCTCTAAATTCAAGAGGCACAGAGTATAGTAGCTGCCGGGGCGTGGGCTCCCCCCACACCTTCTGGAATATTGCCTCTGTCTTCACCACCCACGTTTCCTGCTGAGAGCCCAACTTCTTTTATTTCCTTGGCCTTTATTACTTCCAGTTCTGGTTCTTGGCAGAGACAAATCGCAGTCCCCAAATGCTGTGATTTAATGAGAGGAAATTTACTTAATGTACAAATATGCCGGGGGAAGTGATCCTGAGAAGGATAATTACATCCACATCTTCATGTAAATGACAGCAAACATCTGAAACAGCAGCCGGGCCCCTGTCATTCAGCGCCACCTCCATCCTTTGGGGTTCACAGCCAGCAATGGACGTTCACTGGAAGGGAAATGGGCAGAAGCCTGATTATAATGATCTGACTCCCTCATTTATTCCAGTGAGAAGGAGTATCAGAATAGGGTATTGTCTGCCTAGACCTATGTCCAGCCAGAAATGGAAGGTGTGGGGCAGGCTTGGTCCCGGGCGTATTTAGCAAGTCCTGTTGGTGCCACACTCATGATGTTTCACAGTCTAGACCCAAACCACTGACCAGCGTGGTTTCCCACTCTTGCCCTTACATCCAACGTGTTTGGCTGCACCAACAGTTTGCTAGTCTCTGAATATGCTGTTCTCGGGCCATCAGTCCCTTTGTCTGACTGATCTATCAAAGCTGTGGGTTAGGGGCGCCTAACCAGCCAGGATTCCAGGCTGACGGAATCCTAACACCACATCGGAGATGCGGCTCACATCTCAGAAGCATCTGGGGGTCCCATTGACAGGGAAAAACCTGTTACAAGATGGCCGACAGGAGGCTCCCCCTTCCGGGTTCTTCTTCCCACCCTGCTTGTCGCACACATTAATGAGGAATGTGGAAGTAAAAGGCTATAAATTATTCCCTCTGCTGATGCTCTGGGCTCAGACCTCTGGAGAATGATCTCCTCTGGGCCCACCCGTGTGATATAAACCTCCTCGCTTCCAAGATCTCCAAGTGCCACTTAGGTCTTCCACCTGGTGATCCAGACCAGATACCATAACACCACGGCATCCTCTTCGTCTCATCACTTTGTCACGATTATTTGTTCAGTCAGTGTGTAATGGGCACTTACTAGGAACACGGGGGCTTGAGATGAATCATTTTCTTGTAGGATCTTGGAGTCTAGGAGGGGAGGTGTTCGTGAAAAAAGATCACCACGATGGTAATGCGGTGCTCAGTCCCTCAAGAAAGGAGAACACAGGCTTCTGTGAGAATCAGAAGAACCTGGTCAGACGAGTCCAGAGACAGTGTTAGAGCAGGTGTTAAACACTGGAGGGCAGACAGGAAAGTGGCCTCCAGACTGAGGAGGAACTTTGAGACAGAAAAAGGAAGCAAAACATTTCATCCCATGTACAGAGTTGTATTCAGGGTGACTTACAGACAGGGGGCATCAGGAAGACATACGATTTAGGTGCCCCACAGCTATTCTCCATAAAGTCTGGACCTTAACCCACACATTTTTTTGGTAATGATTGAGAGCCAGCGAGCGAGCACACACATGGGCTGGGGAGGGGCAGAGGGAGAGACAAAGCAGAGTTTATGTTCGGCATGGAGCCCAACGCAGGGCTCGGTCTGAAAACTGCGAGATCCTGACCTGAGCCTAAGCCAAGAGTTGGATGTTTACCTGACAGAGCCACCCAGGCGCCCCAACCCGTAGCTTTGATAGAGTGAGGGCAGGGCGGTGAGGTCACAGGGTGGTTCCCTAAGACAGGGCCGCCTGAGTGCCGGCTACATACAGGCCGCTTTAGGGAAGATCAGAACAAGCCTCCTCACACTCTGGTCACGGCAGATGAACCTCTGTGGGGCCTGGAGGCAGGGGATTGTACGGGCATGAATAAGGCGGGGTGCACACGGTGGGGTGCA